>NC_141163.1:115419177-115726450 GCF_053477565.2 Lygodium microphyllum
GTCTCCTCTACCTCTGCCTCTACCTCTTCCAGCATTTGAGTAGAAGATAGCTTCTTTTGAAGTTCCTCCTGAAGAAGATGCACCACCATTTCTCTGCTCCTCAGAAATTAGAAGACCAATCAACTCCTCAAAATCAGGAAATCTTTCACGGACAGAAATGGATGTTCGGAACTGTGCATAATCCTTTCCTAGACCATTCAAGGTCACAGAAACTAAATCATCATCTTCCACTGGCGACCCAATGAAAGCAAGTGCATCTGCAATCTTCTTCACCTTCATGTGGTAGTCATTGATGCTCATATTTTCTCTTTGCATATTATGTAACTCTTGCTTGAGCTGCATTTTCCTAGCTTGCGTATTTGTGCTATACATTTTTGACAAAGTATCCCATGCCTCCTTTGGCGTACTTGCATCTTGAATATGCACAATCATAGAGTCTGAAATGCTCATAGACAGCCAATACATAACTTTCCTGGCTCTCTCATGCCATGCTTTAAATGCCTGCATTTGCTGTTGATTGGGAATATTAGGAAGAACTGGTTCTTCTTCATTTCCTGCAACAAATTCCCAATATCCTTTTCCCATAAGGAAATTCGTCATTCTAAACTTCCATGCTTGGAAGTTATTCTTGTCAAGCTTTTCAGTGACAATCTGTGAGAGAGAATCAGACGCCATTACAGAACACTGCAAAAAATTCTGTCACTGCAAAGAACACAGCTTCAGCCTCACAATGGCAAATCTGCAAAACTGACGAAAGTGGTATTTGACCACACAGTCACTTCCTAGTGACGATTTTACATCAACAGGCAACAAGGATGATCTGTAACTCCCAATGTCTTTGCGCACAGGCATATGATGCAATTTCTACAGTAAATTTTCACCGACCTGTAGAACAGTGGTTGCACAGCATAAAACTGGGCCTTTTCCTGAGTGCGTGCAGAAAACTTCCGCCTCCAAAACAGGCCCCGAAATGGCCTCAAATCATAAAAACAGGGTCACCGAGGGCTAAAGCCTATTCCCATAGCATATACTGCCCTCTTGCTTCACCGCGAAGGGCGTCTCAACCTGAGACAATGCACTCTTGCACTTTTCGGCTGTGCTACCTGCAGAGACTTGCTCCCAAAACAGAAAATGAAAGTAACACTGCTCCTCTTACCAAAACACCGCGAGCTTGGCTTGCTTTCTTGAGCTCCTTACCACGAAAAAGGCTCTGATACCATGTCAAGATTGTGGGAGAGAATGAAGGAGTCTCACTTGTAGCTTTCTTGCTTGCACAATGGGGGAATACACACAAGGGTGGAGGCTGAAAAACAGTTTTTCTCTTCTTGGTTGTGTAAGCCAAAAGAACTCACATACAAAGAAATAGAAGAACCCTATATATGGGTCTCAAACCAAACTCAAATAACTAAGGTGGCATACTAATTGAGCCATGAACTAGAGTAGATAAGGATAGCTGTCATCTAGCTATTATTCATGGGCGGTGTACCAACCGCATCTGCAACAACTGACAAGTCGGTGACATAAATGCACAACGGTCACCCTGGCATATCATGAGTGGAGCTCGATCTCTCAACACACTTGACATAGAAAAGAAAGGTCAAACAAGTTCCTTTTTAACAGGTTATCATATTTATCTTTGAAATACATAAACTCCAGCCCGTAGGCTTATCCACAATCTGCCCGAAGGCTATCTAGCAATCCACAGGGATCACTAATCCAAGTTTCTGCACGTAGACTAGTATGTGGGACTCGAGATCCAATCCCAAGTCACGTTAGCCTCTTGTGTAGGGCCTGAAAGGTGAGGGATTTACGGCCAGAGCCCCCCCTGGCACCCAAGCGTCCTCTTGCTCCAAGTAGTGCTCAATGGAGAGACCTCTCACGGCGGGTTCGGTCCACCTTCCCGGTGCAGTTAACAACCCCCTTGGT
Source organism: Lygodium microphyllum (assembly GCF_053477565.2). NCBI lineage: Eukaryota > Viridiplantae > Streptophyta > Polypodiopsida > Schizaeales > Lygodiaceae > Lygodium > Lygodium microphyllum. The sequence goes on from NC_141163.1 coordinate 115,421,104, forward strand.
TAGGGTCAGGTAGGCAGTCGGGGGTAACTGAAACTGCCTCTCCCTTCAAGCCTTCAACTTGAAGCATTAGATATCCATTTATCCTTTAATTCATTGGTCAAACAAAGCAAAATAGTGCTCTTAAATCTGTAACAAGCACAAACATTTCCATTGGTCATTTATTGTTTGGCCAACTTCTAAGGAGTGACTCCTTCTTTTTGAATGCATCCAGCACTCGATCGGGGATAACTTGTGACTTGGCAGGATCCCCTATATCCTGGGTTAGGGCTGTACCCTATTAACCCGACTTGGTCAATACCTTAAGTTCATATATTATTCCAATTTATTGGTTTGTCCTTTGCTCCGAGCAATTATCTTTACCCCAAAAAGATACTATATTGGGACGATTATTCATCCTCTTGCAAGATAACTTGCATAAGAATCTGCTAACCTCATTCCGAGAATTGGCCATCCCGTTGTGATCCAATCACAAGATCATACGACTCTACACTTGTTGCACAAGTGTTGCATTGAACTATGGGACTATTCTACCCATCAAATGGAGTCACGAAACAATCTGTTCCTGATTACATTAGGCTGACGTTCTCAATCCTAGGGTTCCAAGTTCCATCTTTTTAGCGTAAGATTCTTAGGGACAAACCCTGGATCACTTTTCAAGTATGTTCCGCTGTCCCTACATTCGGTGAATGTGGGTACATATTTAGGGTATAGGAGTTTCAAATTTTGCAATACGTGCGACTAGGTCATGTATTAAATCCTAGTGAGTTCTTTGAAATTGAATTAACTCTTTCTAAAACGAGTACTTAGCGGGTTTAGGTGTTTAAGTTTATGCCAATTTGTTTAACTCTTGAAGATAATTACGCTATCATTTCCATAAACACATGACTCATTGTCTATGCGTAAATTGATTTTCAACCCTAACTTATCGATTTAAGATCAAGCATAGGTTAGGTTATAACCTAATTCCAATTAATCATCCTATAACTTGCGAACAAGATTCATACTCAAACATGCAGCTTTTTCTAATACTTATGTAGTTGGAAAACGATATTTATACCAATTGACTAGAGTTATTCAATTTTAAGAATCATTTCGTGCCTTGCACTTTCCTATGGATTCTTAGCACTTTCCATAATGATTTATTGCGAAAAAGATATGTCCTAATAATGCGAAGTGCAATTTTTACTTCCTTGCCTAAACGGAGTGCACTATCTTAATTCTGTTTTGTAAATATGGACATTACTCTAAGTTCAATTCATTGAAATGTACAAAAACTATTTGCTAGAAACGCATATCAATCTTCTGCTCACTTTATTTTGTTTGTTTTATTAAAAATGACTAATGATCGAACTTGTCCATCGTAAGCTAATTCTTTTAAATTAATCAAGGTATTTAAGACAAAAATTGCATCCTATCTCCAAAAATTATCAACGCACGATTGAATTATAACAACAAAAAATAAAAATTAGGAAGAATAACCTAGACTTGTGGTGAGATGTCCACGTGGATGCTAGGAGATGATCCTTCTGCGGTTGTGCCTTGGGCTTTCTTAGGAGCACTATTTTGCTTTGTTTGACCAATGAATTAAAGGATAAATGGATACCTGCACCCCCCCCCCCCCCAATTTATATAGGTAAGGGGAGGGGGATCCTCCCTCCCCTGCGTGGCAGCGGGCATGGCCACTTCTCTCCTGCAAGCTCCATCGAGGAGCTTAGTCACTCCTTCTATTCCCCTCTCCCTCCAGCTCGACAATCGGCTGGGGGGTGAGGGGAATAACAACAAAAAAAGAATTTGTCATTTATCCAATTCAAAAAATATTATCCCTATGACCCCTTCCCAAGAGGGAATTCATATGCCGAATGGGTAATTTTATTTCAGAGTTGTTACAGCATTAGACACTTAAAATTTTTTGGAAAGTTTTTAAGATTTTTTTGAGCTCATTTGTTATTTTAAAGCTATTTTAAGAAAAAAAGGAGAAGAGGATTCTCCTTATATGTTGTAAGGGATAAGGGCAGTTGAGTGTGAATGGTCTTGAGGGGAAGGGGAAACCCTAACCCCAAAAAAGCACAAAAAAAAAGGCCATCATGATATGCTGTGAATAGGGGGGTCTTGTAATATTCTTGCTTGAAATATTAAGGAGCTTTGATCACCGCACGCCGCAAAAAAACTATGCAAAATCATCTCCCGCGTCGACTAATGACGGTGGCCAAGTGATTACCCCCTGCGCGCGATAAAAATCCCCATTCGCGAGGTGCAATCAACGCCGGGGTTCAAAAATGCAAAGCCGCGTGAGAACACCCTTATGGAAAAAAGGACAAATGGGATAGTGGATAAAAATTAGGCAAATTCTTTTATTAATTATCCCTTCCCCCAGCGGATGCATGGCTGGAGGAGAGGGAGGTGTAGAGGTGGAGTGCATGGGCAGAAGACGTGGAGTGCATGGGCAGAAGAACTCCACGTGTGTGGAGCCTCTCTTCCCCCCTTAGCACTATAAAAACATCCCTTAGCATGGGGCACAAGGAGGAGGATCAGACAAAAGGAGAGAAGAGGCTGCCGTGCGTGCTGTCGCTGCCGTCGCCATTCCGCCACCACCACACGCCTGCTGGCGCCATTGCAGCCGCGTTGCTGCCGTCCTCAACTCCACGACCTCCATTATCATCTCCATCCCCTGATTTTTGTCGTCATCTCCATTCATTGCCCTTTCCTCCCACGTCACATCTGTGACAGTCTTGAGAAGCTTCCTTAGAATCTTCTAAGGATAAGGTCCATAAGCCTTGTTTCTACGTGGCCTTCCCGATTTTAAAACCGGGCTCGTAAAGCTCCAATTCCTACAGAAGGGAGAAGGTATCGACCTATAGGCAGCCTCAAAGAGCGTGAATAGAGGCTAGGAGGAATCCGCCGAGTTCAAGTGATCAATGATGGCTCCCAAGAAGACGCAAGGCGCACCCGCGGGAGGTTCTTCCCTAAACATATACGTGGACATCCCCACAAGCCCACAAGCCCAGGTTCCATGATTTTAATTCCACGTGAAAGAAATACGTTAAGCACGATAACTTTCATGGAAACGAAGTACTTATGCATGTTTCTAATTCACCTAGCCTAGTTAAAATGCATTTGGGGAAATTGCCTACTCGAACGATTTACTAAAATTAATGCATGACAAGGAATTGGGTTATTTGCATTTCCAATGTTATGAATGTAAATTACCTATCCATTTTATGAGCTTAGTAGCTTGTTGCCTTGCCGTGCATTTCAAAGTGACAAGCCTAAAACGTATATTGCCTAGCATTAAAAGATGAAATTGTTAAGTGCATCCTTGTTTGGCCATGAAAGAACAAGCATATCTTGCTTTTAGTCAATAACTTCCTTGTTTTGACTCGCATGGAAAGAATTGTTAACATCCGTTGCATAGCATGGAAATGGGACCATAGACTTGCACGTTGCATGCAAAGGTGTTTGTCGAATGGATTAAGGGTTGTGTGTCACATGAACTTCATTAACAATGTTGTATCTAGAAAAGGGTTGCATGCTACACATTCGTCATGTGAAAAAATCATTTCATCAAGAATTGCATTTAGGAAAGGTTGCATGGCTTATCAAAGCATGAAATTCAAAAGCTTGGACAAGAGGTTGTAGGCATAATTGACTTTAGCAAGGAAAGAAAAGGGTTATTGCTATCCTTATAGTTTCCTAAAAGTAATGAATCGCATGTTGAAATTATTTACACCTCTAGAATAAGTTGAGCATCTCTACGAAATGATCGTCCTTGTCGCAATACAAGTAGATCAATTTAGCTAAATCACTTGTAATATTATAACCGTTAGGGATTCGTATAGGCATAACTAGTCGATACGATAAACACCTCAAGTACTAGCTAGGGCTTGGCACGTTAGAAATGCAGCCTAGTATCGTACTTGGAGGCCGAGTCGAAACCCTCAAACCCAAAGGTCCCACCCACATTCACGGAATGTTTGGGTCAATTGGACGCCCATGCAAACAACGATCTAGGGTTCGACCCTAAGGATCCATCGACCTAATGTCAAAACTCGGATTGATTTTGGAAACCCTAGAACGTTGTCGGCCTAGTACAATTAGGGCTGGGTTGGGTAAGAAGACACCCTAAACTGTGCATCTTGTCTAAACAAAATTCCTTGACAAGGAAACGTCATTCAACAGGTGAAATGATCCCATGAGATAGATGCGACACTTGTGCAACAAGTTGCAATGTCACATGGATTTGTGGTTTTGCTATTCCTTGGAATGAGGTTGGCAGGTTCTAGCGCAAGTCTAACTTGCAAGAGGATGGGTAGTCATCCTGCTACATCACCTTTTTTGGGCTGATTTTCCAACAAGTTATGTTTTGCCTAATAAGCAAAGGATCAATCAAGTTAGAGTGACATGGTCACCAGGATTTACTGTCTTAATTTAAGAAACCTAAGGTGTTGGTTAATTTGGGTTGGCAGGGTATGACCCTAACCCAAGGACAAAAGGGTGAACAAACAAACCGTTGGGGAACTTGCCAAGTCATAATTGATCCCAGATCAAATGTTGGATGCATTCGAAGAGAAGGATTCACTCCTTAGCATTTGGGCAAATAAACGACCACTGGATTGATTGTGTTTGTAACAGTTTAGGAGCACTATTTACATTGTTTGCTCAAGGAATTAAAGATGGAAAGATAATTAATGCTTCAGGTTGAAGGCCTGAAGGGAGAGGCAGCATCAGTTACCCCCAATTGTCTGCTTGACCCTAACCAAGGGGATTGTTAGCCGTGCTGGGAACATGGACCAAACCCACTGCAAGAGGTCTCTCTGTTGGGCGCTACTCGGAGCAGGAGGATGCTTCGGTGCTAGGGGGGCTCTGGCCGTAAGTCCCTTGCCTTCCAGGCCCTGCACAAGAGGCCAACACAACTCGGGATTGGATCTCGAGGCCCGCATACTAGTCTACGAGTGGAATCTTATATTAGTAATCCCTGTGGATTGCTAAATTGCCTTCGGGCTTATTATGGATTGCCTTTGGGCGGATTATGGATTAGCCTACGGGCTGGATTATATGATGTTTTTCAAAGATAATAAAATAACCGGTTGAAAAGGAAGTTGATTGACATTGTTTTTCTATGTCACGTGCTAACATTACTTTAAGGAACTGGCTAATTAAGGAAGTTGTTTTATGTGTGTCCAACTAAATGTGATAGGTAATTAGACAACTAAAGCAACCCTGAGGAAAGTGCGATGGATGTGGCCATGGGTCCGTCCTATGGATGGGTAGTCCCGATTGGTCGGAAACTTTTCTCAAACGAAATGGACAGCAAGGAACTTTGCTTGAAGGAAATGAACAACAGGCAACGCCGATCTAGAGTTTAGGTTACTAGAATCATGATTTATGCTGTTTTAGGGGAACGAAATGGGACTATGCCTTATGAGCAAAGAGGTTGAGCTTTTCATCCCTCTCGTTTCCTATTCTCCTTGAACCAAGTGTAGCATGAATCCACTTGGACCGTGAAGTTTCTGTATAAAGTAGTTCGCATGGGGTTCAACACTAGTTACTCTCTAGAAACTTGACCATTAGGGAAACCCTGATTCAGGTCAGTCCTAAGTGGAAACGGTCGGAATACTTCTGCTATGTGGCAAACTCGGAAAGACCTAGATCACAAACCTTGTAACATTCCATGGGAGTGCAGGGCAGAGCTTTTTAGACCCTCTGTCCAATGGGCTCCTAAGATGTGTCCTGCAAACAAGTAGGTGGACATGTTACAGTTGGTATCAGAGCAAGAACCAACAAAGGATCTATCTTTATAAGAAAACTTAATAAGAAGAAGTAAAGAAAATGTTGCTGTTAAGAAAATTTCCTTACTTATCGATACTGTCTTGCAAAGTCATGAAGCATGGAACAGATTCATGGTGTTTCAGGTCATGTTTATGACCGCGATGCATGCCTTGGATTATCGAGAGAGGATCGATATGATGAATATCCTAGACAGCATCTACAATCCATCGCCTATGTATATGGAATGGAGATGGATGGGTGTTTCGGGGATCTATTAAATAGCTGCCCACCGACTTGCATACCTTTGAATCAACCTAAAGAGGATCAAGTGGTTGGAGGACCTGAAGATCGTGAAGCTGTTCATCTTTGTTGAGGCTCACGTAAACACAACTTTACATGTCAGAGGTCGGAAGGTCAAGCTGAACACGTATGTGTATGAGGAAGTGACCCGAATAATCCTCGCCGACAGAATTAAGGTGTTGGGACATCATGAGAACGGATATTAGAGGAAAATATACCCTAGTCTTCCAATGAACTATCGATTCCTGAAAATCCATGACCCAAATCCATACTATTACTCAGTTCCAACAGCTGAATGCAACATCTTATTCACCTCAAATTAATGTATCAACTTGTTCCATCGCCCCAAGAAATATTGTACTCCAAAAGGGGCTATGCCCATATGAATGAAATAAGGCTTCTTTTTATCAATGATTGTCTTGACTATGTATAAAATAAAGAAGTAAAGTGATTTGGTCACTTGGCTAAAAGCTGAAGTGGACATGTAATGTAATGTGGAATTCGACTTCGGTCAAATTCAGGGTCATGTCATTCGGGCTGACGAATGCACCTGCCACCTTCAATAGGTTAATACAAGATATCTTTAGCCCATATCTTGATGACTTCGTACTTGTATTCTTTGACAATACCTTAGTCTACTCCAAACATGAAGAAGATCATGAACCCCAGCTTCGCATTGTCCTTGAGACAATGAGGGCACATAAGCTTTATGCCAAAATGAATAAGTGTGCATTCTTCAAGCAACAGATTGAGTATTTGGGATTCATCATGTCAGCGAAAGGAATTTCAATGGATCTGGCCAAAGTCAAAGATGTTCTGGAATGGCCAATACCAACAACTATCAAAGAAATACGTAGTTTTCTTGGATTGATAGGATGGTACAAGATCTTTATCAAAAACTATGCTTGGATTGCAGCGCCTCTGACCGATCTAGTGAAGAAGCAAACATCAATTGTATGGTCACCTGCTAAACAATCTAGCTTTGATAGATTAAAGAAAAGTTTGGTATCAACACCTATCCTGAAACTTTCGGACCTCAGGAAGGAGTTCGAAGTAGTAACTGATGCTAGCACACTTGCCCTAGGATGTGTGCTTATGTAGGAAGGTCATCTTGCAGCATACTCATCAAGGAAACCGAAGAGCCATGAGAGGAATTATGCTACCCATGATCTAGAGTTGTTAGCTGTCATCCATACTCTCAAGCTTTGGAGACACTATTTGCTAGGTAACAAGTTTACCATAATGACAGATCATAAAAGTCTCAAGTGGATCTTTACCCAACATGAGGCAACGTCGATGGACTGAAGTACTGGAGGAGTATGATTTTGAAATCAAATACCGGCCTGGAAAGGAGAATGTAGTTGCTAATGCACTTAGTCGCAGGGCATTCCTAAATTCTCTAATCTTGCAGAATCCATCAACAGCTAGAAACTCTAGCCACAAAGGTATCCATGCCAAACAACCCAATACTTGAGCTAGCTAGAGAAGAAGCATGCCATGATCCAACCTATCAGAAGATGCTAAGGGAGATCCTTATCAAGGATCAGGACCGAAAGCTACAGGCTAAGTATCAAGAATTCTCTATCAATAGTGGACTTGTCTACTATAGAACAAGATTATGTATACTGGCAAGCTAGTCACTCAAGTAGAATATACTTTGGGAAGCTCATGATTCCCCTTTCTCAAGACATCCTGGCTATGCCAAGACCCTCAACGCAATCAGAAAGAGCTACTATTAGGAGAAGCTTAAAGGTGACGTTCTCAAACATGTCACTGAGTGTTTGTCTTGTCAATGTATTAAGGCCGAACATGTCAAAATGCCAGGAAATTTGCAACTACTTGACATTCCCCAAATAAAATGGAAATTCATCAATATGGACTTTGTTGTTGGCCTACCCCAAGTTCAGGGAGGATACAACTCCATTATGGTTGTGGTTGATATGCTCACCAAGGTTGCACATCTTATTCTTGTTAAGACAAACTATAAAGCCTCTGACATTGTAAGGTTATTTATCAAGGAGATATTCAAACTGCATGGGTTGCCCAGAAGAGTCATTAGTGATCGTGATTCTCTCTTCACATCACACTTCTGGAGAGTTATCTTTGAAGCCATTGGGACTCAACTCTGTTTTAGTACAACTTACCATCCCCAAACTAATGGCCAAACGGAGCGAGTCAACCAAGTCATTGAGGATATGCTAAGGGCACACTGTTGTCATGAACCAAAAAGGTGGATTCAATACTTGCCACTGGTTGAGTTTGCCTACAATGCTTCTTATCAACATAGCATTCATATGACCCCTTTTCAAGCATTGTATGGGCATGACTGTCAAAGTCCTTTAAACTTCTCGGATCCAACCTTGAGGGTTGAAGCTTCAAGGCACATGCTGGAAGATATGGATGACCAAATGAAGTCAATAAGACAGGACATCCAAGCCTCCAAGGATAGACAGAAGGCATACGCAGATTTGAAATGTTAAGATAGAACCTTCGCTGAAGGAGACATGGTCTTCATTTGCGTACACCCAAAGAAGAGTTCCCTATCGTCAGGAGAATGCAAGAAGCTAAGTCCAAGGTATTGTGGACCCTACAAGATCCTCAAGTGCCCAGGACCTAATGCTTATAGACTGCAACTCCCGGAGAACCTAAAGGTTCATAATGTATTCCATATCAGTCTACTAAAGAAGTATATACCTAATCCTAGCCATGTACTTGATGATCAACAAGTTGTAATGCCTAGCCAAGGAGTCCTTGAGCTACGGCCTGACAGGATCTTAGATGTTAGGGAGAGATAATTGAGATCCAGAACTTTGAGAGAATGTCTCGTCCAGTGGAAAGATTATCCTGAGGAGGATGCCACTTGGATGGATGAAAGTACTCTCAACCAACAATACCCCCAATTCTTCTCGAGATGAGGACATCTTGATTCCTCCAAGGGGGAGAGAATGTAATATTTCTGCTTGAAATATTAAGGAGCTTTGATCACCACACGCCGCAAAAAAACTATGCAAAATCATCTCCCGCGTCGACTAATGACGGTGGCCAAGTGGTTACCCCCCGCGCGCAATAAAAATCCCCATTCGCGAGGTGCAATCAACGCCGGGGTCCAAAACCGCAAAGCCGCGTGAGAACACCCTTATGGGAAAAAGGACAAATGGGATAGTGGATAAAAATTAGGCAAATTCTTTTATTAATTATCCCTTCCCCCAGCGGATGCATGGCTGGAGGAGAGGGAGTGGGAGAGGGAGGTGTAGAGGTGGAGTGCATGGGGAGAAGAGAGGAGCAGAAGAACTCCACGTGTGTGGAGTCTCTCTTCCCCCCTTAGCACTATAAAAACACCCCTTAGCATGGGGCACAAGGAGGAGGATCAGACAAAAGGAGAGAAGAGGCTGCCGTGCGTGCTGTCGCTGCCGTCGCCATTCCGCCACCACCACACGCCTGCTAGCGCCATTGCAGCCGCGTTGCTGCCGTCCTCAGCTCCACGACCTCCATTATCATCTCCATCCCCTGATTTTTGTCATCATCTCCATTCATTGCCCTTTTCTCCCACATCACGTCTGTGACAGTCTTGAGAAGCTTCCTTAGAATCTTCTAAGGATAAGGTCCATAAGCCTTGTTTCTACGTGGCCTTCCCGGTTTTAAAATCGGGCTTGTAAAGCTTCAATTCCTACACAAGGGAGAAGGTATCCACCTATAGGCAGCCTCGAAGAGCGTGAATAGAGGCTAGGAGGAATCCGCTGAGTTCAAGTCATCAACGATGGCTCCCAAGAAGATGCAAGGTGCACCCGCGGGAGGTTCTTCCCCAAACATACACGTGGACATCCCCACAGGCCCATAAGCCCAGGTTCCACGATTTTAATTCCACGTGAAAGAAATACGTTAAGCACGATAACTTTCATGGAAAGGAAGCACTTATGCATGTTTCTAATTCACCTAGCCTAGTTAAAATGCATTTGGGAAAAATTTCCTACTCGAACGATTTACTAAAATTAATGCATGACAAGCAATTGGGTTATTTGCATTTCCAATGTTATGAATGTAAATTATCTATCCATTTTATGAGCTTAGTAGCTTGTTGCCTTGCTGTGCATTTCAAAGTGACAAGCCTAAAACACATATTGCCTAGCATTAAAAGATGAAATTGTTAAGTGCATCCTTGTTTGGCCATGAAAGAACAAGCTTATCTTGCTTTTAGTCAATAATTTCCTTGTTATGACTCGCATGGAGATAATTGTTAACGTCCATTGCATAGCATGGAAATGGGACCATAGACTTGCACGTTGCATGCAAAGGTGTTTGTCAAACAGATTAAAGGTTGCATGTCACATGAACTTCATTAACAATGTTGTATCTAGAAAAGGGTTGCATGTTACACATTCGTCATGCGAAAAATTCATTTCATCAAGAGTTGCATTTAGGAAAGGTTGCATGGCTTATCAAAGCATGAAATTCAAAAGCTTAGACAAGAGGTTGTAGGCATAATTCCTTGATGTAAATCCTAGTAAGTCCTTTGTAAGTTATTCTCCAAATTGTCGTTCATCATGACTTTAGCAAGGAAAGAGAAGGGTTATTGCAATCCTTATAGTTGCCTAAAAGTAATGAATTGCATGTTGCAATTATTTACACCTCTAGAACAAGTTGAGCATCTCTAAGGAAAGGATCGTCCTTGTCCCAAGACAAGTAGATCAATTTAGCTAAATCACTTGTAATATTATAATCGTTAGGAATTCGTATAGGCATAACTAGTCGATATGATAAATACCTCAAGTACTAGCTAGGGCTTGACACATTAGAAATACAGCCTAGTATCATACTTGGACGCCGAGTCGAAACCCTCAAACCCAAAGGTCCCACCCACATTCACGGAATGTTTGGGTCAATTGGACGCCCATGCAAACAACGATCTAGGGTTCGACCCTAAGGATCCATCGACCTAATGTTAAAACTCGGATTGAGTTTGGAAACCCTAGAACATTGTTGGCCTAGTACAATTAGGGCTGGGTTGGGTAAGAAGACACCCTAAACCGTGCATCTTGTCTAAACAAAATTCCTTGACTAGGAAACGCCGTTCAATAGGTGAAATGATCCCATGAGATAGATGCGAGATTTGTGCAACAAGTTGCAACGTCGCATGGCTTTGTGGTTTAATCACAAGATTGATTTGCCATTCCTTGGAATGAGGTTGGCAAATTCTAATGCAAGTCTAACTTGCAAGAGGATGGGTAGTCATCTTGCTACATCACCTTTTTTGGGCTGATTTGCCAACAAGTTATGTTTTGCCTAATAAGCAAAGGATCAATCAAGTTAAAGCGACATGGTCGCCAAGATTTACTGTCTTAATTTAAGAAACCTAAGGTGTTGGTTAATTTGGGTTGACAATGTATGATCCTAATCCAAGGAGAAAAGGGTGAACAAACAAACCCTTGGGGATCTTGCCAAGTTGCAATTGGAATGTTGGATGCATTCGGAGAGAAGGATTCACTCCTTAGTAGTTGGCCAAATAAACGACCACTGGATTGATTGTATTTGTAATAGTTTAGGAGCACTGTTTGCATTGTTTTCTCAAGGAATTAAAGTGGAAAGATAATTAATGCTTCAGGTTGAAGGCCTGAAGGGAGAGGCAGCATCAGTTACCCCCGACTTTCTGCCTGACCCTAACCAAGGGGGTTGTTAGCGGCGCCGAGAACGTGGACCGAACCCGCCACCAGAGGTCTCTCTGTTGGGCGCTACTTGGAGTAGGAGGATGCTTGGGTGCTATGGGGGGATCTTGCCATAAATCCCTTGCCTTCCAGGCCCTGCACAAGAGGCCAACACGACTCAGGATTGGATCTCGAGGCCCGCATACTAATCTACAGGCGGAATCTTGGATTAGTTATCCCTGTGCATTACTAGATTGCCTTCGGGTGAATTATGGATTAGCCTACGGGCTGGATTATATGATGTTTTCCAAAGATAATAAGATAACTAGTTGAAAAGGGACTTGATTGACATTGTTTTTCTATGTCAAGTTCTAAGATTACGTGAAGGAATCGGTGCCAAACTGGCTAATTAAGGAAGTTGTTTTATGCGTGTCCAACTAAATGTGGTAGGTAATTAGACAACTAAGGTAACCCTGAGGAAAGTGCGGTGGATGTGGCCATGGGTATGTCCTACGGATGGGTGGTCCCGGTTGGCCGGGAAATTTTCTCAAATGAAATGGACAGCAGGGAACTTTGCTCGATGGAAATGAACAACAGGCAATGTTGACCTAAAGTTTAGGTTACTAAAATCCCAATTTATGTTGTTTTAGGGGAACGGAATGGGACTATGCCTTATGGGCAGAGAGGTTGAGCTTTGCATCCCTCTCATTTCCCATTCTTCTTGAACCAAGTGCAGCATGAATCTGCTTCGACCCTGACATTTCTGCGTAAAGTAGTTCGCCAGGGGTTCGACGCTAGTTACTCTCTAGGAACTTGACCATTAGGAAAACCCTGATTTAGGTCGGTTCTAAGTGAAAACGTCCGAAATACTTCCGCTACGTGGCAGACTCGAAAAGACATAGATCGCAATCCCATAACATTCCATGGGAGTGCAGGGCATAGCTTTCTAGACCCTCTTTCTGATGGGCTACTAAGACGTGTCCTGCAAATGAACAAGTGGACACGTTACAGGTTTGGTGATGATAACCCAACCCCCCTATTCAGGCCATATCATGATGGCCTATTTTTTGTGGCCTTGAGGGAAAGGGGAAACCCTAACCCCAAAAAAGTATTAAAAAATCACAAAAAATAGGCCATCATGATATGGTGCGAACATGGGTGTTGTGTCATCATGCAAGCCCCCCATTCGTGCCATATCATGATGGCCTTTTTTTGTGATTTCTTTGTGCTTTTTTTGGGTTAGGGTGTCCCTTTTCCCTCAAGGCCATTCACATTGAGCTCCTCTTATCCTCTATAACATTAGGATTAAGATTTACATGTATACACTCTCAATACCTCGTCCTGTTCACCCCCTCCCCCCCCCCCCCCCCCCCTCAATGCCACATTGGATTACAAAGCATGACAAGATGCTCCCCCTTAATCCACAAAAAGATGTCTTTATAAATCAAGCTATAACCAAATGCAATATATATTCTTTCTCCTTGGCTTGGAAGGCTCATTTCCTTGAGCAAAAGAGGATCTAGATTGATTTGTTGATTGATCAAGTACTCTAGGGAAGATTGGAACCTTAGTAGTTGTCTGCTTTGTCCTTGTCATCACTATTGTGCCTGAGAAAATGATGGGAAGAGTAAAAAAAATTTATTCACTACTATGGTTGATACGACATGGAGAGGATAAGTTGATACAATGCGAGAGCAGCAAAGCCAAATTTTCCCAGGATCCTATTCGCGATGTATTGTGGAGCGTGGCAAAGCATAATGGTTGGTACTATACTTCTCGCTCCGTATTATCGATAACCTGATATGGCATGAGAGTGGCACAATGAAATCTCCGTAGGAGGAGTCCTCGCTCCATATCGTGGAGGAGTAAACATACACGTATAAAGTATAATCCCCCCGTAATGACTTATTTTTTGTGAGACCTTACACCCATCAAAAAAATTCCAAAAAAAATCCATAAGGTTATTAGGCTCTAAAAAAAGGTTTAAAATATTTTAGATTTTTTTGAGCTTGTTTGCTATTTAAAAACTATTTTTAGCAAAAAATGGCCTAAAAAAGACAAAAAAATCACCCAAAAATAGCATATCATGATATGGTATGAAAAAGGGGTGGTGTTCGAGGATGGTGTTCGAGGTCCTCGAACACTGCTTACTCGAATACTCCTTTTTCATGCCATATCCTTGAACACCCCTTTTTTGCGCATATCATGATATGCTATTTTTAGGTGATTTTTTTGTCATTTTTTGCTTAAAAACTATTTTTAAATAGCAAACAAGCTCAAAAAAATCTTAAAAATTTTCAAAAAAACAAATTAGAGCCTACTAACATTATGTAATTTTTTTGGAATTTTTTTGATGGGTTTAAGGTCTCACAAAAAATAAGTCATTATAGGGGGATTGTACTTTGCACGTACATATTTACTCCTCCACGATACTGAGCGAGGACTCCTCCTACGGAGATTTCGTTGTGCCACTCTCATGCCATTTCAGGTCATTTACGATACATAGGGAGAAGTATAGTACCAAACATTATGGTTTGCCACACTCGCACCATTTCAGCTGCTCCACGATACGGTGCGAATAGGATCCTGTGAAGATTTGGATTTACTACGCTTGCATCCCATCAACTTATTCTCTCCATGTCATATCGACCATACCAGCGAATAGTTTTTTATTACTCTTCCTGTCATTTTCTCAAGCAGTAGTAAAATGACAAAGTAGACAACTGCCAAGGTTCCAATCTCCCCTAGAGTACTTGATCAGCCAACAAATCAAGGATATTTCTGATATATTTTCAAGAATGTTGACTAAAACTAGCCTGCAAAAGAAATGGTAGCTTGCGTGCAAAAGAAATGGTAGCTTGTAGCGATTCTTTCTCTTTAGGAGGCAGTTAAAGACTTTGTTATTGACTTTATGAATTATGCTTACATTGTTGGTGCTCATGCTCATAAGATCACCCTAATGAACAAAGATTTTAATATGATTAGCAAAATAAGGTACCGAGGATGATGTTTGCAAGAGAAAAATCGATGTACTTGGCCCTATTAATTATAAGAGAATGGGTGAGGTATATGGGCAAATGGTTATCAATGTTTCTTGCACTTCTGAGGAAGAGGACTATCTTAGCATATCTCATGAGGAAAGTCTATGCTAGTTGTAAAAAGGATATTTAATTGTTAGATTATGTAGTTTATTGTTGCATAAGGTAAGGCATTTTGACTCTAAAAAATTTTAGTATATGGAATGATTGTGCTATTGATTGCAAATAACATGCCTTTATTTTTTCTATTAGCTTTAGGGCATTGATTGCATCTCTTAGCCGATAAATCTCTAAAATTATGTGTATTGTTGATCCACTATTATCAATGGAATTGTTTTCAAGATCTGGTTCAAATATAGCAATGTCTTTTAAAGCTTTCGATTCCATCACAAACTACCATATTTTTTTTCATTACATCGGATACACTCACTAGAGAAATTATCCTCATGAACTCTCTAAGTGGTATCCATGGCCAAGGAAGAATGTGGGTTGAATGGAATACTGCTTGCTTTTTGGTTAATTATTTATTTTATTTGATTTTCTATTTTAGTTACATGTTTCCATTTGTAGTGTTGGTAGGCTCGTGACTACCTTCTTGGACACCACATATGAGGATATTGTTGATCCTAAAAAACCATATAACTCTCTCTAATAAGAAGTACCATCACAAAGTCATACATATACTTGTGGAAAGAGAGTGCTTTTCAAATATCTACAAGACAATAGATTCAAAGATACTCAAGATAGATGGAGTGAATGTAAGTCTTTCATATTGTTGGTTTTTTTAGGGACCCTTTTTTACGAATTTGGAGTAGTAGGCTTCTAGGCTTAGGCTTAACTGCTTTAGATTAAAGAACTCGTTCATCTTCTGGGGGCTTGATATATGGATGGATAATACCTCCCACATACCGCATCCTTAATTGTGTCCCAAGTAATAGTGCCTTCGGGCGTTCTTTGGTCCTTGCGCCATTGTTTCCACCAAAGATGTGCATCTCCTGTGAGTTTTAGTTTGGTGATCATGGCTTGATTTGATGGTGCAGTTCATGTAACAATGAAATTGTCTTCCATAGATTCTATCCATGTTTTTGCTTCAGTTGGAATGTCCCTTCCTTTACCATCAAACTCTGGTGGCTTATATTGCTTGAGAAGAAATTTCTTCTCTTTCGGTTTCCATAGTATTGAGATTCGGGGTGATGTTTTGAGAATTATATAAATTTATGATCAATTTTTATTCCAACCATATTCAGAAAAAAAAAATATGTTTACTTGTTTACTCTACCTCAATAATTTAGAAAGGAAATTACGTACTACTTGTCTTTCCAATAATGATCAGGGTTTATACTTCCAAAGAGAGTTTTCATTTTTAATTAGGAAAAAACTCTATCTACTATTTTTTATTTATCAAGGAGACAAACGAATGGATAAAAATAATTCTTTACATCAATAAAAAGGGAATACATTATTTTAGTAGTTCGGGGGATCATATTATTTTTGGAAAATATTTTTCTACCACAATCTAGGTATGGCATTGTGATTAGCATTCTAAGAATAAATACCCAAAAATCTATATGTCGGAGGAAGATCAAGTAATCCATCTTTCTTGTAGTTGCGGCAAAATTGGAGCATCCTACATTTTTTCTCATAATGCTAAGATTACCCTAACTCATATATGCAGTTGATAAGGGAGCAATGTATTGAGTTGATTTTGGATAGGGGAATCACACTAGTTGATTCCAACTCCTCTCCATAAAGCCACGAAACATGCATAATAAAAGAACCCACAATCTGATCAGCATAGATAATGTCTATGAACACCTTATGAATCGCATGGAAGGTTCCACTTAAGCTTTCCATAGGTTGCCATTCAGTACTTGTTGACAGAAATATATCTACAACCAAGAATTCATTATTAGTACTTGGTTAAATGAAAAAAATTACACACATTATTAACTCAAGTCTTACAATGTGTTTGCTACGAAACACGCTCATTTGGAGGCAAGTGCATATCCTTCGCCATGTAAACATGTTGCAGTTTGATAAACCACAGGCTTCATGCATAATTTTGAAAAAAATGATATGTCCCTTCCAGTGATGTTTAATATCCTCTCACTTTTTCTTTTCACCTTGTGAGAGTCCTTGCAAGAGGGCAGCATGGCAACCTAATCGTTTATACTAAAGATCTTTGGCTCCCAATTTTCATCAACTCTGTGGCTATAACCAGTGCAAGAGTTTACTAAACAAGAAGAGCGCCTTCTGGATGCCATACTTAAATTAAATTTTCACAGAGAAAGAAGCTTATAAAAAAAGATGAATAAATTAAAAAGTAGAGAAAGAAGCTCACCAAGAAAGGTGAATGAACTAAAACGAATATTAAGAAGACTAATGAAAATATATTGGGTGCCAAAAAGTTCTTAAATTTCAAAAAAATCATCATTAACTTCACAGCAACTTTATTATGTCATTTGTCAGATTTTATAAGTAAATAAACACTTCAGGACTACCAAAACATGTTAGACTTTGGAGATTTTGGCCAGAAAGGAGGAGAAATCACGATTGGACTCTACTATCTCCAAAAAAAATGAGACAAGAATACCATATTCTTGCACACGTGGCAAACTCTCTTTGGCCCTTTTCTTAATCCCATGATTAACAAAAGTGCATTTTTTGAAGCGTTTTTGGACCTAATGTGTGGCACTAATATTTATTTTGGCGCGCTTATTTATTAAAGCACTTAATAACATTTATTATTTTGTATTCGCATAGGCACTCGATTTAATTATTCCATTATTTGACATTGTATTTGGGCACAGCCCAACTTTTGGGATGCCCAAACGCTTTACTCTCACTACAAGGGAATGTGGCAATAGTGACGGCCATTTGCGACACAAAAAAGCGGTGTTGCCAAAAGTGTCGCTATTTGCGTTGCTAATTCTATTAGTGACGCAAATAGCGACGCTAATAGTGACATATATAGCGATGCTAATAGCGATGCCGGTCTGAGGAAAAAGTTTCGAAAACCCGAGCGTAACATTTGCGAGAAAGAATGAAAGAGAGAGTGAGAGAGCTTAAAGCTTTGTGTGTGTGTGTGTGTGTGTGTGTATGTGTGTGAGAGAGAGAGAGAGAGAGAGAGAGAGAGAGAGAGAGAGAGAGAGAGAGAGAGAGAGAGAGGGAGCTCATCACCATCATCACCACCGCGGCCGCTATACACGAAGAAGAAAGAGAAGTGTGCAAGGGAGAAGAGAGGGAAGGTGCAAAGAGAAGGTACAAAGGGTTTCATCTTCAGGCCTTTGAGGTAGGTACATTGCCTCTCCTTGCTTTATTTTTGTATTCTCTTGTTTTCTTTTTTTGTTTTTCTTTGCAAAGAGATACATGAAAAGAGAGGGAGGGAGGAAGGGAGGGAGGAAGAAGAATGAAGGGAAAGGAAGAGAGAAAGAGGGAGAGAAAGGAAACAAAAAGAAAGAGGAAGAGAGATGAAGGGAGGGAGAGAGGAGGATGAGTGAGAGAAACAAGGAGAGAGAGGGGGAGAAACAAAGAGAGAGGAAACAAAGAAAGGGAAATAGAGAAAGAAAGAGAGAGGGAGAGAAATAGAGAGAGGCAGAGGGAAGGAAGAGAGGAGGAGGAGGTAGAAAAGAAGGGTGAGGTAAAGAGAGGAAGGAGAGTGAAAAGAAGAGAGAGAGAGAGGGAGAAAGAGAGATAGAGAGAAAAAACAGAGAGCGAGAGAGAGGGAGAGAGAAATAGGAAAACAATGAGAGAATGAGAGAGAAGGTTAAGAAAGAAAAGTAAAGGGAGAGGGGGAGAGAGAGATAAAGAGAGGTGGGGTGACATTTTTTTCAATATCTTTGTTTCTTAAGATTTTTATTTTCTATCTTTGATTGTCTTTGCAATGAGATGTGTTGAGTGAGAGTGGGGAGGGAAGGAGGGAGAGAAATAGAGAGAAGAAGGGACGGGAAGGAAGAGAGAGATGGAGAGAAATAAAAAATGGAAGAGAGAGGGGCTTCATAAAAAAGTGTCAAAACTCGAGTATGGCATTTTATAGGTTTGTAAACAAGCAAGAGAGAGAGAGAGAGGCCGCCACCACTACCGCCATCCACGAAGAGGGAGGAGACAAGTATAAAGGAGAAGGAAGGAACTCCCGAAGAAGAAAAAAAATGAGAGAAGTACGAAGGGATTCTTCTTCAAGCTTTAAGGTAAGTGCAATATCTCTTCTCTCTTTGTTTTTCTCTTTTTTTTACTTCTCTCTTTCTTTTTGTTGATGAAGAGTGTATAGAGAGAAGAAGTGAGAGAGATAAACGTGCGCAAGGGAGATTGAGAGAGAGAGAGAGACAGAGAGGTCACTGCCACTGCCAATCCACCACAAAAAGAGAGGGAACAACTGTAAAGAAGAAAGAGGGAACCCATGAAGGAGAAGAAGAAGAAGGAGAGAAGCGCGAAATGATTCTTCTTCAAGCTTTGAGGTGAGTGCATTATCTCTTCTCTCTTTGTTTTTCTCTTTTCTGTACTTCTCTCTTTCTTTTTGTTGATGAAGAGTGTATAGAGAGAAGTGAGAGAGATCAACGCATGCAAGGGAGATTGAAAGAGGTCGCTGCCATAGCCAATCCACCACAAAAAGAGAGGGGACAACTGCAAAGAAGAAAGAGGGAACCCGTGAAGGAGAAGAAGAAGAATGAGAGAAGCGCGAAAGGATTCTTCTTCAAGCTTTGAGGTAAGTGCATTATCTCTTCTCTCTTTGTTTTTCTCTTTTCTGTACTTCTCTCTTTCTTTTTGTTGATGAAGAGTGTATAGAGAGAAGTGAGAGAGATCAACGTATGCAAGGGAGATTGCGAGAGGTCGCTACCAGCGCCAATCCACCACAAAAAGAGAGGGGACAACTGCAAAGAAGGAGGGAACCCATGAAGGAGAAGAAGAAGAAGGAGAGAAGCGCGAAAGGATTCTTCTTCAAGCTTTGAGGTAAGTGTATTATCTCTTCTCTCTTTGTTTTTCTCTTTTCTTTACTTCTCTCTTTCTTTTTGTTGATGAAGAGTGTATAGAGAGAAGAAGTGAGAGAGATCAACGTGTGTAAGGGAGATTGAGAGAGAGAGAGAGAGAGAGAGAGAGAGAGGTCGCTCCCACCGCCAATCCACCACAAAAAGAGAGGGGACAACTGCAAAGAAGAAGGAGGGAACCCGTGAAGGAGAAGAAGAAGAAGAAGGAGAGAAGCGCGAAAGGATTCTTCTTCAAGCTTTGAGGTAAATGCATTATCTCTTCTCTCTTTGTTTTTCTATTTTCTTTACTGCTCTCTTTCTTTTTGTTGATGAAGAGATGTATAGAGAGAAGAAGGGAGACATATCAACACAAGGGAGAGAGAGAGAGAGAGAGAGAGAGGGAGGTAGGGAGAGAGAGGCTACCACTACCACTACCATTGCCACCACATCCACTAAAAGAGAGGGGACAACTACAAAGGAGAAGGAGGGAACCCCCAACCTCTGTCGCTTCTCCATCTTGCCCTCCTCAAGCTTGCATGGTAGGCACCAAGCAAGCATGTCCCCGTTTCTCAGCCATGGGAAGGCCTCATGCCCTTCGGGAGATAAGGAGAATGCAGTGTAGATATAAGCTTCTCATCTTGAAAATATCTTTTCATAAGGACGTTGTTCGGGAAGTCATGCAAGACTTGGAGCTGAAAGGGATGGAAAGATTTTGGGCACGAGTGCGGGACGGCCTACCAATAGGAAGGTAGACTGCTATAGCTATGACAACAAAAAGATATTTTATCTTTTGGCATGCATGGCATTCTTTAATAGACTATTCAATGTCTCCTCAAAGACTTGGTCAAAAGAAATACATTTCAAGTGCCTTGGTTGTGACTAAAATACCATGATGAGCCATATAAGGAGCAACATGACATTATTCCATTACTTTGGGCCTGAAATCTTTAGTAACAAACAACTTATTCTCCATCAAAAGAAATCCATCTTGATTAACACAAGAGTTTGCCTTTTTACCAAGCTGTAAACTCTCCTAAACGATTTTAAAATCTTTATCAAAAGCATGCATGTCTCTCATATTAGTGAAATTTGTATAGTAAATCACAGATACTACATGAATCTAAGATATCTTGACAGGCCATCAGCTACCTTATTTTGCCTCCCAAGAATATGCAAGATCTAAAAGTTAAATTCAGCTAAATAATAGACATATACAATATTCTTCTCAGAAAACTTTACTTGCTTGAGAAAATGTCTCAGTCTGTCATGGTCCATCTTGATGATAAATTCTCTATCTAAAAGATAGTCTCTTCAATTTTTTAAAGCTTGAATAATGGTCATCAACTCCTTTTCATAGGTCATAGCATTCTTTTCTACATTTTGCAATCTTCTTCTTGTATAAGCAACTGCATGCTCTTACTAGTTTAAGACTGCACCAATGTAATCTCCTAAATCATCACATTCCACAAAGAAAGGTTTTAACAAATTAGGTATAATCAAAACAAGTCCTTTGCTGATATAAAATTTCAGAGCTTCAAGCTTCCTTCTCTAGTTTGGTCAATTAGAATGCCATTGTTTTCTTAGTCAAATCATGCAATGGTCCAACAAATACTGCAAACCATTTCATGAATCTCTTGTAATAAGAGACCTCGAACTTCATGAATACTAATCAATTCTGGCCATTCTACAATGGCCTTGCCTTTTCTAGATCCATCCAAATCCCATATTTGGATACAATATGGCCTTAGTAAATCTCTTCTAGGAAAAAAAAATTCCATTCACATAAAATTGTGTTTATGGAGTTCCTAAAACACTATTTTCAATTGTTACTTATCCTCTTCTTCATATTTTGAATGAACCAAAATATCATCAAAGAAAGGACATGTAAACTTTGAGTACGCTCTAAAGATTCTCATTCTATTAAAGGTTGCAAGAGCATCCATGAGACTAGATATTAGCACAAGAAACTTATTCAAACCAAAAGTTGTCCTACATGCTATTTTGTCAATATCTGAAGAAGCAATCCTTATCTGATGGTAGTCGCTCTTCAAGACAATTGAATATTTTGGATCCATCCAATATATCTTCAATTCTTGGAATGGGAGATCTATTTGAAATTGTAAGTTTGTTAAGGGCCATGTAGTTCACACACATATGCTAATATCCATCTTTCTTTTGCATATAGTTGTCAGTATGAAAGATATGATATGGTACGGTCTGATAAAATACAATACTAAATGGTACCTCAAGATTTTATAGGGGATGGTACAATATTAGTACCATAAAAAAATACTTAGCCTTTTTAAAACTATAAATGATAGAACACATATTTAAAGTGAAAATAGTAATGCCATTACAAAGTAAGATGAATACATGAGATTAAAAGCCAAAATTAGCATCTGCTAGGGCCTAGACCCTTGCAATCACATGCATAGCATATGATATAACTAGTACATGCATGGAACATAGTAGATACAATCATACAAAAAAGAGAAAATTTCTGAACCTTCAATGCAAATAAAATTTTCATTTGAGCAACTATAAAAAATAATAACCTCCTAGATTTTAAAAGTCACCAAATTCATATTCTAGAGAGCTTAATTGTATAGATTCACTAGTTCATGGTTTGTTTCTTTGATCATGAGCATCTAGTTCACTTCCTGAAACCACTCATTATATGGGCTTCTAGTTAATGTGACTACTCAAGTGAAAAAGTCTTATTTATCTAGGCTTTCTAATTAATCTAAACACTCAACTAAATTTGAAATTTCTCTTGGGCATCTTGTCAATGATGATTCAAGTATAATTCTAGGGCTTTCTGGCCATTGGCCACCCTTAAATAAAAAGATGAACATTTAACATTTTCAAAACACTAAAATAATATAAATCACCTTTTAAAGTAAATGAGCATAAAATTAATTTGAATAATTGAGTCAATATGTCTTGGTAATAGTTGATATACAAAATATTGGTTACACATCAGCAGCTAAGATGATGGACAAACTAGATGGCAAACTAATGCAAGTGACCTAGCACACTCTATTTATAGAAAGAACCAACCAAAGTGTATGGGTTTTCTCAAAAAACTAAAGCACACTAAGTGCATTTGAGTTTCAGGGGGTTTTAATGAGCTAATGAAGGTTTAATGTGTAATGCACCTGTTTTACCTTACAATGTGACTCTATAATGATTGATAAACATAGCAGTGTACAGCCTGGCCACAATCTTCAAATGACAAATGATGAAGCTGGACATCAAGTAGAGCAATTGAATTAACCAATTGGGTACTAGACAACAGCAGGGCGGCCTGCTAGAATAGAACACAGCTATGTAAATGTCCTCAAGGTGACAGACAGTAGCAGCACAACTTGCTCACATGAATGTAACCACTCCCGAGGTGGTGCTGATCAAGATGGCAACTAAATACTATTCAGCAAGGGCTGAATAGTCATGTAGGGGCTGATTTCATGGCAACAACAGGCTGGAACCAAATGCAAATGATAGGAGCCACCAGATGATCAGGCTGGTAGCAGCAAATGGTCACAACATCAGTTGGAGTGATGGGCAGACTACATGGCAAACTAATGCAAGTGATCTAGCATACACTCTATTTATAGAAAGAACCAACCAAAGTGTGTGGATTTTTTTGTAGAACACTAAATCACACCAAGTGTATTTGAGTTTCGGGGTTGTTTAATGAGCTGATGAAGGTTTGCCTTACAATGTGACTCTATAATGATTGCAAATTGCCTTTTAGAATCCTACATTCCACTTTTCACCTTTTATTTTTGGTATTTTGCTTTTCAGCCTTTGCATTCTAGCTTTTCAGTAGTTTTTAATCATTAAAATTAAGTTTTTCAACTTTTCAATACTCCTTTGGGGTTCAACAACTTTTCTTAAAAAGCAAGCCTTAAGATGACATCAATTTTAGAAACTAACCATTCTAGATACTAGGACCAAAGCCACTTCTTCCTAGATCGTGATCGTAATTGTCTTCCTTTAAAGTTATCAAAGTTGTTTCTATTGTCTGGGGCATAGCCAAATATCCTACTTGAAAATGTGATATTGTCAACAATCCTAGAATAATTGCAAAAGTGGACACTCTATAGCTGTAAAGCCAAAACAAACCAAGTTTGTCAAAGATCCAGGTTCATATATAACTTTGATTAGGCATTTTGCATATCATCACCAAAAACACTAATGTAATACAAGAACAAAAAGTTTAGTCAATGTGTATATCTCAAAGCTAGTGCCCAAAAATGTCAAGCATGTTTCATACAAATTCATATGTGCGAATGAACTTCTGTACCCCTCAGCATCGTAACTATCTCATGGCTCAAATCCGCACATTGTAGCTACCATATCTACAACTATTCCTTGGAGACACTGCACTCATGATCTTACGTTACTAAATATATAATCCCTTAGACCATTCTAAGGATCCCATCTTCATCATTCTCAAAATCCATTCATTCTCTAGGCCATTTGCAAGATCCTCCCTTTGCCCCTTGAGCCATTTAGAATCCATTAATACTCTATCAAGCAGGTGTATTGCTAACCTTATTTCAAGACCAACTACATGGTCCTCCCATGTGACATCCAATAACTAACAAGATAAACTATTTTCATTTCATAGAAAACAGTCTTTCAAGCATCACATCCCTCCCAAAGGTGTAATCCATCCTTATTAATAGGTCTTTCAAGTCGGAGGTGGTGACAAGACCCAAGCTTTGGCCCCATTGCAGCCAAGCTAATGTTTGTTTTGTATCTACGAGCATTTAGAAGTTGCAAGAGAATAATCTTCACTTCCTTTCTAGCTTGAGTTGAGAATGGAAGGCAAGGCTCGATGATACCATTTTCTATCTTTGGTTCAGGACTATAGAATCAATCATTGGATGCCATAAAGTGTCAGGGCAAGCAGTCACTTTGGAAGAATAGCACTGGAAATTTCATCAAGTAGTAACTCCAAATGTTTGACATATAAGGCAGCTTGTAAAACCACATCATCTACATACCAAGCCAGATCTTCATCATCGTGAATCAACAGATCACCGCCCTGTAGATATATGCAAGACATCAACATTGTATCCAAAGTCACAGAGTCTTCAAAGACCATGTGGACTACTTCTGTTAGCAAATCAGAATACCAGGCTCCACTCCAACCATCCTCTAGAAGAGGTAGATCCATCGCTGAGAGTTTAATATAGAAGGCCAACTTTTGCAATTGATAGTGGATAAAAAAATAATGGTCAGGAGGAATATACTCCTGAAATTGCTCAAATGAAGACCATAATAGGTCCATCCTGGACTAAAGACTTTCCACTTTAGCTTGGAACAAAGGGCATAATGTGGCCTGTCATTGGAAAACTGTTAAGTCTGCATGAGTCAAAGAAGAAATTGGTTGCCCAGGACTCTGTGTATTCAATATGTGGGGGACATTTTTTTGGCTGGCTTACTGTCAAAAAGCTCTATGTGCTGGATATTGGCGGCCATCGATTTTCCAATATGCTTTCAGTTATGTGAAGCGCTGTGATGTCTGTCGAAGACAAAATGCGAGAGAAATTCGTAGGCGACATCTTAATCCCATTTTGGTTATGTTACCCTTGGAAAAATGGGGTATTGATTTTGTGGGACCAATATGCCCTTCATCAACTACGCAAAAGAGGTATATTATTGTAGCAAAGAACTACTTTACAAAATGGTCTAAAGTTTGAGCGATGATGAAGGACAATGCTAAGGAGACAACCAATTTCATTATGGAGCAAATTATTTTCTATTTCAGCCCTCTGAAGGAGATTGTGTTTGATCCAGGGACACACTTCTTGAACAAGGTTATAGTGGCCTTGATTGAAGCTCTGAAGATTAAGCACAACAAGACTACCTCGTATAATCCTCAAGCAAACGGTTAGATTGAGAGTACAAATAAATAACTGGTAAGAATATTATCTAAAATCATATCAGAAAGCAAGCGCGATTGGGATAAGAAATTATATGTGTTAGTGTAGGCATATAACATGACATTCAACAGAGCCACATGCCACACCCCGTTCAAGCCAGTGAATGGGGAGGAGTTCATTTTGCCATTAGAAATAGAACTCCCCACTATGCGTTTTGCCCTCAATCATTCATTAGGAGATGAAGAAGTGTTACAGAAATGGTATACTTTCCTAGCACATCTTGATGAGATTCAATTGCAGTCTTTGCTAAATCAAGAAGTAGGAAAGAGGAGAATGAAAGCCTTGCATGATATTTGGGCTAAGAAGTACAAATTTGTGAAAGGGAAGTTAGTGTTATATTATGATGCTCAAAGGGAAATCTTTCCAGGAAAAGTAGAACCCAAATGGGATCGACCATGCAAGATTGTACATTTATGAAATAATCGCTCTACGACCCTTTTAGTAGATTTGCAAGGGGTAGAGTTTAAGACTAAAGTTAACTTTAATAAGCTAAAGCCTAACTATGCGTAAGGGCTAAAGTTGGGCTTGGTGCTTGTGTAGGTCCTTCAGGATTCAGCTTTAACGTGTAGTAGGTACCAATGCGAGCAGATGGGATGCATCATTCCTTATTTTTTAGAGCATTCATACCTTGAGCAACGTTACTAGCAAGGTCGAGTGATCTGATGGAGTAAAGGGTATTAGGTTATTTAGTGGCAAGATGAATCCTTTAAGTGGGAAATTAAGGTCTATTGCCACCATTTTACACCCTCTCTCTCGACTTGATTTTGATTATCATAAGTATGACTGAGCTAATTATTACAATGTGCCCTATCAATGAAGCCTGGGTTTATACTCTGTACTTTGAGGAGCTTCTAGAGGGCTTGCTAAACATACGAGAGTTAGTGTGATCATTAAAGATCCCTGATGTAGGGTTGTTATGAAGATAGAAGTCTATTTAGGACCCTATTTTACTAATAATATGATAGAATACAAGGCCTTGATCATGGGGTTGAACATAGCCTGATATGGTGGTATCCACCGGTTATTGGTTAAAGGAGACTCACAGTTAGTAATTAATCAGCTAAATGGGACATATAGTGTGCAAGATCCCATCTTACAAATGTACCGTCGTGTAGCCTTGGATATGTTGCATATCTTTGAGACAGTGACTTGTCAGTTAGTTTCTTGAAAATGGAATCACTTTGCAGATTCCTTGGCTAATTATGCCTTTGTGGAAGATGTCTTTTTCAATTGTGGTCCAAAGGAGCCCTTGCAATTACCTTCTAACATCAACCCTGGACTACTTTTGGGTCTTTTTGCTGGCACATCATATTTCAAACGATGATGGTTAGTTTGGGTTACGAGTCAGGTAGCAAAAGAGCACCTTCCTACTATGTCATGGACACATAGGATTGTATATCATCATATTCATCGAATACCCCTTGCTATTTATGCAAGGGAGCTAATAACCTAATGCAATTAGTGTAAGGCCTACAAGACCTCATCCTTAGTTGGCTTTGTGCTTTAGTAGAGTAACGTTAGGACCTAGGGATTGTTTTAATAGTGCATTGTGCTGAATGGTAGTTAAATGTTTTATTTGTTAAGGCCAAGAGAGACGATTTTGTTGAGTTCTAATGTTCTATTTCCTTAGGCCACAAGGGCCAATTTCGTTGGGTGTGAAATGAGATATTTCCTTAAGCCATGAGGGCCTTATGTCTGTTTAGGTGTAGGTATGTTTAATGGTTGTTTGTTTTAGTAATTGCATCACACAGGTCGACGAAGTCACTAGAGGGGGGCCTTTGCTGTGGAGGAGCTTATTGTTGCTATTCTAGGTGGTATCGTCCCCTTTCTGAGTTTTCTCCTTAAGCAGATAATGTTATATATGTATGAAGGGGTTAATTTCTTTCGTTAGTTGGGGACCAAAAATCAATGCATTAAGTCCTAGGGTTGGTTAGATATATCTGGGGGAGATTCGACTAGTTGTCTACCTCCTATTAAGACATTGTCCTTGTGGCCATGTCCTTTGTGCTTGCTAGGCAGTTGTCCCAGGAGTCCCTACTAGTGTGATGCAGTTAGAGAAGCCTACCAAAGTATTAAAGAAAAGAGCAAGTTCTTAATCTATCTAAAAATAAAAATTACATAGGTGTGTAAAAATGGATTCTAACCCCTCACACTAAGAAAATGAAAAGAAAAAGGAAGAAAGTTCCTATAAGTAGTTGATTATTGCCTTGTGGTAGGTTCCTACGAAGATGAGTCAGAGACCCAGGGCCAATGCCTTGTCTTCCTAGGGGTAGCAGCTCTAGTAGAAAAGAAAAGAAAGGAAGGTTGGAGCGAAAATAAAAGTGAGCGTTAACATGATTAAGTGTCACCTCGTGAGTGCTTGGTAGGTTCTTGGGTACCAAGTCAACCCTATTCTCCTTGTGTCACTCTACGCTCAGCTCCCTCCTTTTTACATGCCCGAGTATGAAACCTTGAACGAAAAAGGTGTTACAAGAAAAATATGATGACCAGGCTATAGGAGTCCTTGCCTAGCAGGAGGTTCTGGTCTAATTGTCCTAAGTTAGGTAGGTAGTTCAGACCACCACTAGGATGACCTCTTTGATAGGCTTTTTAACCAGTCCGTGTTCAAGTAGTGGGTTAAAGACTCACTCTGGATTTTCTGAAAGATTATGTTGAGCCTATCCCTTGTGGATTTTCATGCATTGATTATGTCAAGGGGTCGGGTAAGAGCTGTGGAGTGTTTTGTTAGGTACTTTTTGTGCTAGCTTGATGCTCTTTCTGGTTATGTTTGTGCAGATCCATTCGTGGGATTCAATGGGCTGAGTTACCCTATCCCATAGTCACCAATGAGAGAAGGATTTAAAGACCGATAAAGTGTGAAAAAGATGCAGAGAAGAGAAAATTTAAGGAGGGAATTGTACCTCGTCAGAAGCAACAAAGACGGATTTGGCAATTTTTTTGAGCCATGGAAGATGGGATTTCAAAGCAATTTCAAAGATCAGTTGTAGATTTTTCATAATTTTGTAAGATGTCGAATGGAGCTAGAGAAAGTGACCAGCAATGACGGACCCGAAGTCAAGCAAGCAGAAATTTTTAGAGGTCAATTCGAAAGCCGAACAATGGAGATATGAAGTCAGGCAGTGCCAAAGGGAAAAAGATCCAAAGTTAAAACAGTTTGGGCATGGGCATTGTTGGGGGGAGGGGGGGGGCGGGGCCTTGGGCCCCCAATTTAAAGGAAAGAAATTGTGATTATGGCGAGGGGGGCTACGTTTCAAAATGGCGCCAAAAAATGTGACGCCCCCCTAGGAGACGAATTGAGAGAGAGGGCCATCTTGGGCCAAAGAACAACCCCCCAAATAGATCATGCCAATTGATTCCTCTAATTTCTCGCTCCCTATCGCCAGTCTCCCCTCGTGCAATGGTTGCTCGGTTGGTGAGATCCAGATTCAGTCTTTCTCTCTCCTCCTCCTCTCTCCTCTAAGGGGTTGATCACACACAGAAAATCAAGACGAGGATGCGATGAAGGATGCTTGTCCAGCGTGGACTAGATTGCTCCAATATCAAAGGGAGGATAAGAGGCAATGTCCAACACTGTCGAGGAACGGATGATGAGTCTGTTAGTTGCCCAAAACCATTTCAACATGCAGATAAGCGTATGTCCAATTTTTACAAAGAAATTTGCATTGTTTTGATGTTTGATGGCTTTAATGGTGTGCATGGAAATAAAATTTATATGAATCATGTTTGAAGTATGTTTGAGGGTTGTACATGATAAAACGTAGAATCCGTAGACGTACATAGTCATAATTAATCATTTTAAACTCAAAATGTGTCATAAATGAGAGTAAATGAAGATTTGTTCCGTTTTGGATTGGGAAATGGAATTCGTATGGGATAAAAACCTGATAAAAATCAGTGTCCAATAAATATGATCAGTTGAGACATATAAATCAAAAAATATCACATTTTTATGAACAAATAAATGGAAAAAAATAAAAATAATAAAAAATTAGTTTTTACACCTTAATACTTAGAAAAAAATACATTTTATATTTGTGAACGTAAAATAAGGTTGGAGCATGCGGACTGTCAAACCTTGTTTCTATATTAGAGTATATTTTAATCGATTTTTTCATGAAAAATGACATAAAAATGAATGTTACACCTACCCAATGAATGCAAAATCTAAATAGTAGGGGAAAGAGTGTAATAAAACATAAGTCACCTTAGTCTAGAGTAAGCTAGGGTTAAGTATAAAAGGTGGAGATGTAACATGTGAGGGATCTTTTTTGCTATTTTAAAGCAATACATGCTTTGAGGTTCCTTCATCCCATCAACTAAGAGCGTGCATGCTCTTAGCCACCAAGATATGGGGTGCATACCATGTCCCACCTTGACATGAGGTGAATATTCATGTTGTAGCTTACATCTATGATTCTCAGCCTTCCATGGCAATAATATTTTATGCTTAGCTACCTTGGCTATGGCTTCCTTGCAAATATGGTGCATTTCTTGTATTTATTTGCAAGTATGGTGTATTTCATAAATTTCTAGTTATTTGTCTTGCTGTGAGAACTAGTATATTACAAAGAGGGTTTATGAAAGTGGTTGGTTGCTGAAAATGATTCAAATTCTGATCTATTTGTCTATACATAACATATAGGATGAACTATCATTTGATTTAAGGAAACTAGTAGCACGAAGAAATTCAGTGCTAGTCTCTATCAATGTCGCACGCACGATTAGTTGGAAAATCATTGGAGGTTTTTTTTGCACTTCACCTAACTAGTTTCTAACGATAAAATGCTTGGACACAATGGTCATCCACACTTGCATTGAGAATAACATGGTATCAAACCTGGACACATTGCAACTATTTTCCAAACATTGACCTACATGGAGTGTGTAAGGAAACCCTAGGTGTAGAGTAGACGAACGGTTTCAAGCTTGGTAAGGAAATATCAAATCTCCTGGATCGTTCAAAATATATAAAAGTGGAGATTTTTTGTATGTTCTTTATGTTAGAGCAACGCATCTTGGGGCCAATCCCCAAGGTGTAGGAGAGCTATAGTGGCCACGGCATTCAGCTAGAGGGGTGCCTTCTTTATGTTTGTATTACGATGGTTTATTACACTAAGATGTGTGGGATCTCCCTCTGAGGAGTAGGGAAGGGCAATTGTTGGGGACTACATTCCATTACAAACACAATATCTATATTAGGAATTAGGGGTGCCTCCTTTATGTTTGTATTACGATGGTGTACTACACTAAGATGTGTGGGATCTCCCTCTAAGGAGTAGGGAAGGGAAATCGTTGGACTACATTCATCTACAAACACAATATCTGCATTAGCAATTAGGACAATATGTCCCTTGTACTCTCCTAGCCACAATGCCATGTGGGGTTGTCTTGTGATCGAACCTGATATCCCAAAAAGGAGAAAGTTGTTTTTGCAAGGAAAAGAAGAAGGTGATAGGGAGACAACCACTGATTCTACAACTCTCCATGACCTAATGGATCAAAATAGTACCATGCAAGCACAAATTAATGAGTTGGAAAAGCATAACCCTTACCTAAAGTTACCACACCCAATCTAGAAGAAATTTCTTGCTTAGTGGCCCGGGAGACTAGCTCATAAGTAGCCTAGTTAAGTTAAAGCTTGAAGCTTTACATCTTTGGCAATGGTTTTGTTTTACAAAGAAAATCCACTAAGGGAAAGATAATTTCTTCAAAATAATCTATCAGAGGTGATGTTGATGGTAGCAGAAACAACTTTCTTCTTCATTCATGAATTAGTTCTAATGGTGATCATTTTGCATCTCCTATGCTCTTTTCTTGTGGAAGCATTCACTGGCTATGTGGCCAGTCTTACCACAATAACGACATGTCATCCGATTTTTTTTGTCGATGTTGAATCCCTGAACTCTTCCTTTGGGTCCAGTAGCTCCTTCGGTGTATAATAGATTTTCCCTAAATGATGGGATATCATCTTTTGCATTCTTGTTCTTCTGTTTGTTCTCTTCATCAAGAAGAGAGTGCTCAATATCTTTAAGTGAGAGACTTGGAATATTACTTAGTCTGGATACAAGATTCTCATATGGATCCTTATTTATACTTTCAAGAAGTATGGCTATTGCTTCATCTTCATCAATATTCTTCTTAAGAGTTGCAAGCTGGGTTTTTAGGATCTTGAACTTGTTGATGTGTATGGTCATGGAAGCACTGTCTTTTATATTCAGTTTATAAGACTGCATTAGTAATTTTACCTTTGAATTCTTTGCTTGGGTACCAAACATCGTGTCAAGTTCCTCCCAAGCAGTTCTAGCATCTCTAATGCCAGAGATATGATGTAGCACATCATCACTTAATCCCCAGGCAATGATGCCTAGTGCCTTGTTATTCATCTTCTTCCATTCTTTGGTTTTTGATGGATCTACTGCAAGGATCCCACTTTCTAAATCTTCTTTCTCATCATCTGCATCACCTTCATTATCTTCAAAGAGATCCCAGAGGTCTTTTCTCATAAGGTGGTACGTGGTCTTTTCCTTCCATGCACAAAAGCCTTCTCCATTGCACTCAGCTATTTATTTGAGCTCTGTTGTTTTTTATTGGTAGGAAATCAGCCACCAGCAAAGGATTTGTTCCTCATCAATGTGTCAAGAAACATAAGTAATAGTAGTGTTAAACAACACTAGCTAGTATCAAGAGATACTATGTAGTGGAAGTTTGATGTTGAACTTTGATAGTTGATGTTTGAACTTCCAAATCTTCTTCTTGGATATTTCCCTTGTTGGAAGTTGAGTAAATCTGATTGGTAGTGGCCTCAATGTATTGCAAATAGTGAGAGAGTAAGATTAGAAATGAGCTTGTAGTTGGTGGCTATGGTGGAATTAGGGTTACACAGGCAGGTGGTTGGTTTTTCACTTGGGGAAGCTTATAGGCACATTAATATGACAAATCATCTAATGAGGAAGAAGCTTATGAACCAAGCTTCCAAAGCCCTATGGTCTTGGCAAGGATCGTGTTGCATGCACGGAGTACAGACATACAGACAACTAGTAGGTGCATTTCAGGGGAACGTGATAAATTTCATTAATGTTAAAGTCAAGGAGCAGCAATGTCCCACTATAATGTGCCAAGAAGGAGTGCATGGAGTTTAAGAATGTTTCTCTAGAAGAGAGCTTGGAGAGATATGGCCTTTATGTGGAGATCCAAATCCTCCAAGTCAAGTAGGTGTTGTTGTCCACAGACACCGTTATGGTAACAACTTTGAAAAGAGGCAATGCCGAGGCTATAGTTGCTCAATGTCAGTGATTGAGATGCAAAGGAGGAGCTTGGGAAGAAAGGAAACACTTCTCTAGAAGAAAGTTTAGAGAAATTTGGCATGTGGAGAGAGATATGAAATCTTCAAGCTTAGAGGGTGCTACTGGCTATGGCTCATGGAAGCTTTATTGAAGGTAGAAATACAAATGAAGTTGGAGATGAGATTGAGCACTCAAACTGAGCTGAGAAGAGATGGAGATGAGCTAAGCCATGCCCAAGTAGGCTCTAATACCATGTTAGAAAGAGCGGATCTAGAGCATGGCAAGAGCTATGGAGGATTGAAGATGAAGACAATACTTATGTTGACACAAGCAAAGAGAGAGCGGTTGTTACACAAGTGAATTAGGTTCCAAGGTAGATTATCTTGGACTCATAAAGATAATCCTGTGTAACAAATTGACACTGACAAGTCATTGAGTGAAAGTACAAAGTATCATGATATTGTATTTATTCAATGTGAAAGTGATAATCAAGTACAATGCTTTATAGAAGTTGGATTTGTTCCACTCTCCTCACTATGCATATGGGATTCATGACATCTCTTCCTGGAGCATACATCATTTGTCTATTTCTCAATAGTGGGTTGGTTTGATGATAAGCTAGGATTGGGATGGCAAGCTTGGAAAATGGCTATCCCATGTCATTATGGCTCATAGCATTTTACTAAAAGAACACCTTAGCCACTCGATTACTTAGACATATTGAAGCACATGATTACCTTATGCACTTAGGTAATATATAAGGCCAAATTTTCATGATTCTTGGACAAGAGTGTAAACACATTCACACATTGTAGATGCATTTGTACACACGGTTTTTTAAAATTTGAACTCTTCTTCAAGCTTCTATTTGGTTCTTTGAATATGATATAGCTCTCTTATAGATTAGAGACCCTTCACATTAGCAAATGTTGTAGGATAAAAGATAGCATGCAATCTATTGATTTCAGTGGGGATTAGAAGAATAAGGGTATATAGCACATGAAAAACAATGTGGAACAAGAGGTTTTACTAATGGCTAGTAGAGTTTTGCATGTTTTCTACCCAATTAGCTATCAAGCCAAAGAAGCTTTGTAGGACCTCCATTGAGGCAACATGATGCATATAGATATCATCAAGATAAGGTTTCTTAAAAATGACATCTATGTTGGTATTGCCCAATGCAAAAGGTTGTTTTGTAGAAGACTTTAATGATAAGTGTAGGTTGGTCATAAAAGAAAGTAGAGTTGGCCAAATGTTCACTTTAGATGTTGGAATTCTTGCAATGGATGCTGGTTTGTATGCTAAAGGAAAAGGAGTAGTTGCAGATATTGAAATATGGCATAAAGGTATTGGACATGCAAATGTGCAAAGGCTGAATTAATGCAATCCAGAGGGTTGGTTATAGGGTTTCCTTCATTTAGAGTTGTAGAATTGCATAAAGTCTGTGAAGCATGCCAGTTTGATAAGCAGGCAAAACAACCCTTCACGCACTTGATGTAGTACATACAAATGTTTGGGGGCCTACATGGAATGTATCTCTTTGTGGCAAATACTTTGTCACATTTATTGATGACTGCTCAAGAAAGTTATGGGTATACTTCATGAAGGAAAAGAGTGATGTGTTTGAGCACTTCAAATCCTTTAAGGCAGTTGTTGAAATAGAAACAGCCTTAAAAGTGAAGTGCTTGAGATCAGATGGAGGGGGAGAGCACCTCTCCAATGAGTTCAGTGGCTTCTTGAGGACTCATGGTATAAAGAGGCAATTTACTTGTAGGTATACCCCACAGCAAAACGGTGTTGCAGAAAGAAAAACAAGCATATTGCAGAAGTTGCACGGGCATTAATGGCTGAAAAGAATATGCCCAAACATTTTTGGTCTGAGGCCATCCATATTGATGTTTACATTATGAACAAAACTCCCACAGCTGTCTGCAGTTCATGGGATGACTCCTAAATAATGCTTTACCGGCAAGAATCCTGATGTATCGCACCTAAAGGTATTTGGTTGTGTTGCATATGTTCATGTGCGCTTTTGTTTGTTATGTAGCATATAATGAATGCAGTTACAGGAAAGGGGACACATGATGATGTATGGTATGTCAATTCACGTGCATCTAATCATATGACCAGTCATGTTGAATGCTTTGGAGAGATACAGGACTTACAAAACCTAGGTTATGTGCAGACAGGTGATGATTCATGCCACCGGATTTCACACATTGGAAAGGTTCCCTTGTCCTTGTATGATGGCCAGACAAAGAGTCTGACAGATGTATTACACGTGCCATCAATTACAAAGAATCTAGTGTTTGTTGGCCAAATGGTAGAGCAGGGGTTGCAGGTCTAATTCAATGCAAAAGGTTGTTTTGTAGAAGACTTTAATGATAAGTGCAGGTTGGTCGTAAAAGAAAGTAGAGTGGGCCAAATGTTCACTTTAGATGTTGGAATTCTTGCAATGGATGCTGGTTTGTATGCTAAAGGAAAAGGAGTAGTTGCATATATTGAAATATGGCATAAAGGTATTTGACATGCAAATGTGCAAAGGCTGAATTAATGCAGTCCAGAGGATTGGTTACAGTGCTACCTTCATTTAGAGTTGCAGAATTGCATAAAGTCTATGAAGCATGCCAGTTTGATAAGCAAGCAAGACAACCCTTCACGCACTTGATGTAGTGCATACAGATGTTTGGGGGCCTACACAGAATGTATCTCTTGGTGGCAGCAAATACTTTGTCACATTTATTGATGACTGTTCAAGGAAGCTATGGGTATACTTCATGAAGGAAAAGAGTGATGTATTTGAGCACTTCAAATCCTTTAAGGCAGTTGTTGAAATAGAAACAGGCTTAAAAGTGAAGTGCTTGAGATCAGATGGAGGGGGAGAGTACCTCTCCAATGAGTTCAGTGGCTTCTTGAGGACTCATGGGATAAAGAGACAATTTACTTGCAGGTATACCCCGCAGCAAAACGGTGTTGCAAAAAGAAAAAACAAGCATATTGCAGAAGTTGCACGGGCATTAATGGCTGAAGAGAATATGCCCAAACATTTTTGGTCTAAGGCCGTCCATATTGCAGTTCACATTATGAACAAAACTCCCATAGTTGCAGTTCATGGGATGACTTCTAAAGAATGGTTTACTGGCAAGAATCCTGATGTATCGCACCTGAAGGTATTTGGCTGTGTTACATATTCTCATGTGCTAGATGAGCTACGGAAGAAGCTTGATCCAAAGGCAGAAAAATGTGTTTTTATTGGATACTCTTTAGAGAAGAAAGGGTATCGCTATTATAACCCTGTCATAGGTGAGTTCAGAGTTATCACGGATGTTATCTTTGATGAGATGGGAAGTTGGTATACACCTGCTGGTGATGTTTTGGATGATGATAATGATTAGGACATCTATGTGGAGAAAGATAAAGAAGAATCACGGAGTCTTAGTGGACCAAAAACATCTTCTGGTACTACACCTACAGTGAGCCCTTGGTCTGGGAGACTAAGGAGTAGCCCCACACCTTCAGGTGGATCTATAAGTGTTGCAAGGAAGGAAAAAGGAAAGAAAAAAGTGTTGGATGGTAATGATGCATCTACTAGTCATTTGGGATTGGATGGAGATTCTAGTGGTTTGGAGAGTTTGAATGATGAGCTTGCCATTCCTTCAGTCAGAACGCCAGGTGTACAGAGAGCTCATAGTAATGAGGCTCCATTGAGTGATCCGGTGGTGCACAGATCTAGCAGGGTCATATACCCTATTAAAAGATTTAGTTTTGAAGGTTATGCACCTCACCATTATGCTTATATGATGAAACTAGTTGAGGATGTTGAGCCCACTTGTTTTGAGGATGATGTTGGTTATGCTCATTGGGATGCAGCAATGGATGAGGAGATGGCTACATTGGAAGCCAATAAGACTTGGGATTTGGTACCCTTACCTAAGGGTAAGAAAGCTATTGGCTATAAGTGGGTTTACAAAGTCAAGCATAATGCAGACGGTTCAGTTAGCAAGTATAAGGCTAGGCTGGTTGCAAAAGGTTATGACGAGACATTCGGTCCAATTGCTAGGATGGCAACTGTTAGGTGTGTAATTACCTTGGGCAGCAGCCAAAGGTTGGAGTTTGCAACAAATGGATGTTAAGAATGCCTTCTTGCATGGTGAATTGCAAGAAGAAGTGTATATGGAGCAGCCAGCAGGTTATGAGGATTTAGAGCATTCCACATATGTATGCAGGTTAAAGAAGACGCTCTATGGGCTAAAGCAAGGGGAAGGAGGTTGTGAGCTACATTCTTTCTATAGTATGTGCAAATAGGGATTATTTTATCTCCATTTGAGATTCCTTGTCTACTCTAAGAAACCATCAACATTGTGAATATGATATTTTAATCATTCCCAAACACGTGAGGTTCACTGAAAATGAGGCATGAGAAAAAGCTTAGAAAAATATTGTAGAACAAGAGGTTCTTGCTAAAAATATGGGAGGAGTAACCAAGAAAGAAGGAAAGACAAAGGAACAAATCGATTGCAAATGCTTATAGGTGTCATAAGAATTAGTGGGTTGAAGCATGAAGAAGGGTAGTGGCAAGGATCTTTAGCATAGAACAAAGGTAGGTACAATTAATCCAAATGATGAAATATGGATCATCACGCTTCAATTCAAGAAGAGGCATCAATATGTGGGAGGCTAAGTTTACATATATCTAAATCTCTTCTAGAATCTATATATGCTTAATGTTGTTATTAATATTTTCTAATACATGTAATATTTTCATTTTCAAATTTCATATTCTCGACCAACTTGTGCTAGATATGAGAGTTCTTGTAATATTTATTATAATACACTAGATATAATTATATACTTGTGTGAAGAGAGATTGATCACAAAGCAATTGTAGTGCAACATCACACAAAAGCTAGAATTTTTGAAGTTTGAAGTTCCAAAAAATGACAATACTTCAAATGAGAATGTGTAAAAATGCAACATGTCAAAATATAGCTAGCTTAACCCTTGGAATAGTATTTTGGCTCAATTTTTAATAAAAAAGAATTGCATCATTAATTCAAATTGATCTAAATTTAAGCCACCAAAGTCCAAGTACTAGTGAGTCTATTTCAGGTACTAACCTTTAGACTCTTACTTAAGGGTATTTGGCAACTTAAATGTTCTTTAAATTTTTGCATTTTTGAATAAAAGGGAAAGTTTCAAGAAAATAGACTCTTAATTAAGGGTATCTGGCAACTTAAAAACTTCTTGCTCTATGAATTTTTGAAGAAATGAGAAAAGTTTAAGGAAATAAGATTATATTTTACTTTTAATTATATTCTAATCACCTCTATCTATGTTAAGGTGAGATATCTCACAAGGCTCAAACTTAAGTCTAAATTCTCTCTAATATACTTAGATGAGCTATACTTTGCTTATGACATGTATATAGAAGGTAGATTTTTTAGTTCAGCAAGCCACACTAGGTGACTAGATGTCATTCTTAAAATACTTATATATTCTAGAATTTTTTTTGGTAATAAAAATTTAGATTTTGGTGTTTTTCAATTGATGTATATAATGTATACTCACTATTGGATTGACATTTTAAAATTGTGTAATTAGTGTAAAAAGTGTTGAATCTTGTCAAAGCAACGAATATAATCTCACTATTGAATTGACATTTTGAAATTGTGTAATTAGTGTGAAAACTAATGGATCTTCTCAAATTAACACATTCATTTTAAAGTCAATAACTAGCGATGGACATCTCTAATTAGAAAGAAAAAGGAGTTGTTAGTTGTAGATTCATATGCAATTTTAAGACAAGAGACTCCTTGGTTTCTTTTGGTGCTAGGGTTGTTCACATCTATAGTTCCATTTATAAGCTTGTTTATTTCCATGCTTACCCAACACACCTATGAATACGATTGTCAATTTTTTTCTTCATTCATAAAATATGTTTATTTACTCGTCAACATTGCCTATCTCCTTGTAGGAAATATTCACCAAAGTTTTCAACAATATTAAACTACAATGGGCTAGAATTTGTGGCATTTTTATACCGAAAATTCCAATGCTAGTGCAATTTGAATGGTTTGGGTGCTTTGGTGAATACATTTCTTTCATACTAAAGTACTTTCATTGATACAAACACCATCTTATGTCTCATATACTATAGTAAGAGAATAATCAATATTAGCCCTCCTCAAATTTAATATTTAATTGAATCTTAAGGGTACACACAAAAAATGTAGGTTTACTATGTGTGACTAATTAGCAATAAATACAACAAATCCAACCAAACATAAAAAGAACTATAGCCACTCGTATGTTTGATGCTTTGTTGACTTTGCCTTTTCTTTCTCCCCTCCTCTTCTTCATTATATAGGTTGCATGCTATACAATTTGCACAACAAAGTTTACACATTAATGATAGTGTGTACTTGTATTTAAACTCAAATTGAAAATCACATTAAGTAAGAACCCTAGACCATTCAAAAACACCTAAAATGTCATGTTCACTATGCAAAAACACCCATTTTTGTAGAGACCGTATTGTCAACAATCTTGTTTCTTGGATCATTAATAAAGAAACAAACATTCATAACACAAAAGTAAGGAGACTCCATACCTTTAAGATGGAAGAAAATGGCTACTTCTTGTTCTCGGAATGCTCCACAAAATAGCAACTTGAAGTCCTTTGATCCTCCTGCCCTCTCCCTCCCCTGTGTGTGTGTGTGCGCACGCGCACGCGTGCGTGTGCGTGCATGCGTGTGCGTGTGCGTGTGTGTGCGTGCGTGTGCGTGTGTGCGTGCCTACGTGTGTGTACTTACTTTCATTTTTTTGTTCATCCTCTAATGACTAAGAATAAAATACAAGAATAGTACACTCGTAGGTTTTTAAAAAATGGTAATGAATGTGTATGTGTAATTTATTAAAAAAAACCAATTCAACATGTGGATATAATTACATGTTTAGTAAAATATAGTGGAC
This sequence comes from Lygodium microphyllum, assembly GCF_053477565.2. Classification (NCBI taxonomy): domain Eukaryota; kingdom Viridiplantae; phylum Streptophyta; class Polypodiopsida; order Schizaeales; family Lygodiaceae; genus Lygodium; species Lygodium microphyllum. The sequence goes on from NC_141163.1 coordinate 115,461,020, forward strand.
ACTTATCATGTTTTCTAATGGCTGTTTCCACATTGCAATTTTAAATTCATTTACATAGCTACATCATGCTATCGCATCTCTTCCTAGCCTAATCCAACATGGCCCTATACCTTAAACCTTAAATCCTTTACCAAATACCCTAAACACTTGACGCTTTATCCAAAACCTTGTACCCTAAATGCTAAAAACGTCACCCTAATTGTAGATCCTAAACCTTAAGCCCTAGACTCTACCCCTTGACCTAAAACCTTACAGCCTATGACTCTATACCTAGCTAAACCCCTATTAACACCCATGTGCCATATCCTAGCACTATTATTAAGCTAGATGACATCCACCTCTATATATAGGCTTTGAATCGTTTCCTATTCATGAGTCAATTGAAACAATCAAAAAAACCTAGGTTCTATCATATGGACACCAAAAATAATGTTTTTATGAATTATTCAAATGATTTGATTCTCTATCTAGAGCATCCAATGAATATTATCCATTTTGGCTTAGCTAGCTTGGCATTGAGAAATGAACAAAACAAAGGCCTTTATCACCTTACCTTAAGATCAATAATGTGTCTAGAAGAGGCTCTTATGGCATGTATGATATTTTAAACTTTATCCCTTGCTCATTTATCATGAAGATCCATGGGTTGATCAAAGTCAATAGGAAGCATACCTCGAATGCTTCCATAACCAAAATTCGTGCTTTTAGTAGACATATCAATGGTAGACTTGCCAAAGTGCATCCATGCACACACCTCTCATGCTTTGTCTTTTTCCATGTCTTATGGAATGTCAATACTAGTACTATCCTCCAATTGACAATCCTCAATAGTTGTGTATGAAGGATTTACCTCATTTGTACTAAAATATAAAGCTACTCTTGTTGAATATGCATAAGTTGTCCCAAGACTTGAGTCATGGGAACCTTCTTCTCATACTCATCTAAGAATTTATCACATAGTCCCTCAAAGGTGTTAATTGACCCTCTTGGGAAGCTCTAATACCATTTCTTGGCCTCTCCCTTTCAGATACTTTAAAACACAAGCATTTGATGCATATCATCAAACCCACTTACAAGGCAAGTTAGATCATATTCTTTCAAATGTAACATCGGATCCTATGGAAGGAAGAACTAAAGCTATTCCATTGTTTCCTATTCACGGGAGGAATTAATATTACAATGACCATTGATAAGGACCCAATGACCTTCCAGTCCCATCGATGCATACATGCATCTTTTGGGCATCCATGCTACTCATTTGATTTTGGTCATATTATTGTTATCATGTGTGGCTCTTGGTGGAGAGACCTCTTCTAGATCCTAAGGGTGATAATGAGTATGACAACATGGAGGGATCAGGAGGACGAGGCTTATGTATGTCTTTTCTATTAATATGACACGTCTTTTAGAATGCTTATTTTTCTCATATAGTGTTTGTTCCTTAGTGTTGTTTACGTGACACACACGATAGTTGTTTTATATATATGTGAAATTTATTACTTATATTGCATTATTTCTTATTGGTGTGGGAATGCGTAATCTCATCTATAGATGCATTAGCATGCACTTACTTGATCCCTTCAGTGTTTTTTTAAAATTAAAAAATGCTTATACAGATTTTTATTTATGTATAAAGGTAAAATTTACAACCTCAAAAAGAAGTCAAAACCTGCTAAAGCCTTTAAAGTTTAGCAGCCACTTTATCGCCATTGAAGTGTAAGAGAATATGAAGACCTAAACTCTAAACCCTAATCCTAAACACTAAAGCCTAAATACTAAAAACTAAATCATAAACCAAGCCCTAAATCCTATACACTAAACACTAAACCATAGACCCTAGACCCTAAACTATCTTCTATAAAGATCCAATGGATAAATTGTAAGTGCATAGAGAGTGTTTGACCTTCATTGAGTTCCTTACCATGATTATCTTTTGAATTTTATGGTCTAGTACCACAATCATATGGTAATTGTATGGTTTTTATGGATATATTGATGTACTCGTAAATGCACATCATTCACTCACATCTTTGCTCCGATTCTATTGTAGCACCCCTAGAATAGAATACCAAAGCACAACTGCCAAATCCTCCTTTAGTTGGAGGTAGGTAGTTGGGCCTCCTATTTTTATGATTGATTGAGATCTTGATAGTTGAAAGAAGTAACATTTTTTGAATGCCTAAAAGGGATCCTTCAATCATAGAGAAGTGGCTAAGGCTTATCTAAGCAAAGACTTTAGAAACCTATTTCAAGGAAAATCACTCATACGCATGATGAAGTGTCAATGGCCAAAAAAGGATAAGAATTACTATCAAGTTTTCAATTGAGAGCAAACCAAAGTGCATCATAACCTTGAGAATGTGACTTAATACCAGGATCCAATCAACTAGTATAAATATTCATGATTGAAAGTTGGAAATAATAGGTATCTCTTTCAGCATTCCATCCAAAGAAGAACTAATTAAGGCCATCATCCTCTTGAGTTCCTTTCTCAACATCAAGGGAGAACCACTTTATAAGGCCATCATCCCAAGTTATCTAGATTAGGGGTTATAGAGATTCTTCTCGGACTTTTATTTACATAATGCTTCACCTTTATTTTAGTTTAGCTTAGAAAGACCTTATTCCTTTTTTCATGTCATCCATTGCCTAGTTGAGGTCATATTCATTGCTTGAGGGGCCAATAAAAATAAACATAATGTATCACCTAAGTTGACAAAAGGGGTTTCTTAATATTCTATAGTCATTAAAAAATAAATCACCATATGTAGTTTGTAAATTTTCAAGAAAAACATTTGATACATAGGGGATACTTGTATCATTTAGGATTTATAGAACTTTGAACCTAGCCTCTCCATATGACATATCAAAAGAGGGGGAAAACTTGCTTTGATTTCCATTTTTTATGTTTATATTTTTTTTCTAGTTTTTGTGGGTTTTCTTATTATCAAGATGTTGGACAATTTGAGGTCATCAAATGGGATGGATTTTGGCACAAGATTTCTCATTAACCTACATTTTGAGATAGCCTTAGATGAAATGAGCTCATTTTAAGCATTTCAAGCATTATATTCACCATAGTTTTATGGATAATTTATTGCTTTCTTAATAGTAATGATGCACTTATAAGATGTTTGATGTCACCCACTTTCTCCTCACCTTCCACCTCTCCCATAGCCTCTTGGATGATAGTGACTAGCACCCCGCCAAACCCTATCATCAATGCTTTGGATGATGATTTCTTCCTTGCCATTCCCATTGTGGAAGGTGAAGACTCCCCCTGTTTGCTTTGCTAGTCTTATACTTGTGGCTAGTGCCTTTGCTAAGGCTTCAATAGTTTTCCACACATAGCCATTCCAATTCACTTTATCCAAGGTCTTGGCTGCAAGGCTCTCTAGCAAGAGCACTCCAATCCTAATCATTAAAGAGTTGTACCTCTGACTAAAGAACAAAGTATGGATTGTCTTTTCTTGCAACTTGACCTCAAGATTTGGAATATTGACTAGGTTGATGCTATTGTTGGTGTGGACTAGGGCCTTGTCCATTCCCAACAGACCGTAGACATCCCTTTTAGGCAGCCTCTTAACCTTGTTGACTAAGCCTAATTCTCCTTCCACCATTTATGGGCTCAATTCAACCTCGACCTTGCAAGTTTCTTCTTCTTGTCTCACTATTAGAGTGACATGGTTCCTATTAGCATCAAAAGTCTGTAGGAACTCTACACCCTTGCTATAGTCAAGTACTTTCCTAGATTGCATCGATTGACATTCTGCTTCACGGTCGATTCTTCCATGACCATGTCTTCCAAGTTCATGATGTTCCTGAAATTGAACCAATTGAAGGCCCTTATTTTGGTCATTAGGTGGTACTTTGCTTGTTCTTCTTCCGTGAATGGAAGCTTGCCTTTGTCATGGCCTACCATTGTAGGTTCCTATCACAATACCATAGCTTACCATTAGTTTTCTTGAGATAACTCTTGCAAAATGATAAGTAGATACACTTTATGTGAGAAAGGGAGATGCAGGTTTGGTCACCATAATCATCTATGTGGATGACTTGATTAGGTGACAGTGACAATTGGATTGGTGAAGTTAAGGACTTCATGAAGAAGAAGTTTGAGATGAAAGATTTGAGTGAGCTAAGATACTTTCTTGGTATTCATATGATTAGATGTGATGATGGTATATGGCTATCTCAAAGGCAATATGGCTTGGATATGTTATCCAAGTATGGTATGGCAGCATGTAAGCCTCTTTCAGTACCATTGGAGCAAAATGTGAAGCTGAGTGCTGATGTTGGGGATGAGATAGAAGACCCTACTATATTCAGGAGGATAGTAGGGAGTTTGATTTACATGACTATCACAAGGCCAGACTTGAGCTATGATGTTGGTCTTGTTAGTCAGTTTATGCAAATGCCTAGAAAGCCTCATTTGGATGCAGTTAGACGTATATTGAGGTATGTGAAGTCCACTTTACATTATGGACTTTTTTATGAGGCAAGTAAGGACGTACAAGTCTTTGGATACACAGATGCAAATTGGGCTGGAGCAGCAAAAAGCAACCTATAGTGGCTTTATTGAGTACAGAGGCTGAGTATAGAGGTGCTACTATGGCAACATGTGAGGTGGTATGGCTGCAAAAGTTATTAGGTGATTTGGATGTGCAGGGAGATGGTCGAGTTGTCATTCATTGTGATAGCACGAGTAGCATATAGCTAGCTAGGAATCCAGTGTTCCATGCTAGGACAAAACACATTGAGGTGCACTACCACTTTGTGAGAGAGATTGACTTGGTATATGTTAGCACACAGGATCAGATAGCTGACATTTTCACAAAGGCATTGGGTGTAGAGAAGCTTCAAAAGTTCCGAAGCTTACTTGGAGTTACAGAGATAGAGTTGAGCTTGAGGGGGAGTGTTGAGATGGCAAGCTCAACATGTGCGGACATTGATGATGGACCGCCTGGCTAGATGGGTCCGCACATCTACACTTAGCACGTTGGTGGTCATTATGATACTTGCATGGCCACTGACTTATCACTTATTATATTTAGTTTGTTACACCTACCTACAGTTGGCAAAGACATAGCATCAGTCGATTAGTGTAGTCAGTTATGCACTGTTTGACTTAGTAGGCCACTTTTCTTTATGTTGTATCTTAGCTATACTTTGTGTACATTGTACAGTGTGTGGAAGAAGAAGAAAAAACTAGCAAGAAAACGTTTTGGCCTCCATCTCTCTTCTTGTGTTCTTGAGTGAGCTTCCTCTTGTGTATACAGTATGTGTTTGGTGCAACAGCTCAAGCAAGTCCCCCCACCACGCGATGACACAATATGCATTGCAAGGTCACTCACATGAAACACTAAATACATCTTTCAGTTAGAAAGTAGCGCCAATTGATAAGTCACAACACTGAGCTTCTTAAAAATGCAAAAAGGCCCCCAAACTGCTTCAAATAATGCTTGTGGATCTTAAGATAGCACTATTGACCTTCTCAAAAGATCAACTCTCAATGATGTTTGTCAACCTCGTCCTTTTGTTGCTGTTGTGCTCAGTGGATATTCTCCTAAACCTTCTCAGAAGATCAACTCTCGATGATGTTTGTCAACCTTGTCCTTTTGCTGCTCCTGTGCTCATTGGATATTCTCCCAAACCTATTTCAAGAGCTGATTCATATCCACAATTAGCTGATCTACCGCATAGTTCTTGGTAGAAGTCTCAAAAGCATGGTTGAAGGTATTGCTTATTAAACTATCTCAAATTTTTGTGATGGAGTACACATGAGATCGAGACAAGCTAGAGTGTTTAAGGTTGGATTGAGATAAAGATTAATGAAGGTAGATCAAGATGGAATGAAGAGATATCCCAAATAAGACAATCAAATGGCTTCGTGGATTCAAAGTGCTATACAAAGCTTGGGCTCACAAAGCCAACAATTTTATAAATCTCTATTTTACTATTCTAACAAAGATTCGACGATCTCTTCTAGCTTTCTTGGGTTCCCTTTTCTTTTAACGAGTTGTGCATTAGGATTGTGAGTCTTCCAAGAACGGACATCAATTAAAGCCAATGAGATTGCATGCAAACACCCCTCCATGGTATGGGTAAACTAATCTAGAAAAGATGACAAAATCCTACACCTAATCCAAATATATAAGGGCATGGTTGCACAAATTTATCTAAGTGGATATTGTTAGAGATTCACTTGGGGACCCTCGACGAGCACATGTAGTGTATTGTTGTACAATCAGTACTCTAGGGCATATTTTTGCATTTCTTGGCTCAAGTCAAATAGTTCCACATAGTCGCCAATTCATTTCTGCCTATTCCAAATAGGTCTTGGCAAAGCATTGCAATGGACTTTATTTTTAAGTTTCCTAGATGACTGACAAGGAATGATGGGATATTGACTATCATTTGCAAGTTTAGCAAACAAGCCCATTTTATTCCGATGAGAAAGAAAATAAAGACTGATCATATGGCACAATTGTTTTTGTAGCACATCTTTAAGTATCATGGTATGCCAAAGTCCATCATTAGTGATCAAGACCCTTGGATGACCAATTCATTTTTTAAGAGTTTGTTTGAGAATATGGGTACCATGCTGAAATTCTTGTCATCCTTCCATCCACAGATAGATGGTCAGTCTAAGGAAACAAATTCCATAGTGTTAGATCTTTTGAGGTAATATATTTTAGACCACAAGACACAATGGGAGCAGTACTTGCCCTTGCTTGAGTTTGCTTACAACAACACAGTGCATAGTTCCACGGGCAAAGCTCCATTAAAGGTGGTTGAGGGTGGCAAGAAGGTACCGCCTATTTTGCACACTCAGAATAAGATATTTGAGGCTAAACATTTTGTGGAAAACTCGGATGTAGCCTATGCAAAGATAAAGTATGCACTTCAGAGATCGCAAGAAAAGCAAAAGAGGGAGTCTAATCGCCATAGACATGCTTTGTAGTTTGCAGAGGGTGATAATGCATTGTTGTGTTTTGAAAAGGCAAGGCTGAAAAAGATGAAAGAAAAAGAAAGATTGTATCCAAAGTTGCGTATGAGATACTATGGGCCCTTCCAAGTATTGGAGAAGATCAACAATGTGGCATATTGGCTGAAATTACCTCCACATTGGCAAACACACAATGCCTTTCATGCCAGCTTGCTGATACCTTTTCATGAGGATGTGCCAAAGGATATGTCTACTGAAACTCAGGTTGAGGAGCTAGATGAGATTTTGGTATGCAAGTAGATTTTGGCACACAAGAAAAGAAAGATCAAAGCTAAAGTTTCTAGGAGATACTTGGTGAAACTTAAGAATTATTCACCAACGGATGCCAAATGGATGCAAGGGGATGACTTAGTTGGCAAACCATCCTCAATTGTTGTAGCTTTAGCTAGATGTCTTTCAATTAGAGCTTTAGTTCGGGCTCCATCAAGTTCCACAGAGTAAGGGTCTGAAGTATTGCTTGATGCTCAGGGGAGAGGTAGCACTTCCACTCCTCCAGTTATAGACTGCTATCATATGTAGTGGATCTCAGATGTATTTAGCATGCATCCAAGGTACTGTGTTGACAATATATTTACCATGAGGTCACTACTTAGTGTACTAGTCACTGTGAGATGTATCTAGACAAGTATGAGTTTAACCCAAGTACTGGAACTATACTTTTACATCAGCTTATGATCATTTTGGCTTGAATTTCACCTCACTTTTGAGACAAAATTTTTGATTAGTTTCAGCTCAAATTTTTATCACTTTGAGAACCGTTTATAGTCACTTTGGGGATCAGTTTTTGCGTTGATTGTTGGTCAGCTTTTGCAATGAGTTTGTGATCGGTTTGGAATCACATTTGCAATAGTTTGTTGGCTGGTAATGGACATATGGAATGGTTGAGTAGTAGTGCGTGATGTTATGATTGCCTAGTAATGTTCAACATGTGTTGGACATATGGAATGGTTGAGTACTAGTGAGTGATGTTGTGTTAACTATGATACCTTGTGAAAATTCCAGTCCACTATTTTACTTTTGATGCATCTAGCAGTACAATTGAGGATAATTGCAAGAATTTAAGGGAGAGGGTTGTCACAAGGACATGTATCTTTGAAACCTCACTTAACATGTGGATTAGCTATTAATCACATGGTTAAAGTAAATGTTGCACATGTGAGGTGTAACTGGAGTTAGAGTAAATTTACGAGCTCAAAGCTTAAGGAAATCATGAGATATCAAAGACCAAAGTTGTTATAAGTTATGTCGCATAGGTACTTGGCAATATCTAGTGCCAATTATTGGCTTAGGTCATTCATTTGGCCATAAGTGTCAATCAAGTGACACTAGAGAAGTGGTGTTTAATGGTACTTAACACCAATCGAATGGTCAATGATAGTGTAGAGACACTCGGGAATGGAAGTTGCCCACCCAATTTATTTATTGACCAGTCTAATTATTTTTCTAAGCACCAAAATAATTATAAGATTAATTTTCTGTATTCAAAGAATGAAAATTAATATTTAATTATGGATAATGCTAAAAAAACCGTTTGGGAAGACTGTCACTTTGTCAAAAATGCCCATGCAAGATTGAAAAACACAGTTTTTAGAGGTTGGAGAGAAAATCATTTTAGTGCATTCAGCTTGCAAGAGAGAGGAAGAAGATGTTGCTAATCTAATTTGCAACCACTGGAGGACCTTCTAAGGCAATGAGGGGCAAGAAAAGACCAATCAAAGCAAGTGATAGCATCTACAACAGGTTGTTGAGACAGGGCAACAATAGCAAATGACTGATTTTCTTCAATTCTTTACAACTACAACTTATTGAGATAGGGCAACAATAGTAAATGACTGACTTTCTTTAGTTGTTCACGAAGAAAGTATGAGATTTCTCTCTCCTCAACATTCTCTCTCATCTCCCAGCCTTTCTACAACCTTGCTCTGATGATTATAGCATTGAGATCACCAAAGGCCAAGAAAATTTAGATTTCTTTACTGTAAATCCTAATCTGTAGAGCAAATATTAGGGTTGAGCAGCACCCTTAAAAAACGTGCCGAATATTGGGAGCTCCAAGACTTGGATTCAACAAGGCTAAAGCTATTCTAGTCAAATTCAAGTGGAGGGACTAGCAAATCAATGAATTTGGAGCATTTTCCATCTCCATCAAAGGGGGTGAAGGTCAATTGATTGCTCGAATCAAGGGGCAAATCAGATTGAAGACTTGCTAGTCATTTTGGATAGTAAGGGGAGTTGGAATACCGAAAGGAATAGGGAGAATCCCATTGTACATTAACTTCTTCTTCAATTAAGTTAAGGAAATACCAAAAGGGGTGCTAGCCTTGGGGCGAACAGGGTGATCATTGTCCAAGATTGTAAGTTAATTTGCATTTCTCAATTTTGTAATAAATATTGTTGATGTTGTTGATGTAATAAGTTCTTAATTAGGAAATGCCACCGTTTCCAAAAAGGTTGGTTTCACTTCACCCACAAACCAATGGGCAAACAAAGAATTCCAATTGTAGTATAAGTTTTATGCTTCATTGCTATTGTTAGGATTATCAAGCTGCCTAGGACAAGTATCTACCATTGGTTGAGCATGCAATTAACAATACTATCCATGCCCCTACCAAGCTACCTAGGAGAAGTATCTATCATTGGTTGAGTGTGAGACCAATAATATGTCTAGACCTCTATACTGCTGCTCCTCACAAGTCAGCATGAACTGAAGACGAAGAAGATGTGAATGCTAAATGCGACCAACATGATCTCCGTGATGATCCACCAACACGAATTAAGGATTGAAAACCAAGAGTGACTTTAAATAGCTGAAAACTCTTCAAAACATTACAAAGTAGGTCTTACAAATTTGCATTGCCATGGGTAGTGCCTAATGTTTTAGTCGGTTAGTTTGTAGTGTAAACGCAATTATGTTCATAAGTTGTGTCACCACTTCTAGAGTTAGTTAACTTCAGGTAAGTTTGGGGTTTGGTCGACCTTAGACCAAAGGTTGTACTTTCACTTAAGTAAATACAATCTATATTTTGTAGCTCACACTATCTACTCACTCTCTTGTTTCTCTCTCCTCCATAGATGGTCGGTTTTCAACATTTGGTACTAAAGTAGCACACATTTCGCGGATTTTGCTTAGCCATCGTCAGCTGCTGCCGCCGCTTCGCCTAAGGCCATGTGGCCACCAGCCGGCTCTCAACCCGAGAAAGAGAAACAATAGATCTACTGCCTTGAAGATGTGCTGCCATTGGAGAAGGTGGTCCTGCTGAGAGCTTGCCAACTTCCTCCCTCCCTTGCCACCTCGAAAGCTGTTCTAGCTAGTCCCGCAGCCTGCTATGTCTCCAACGCCATTGTCCGCTAGACCTGCATGGCTCCAACCTATGCCGCTTGTCTGACCAATGCTACCCTATGCACTACCAGCTTGTGCGCCTCCCAGCTCCAGTCGTCACCGCCTCTGCTCCAATTTGCACCACCTTGCATTCACCTTGTCTACTTAGCCGTCGCTTCTTGCGTGCAGCCTATGCCAACGCCACCTCCTCTGCTTGTAGAGCCTTGTCCACCACCTGTCGCCTACTGCTCTATAGCACAATCGCCACTTGCACCACTGTAGCAGTGCCATGCCACGCCTGTCTTGCTATCTGCTTTGCCAGTTGCGCCAGCTGCGCCACTCTGTCGCTTTGTGCCACCTTGCTCAGCCACTAGCGCCACCACAGTTGCATCCGCCCTGCATTTTGCAACTGTTGAATCACCAGACTCTCATCATGAGGAGGTGAAAGCATTTGACAATATGGGGCTTTTGCTTGATTTGAAGTCCCGTGTGCGCATCTCCATGGAAATCGCCATTATTGAGCAATTTCTTCGACGTTTTTGAACAAAATTGGGGCTTTAGTGATTTCCGCATTCAACGTGCATCCCAAGGTGCCTTTGGAGTTGTTGGTTGCTGTTGATACGTTTTTGAGGTGACATTCCCTCAGATTTTGAGGCTGTAAGTATAGATCCCTAAAATTTTCACAGTTTGTGCGTAAATTGCCGTAATGTCAAACCACGAAACCCCGTATTAGAGTAACAATTTGGAAGTCCCCACTTTTGAGGACATTCTAGATGGCACCAACTATCCTTTATGGAGTTTTATGGTGTGCAATCTTCGTGTCGCAAAGGATCTCTGGGACTATGTTATAGGTAATTTATTGAGACTAGGTGAGCTTGCATGTCAGACACCTTAGCATGGTGCTAGAGGATAGCTAGCTGCTCCTATTTTTGCTCCACTTGCTGCCCGTGCTCCTCCTATAGTAGATCAAAGGAGATGGGACCCAAAAGATGCATGGGCTTTGTCACTGCTTGCCTTATCAGTTAGGAGAGTCATCATACCTCATATACCATCATCCAAGACGCCCAAAGCATCTTTGAATTTTTTGGAATGCATGTTTGCAGCTCATAATGAGGCTAGACCTTTGTAACAGCCTTTTTCTCTCTCACACTGGTTGAAATAGACTTCCACCAACCTCTAAAAATTGTTTTTTCCACTTCGATTGGCAAGTTTTGTTAAGTGACAGTCTTCTAATCCCATTTTCTAGCATTATCCAACTTATTAAGTTAATTTTAAAATATTAATTTTAAAAATTAATTTAATTATTATTATGGTGTCCAAAAAAATTTAGTTAGTCAATAATTAAATTGTCTAGGCCAATTTGTATCTCAAGTATCCTCGAGTAGTTATTGACCCTTAGAATGACATTAATTAATTAATTAATGCCTAGCCTCTAATGTCACCAATAATATTAGTGGCCAATAAATTGGTCTTGACCAAAATCTAACAACAGGTACCACCTAATATTACGACTTTTGTCTTTAGTACTAGCAATTGATATATAACAAATCTTTCATATATCAATTGTTACTGAGACATATTGGCTTAACGATTCCAAATTATTTTGATGCTCATGTGCTTTGAAAGGTGATTTGTATTCTTTAAGTGTTTCAAAATATGACTAAATGTTCATCATTGTATTTAAGGTTGGTCATCAGTGGCCAAAACGCCCTATAATTATACTTGGGTTGTCATTGAGGAGATACCTAAGAGAAATTAAAAGTTTAGTTAGGTGATCAGATTGACTAGAAAGCTCATATGACTAAGACCCCACTTCTAGAATTAGTTCTAGAGCTAGTTAACTTTAGTTAAGTTAGGGGTTTGGTCTACCTTAGACCAAAGGTTATACTTTCACACTCTTACTTTTAGTTCAACAAATACAATCTATTGTTTTCATCTCACATTGTCTATTTCACTATGTACTTTGACTCTATTGTTTCTCTTTCTTCCATAGCTAGTCAATTTTCAATAGTAGGCCAAGCTTTTAAAATAATTACAAAGTCAGCCAAATCATTAAAAGTCGCTTGTTGACCATTAAAATGACTATCTAGAGCCATTTTAAATGTCTAAAACTTTGATCAAGTATCCATGGTTGAAGAACATTTATGATAGGGTTTTGACTATTTCTATCGCCAAAAAGTGTGTATTTTGTCAAGGAAACCGTTACCCTTGTCACAAGTACAATACAAGTATGCAAGTCTCACCTTGTGTGCAATCCTTCTCTGACATGCTTGGAGTGATCCTTTTTCACACGCGCTCCTATGACCATGTCATCCTCCTTTGCATGTCTCATCACATGTCTGGTGTATGAGCATGTGTATATGGGTGGTGTAAAGGTGCACTACATCCTTTCTCACACTATAAGATATAGACCTTATAGCGACGTTTAAAGCGACGAAAATACAAACAACAAAATTTGCCCCCGTCGTCGCAAAAAGCGTCGTTATTGACGACGCCATAGGACCGTCGCTATATAGCGACGCATATAGCGACGGTTATAGAGAATTTGAGACGCTTATAGCGACGCCAATAGCGACGCGAGCAATAAATTTGTGATGCAAATAGCGACGGTAACAGAGAAAAAAAAATTGTGGCAAGGCAGCAAGTTGCCCTGCCACATATAGCGCTGTGTGCTGTATGAGAGCCATACAAAATAGTTTCTGCACTGCTGCATACAAAGCGTTTGCAAACAAAAAGAATGTATACTGAAATCATAAAACTGATACATGAAATAAATACATGATCGCATAAAATGCGATTGGTACAATCATGAAACGATATCACTAATACATAGAAAATGTCTACATAGATCAGGCGACTAAAAACTAAAGGTGTGTGAGCTCTAAGGATCCAAGGGTGAGCTATAAATCCTCATCCCTCGAAAGCTCATCCCGTTGCAAAGGAGCATCAAACGGATTCTGCAGAAAAAGAAACAACATATCAATCCACCATACAATAATGCATTCAAATATCTCATGGTAACTACGGACAAGAAAGATGAGTGACTTACAGGGCCGCCGCGTCTATACAATCGGTCGATCAATGCCCTGAGACTGTGCCTCTCTGCATATCGAGTCTCAAGGCCTTGCGGATCGCGATTTGTAACAGAGTGCTGCAAAGAAAACAAAATGCTAACTGTTAGAAACATGATTGTCAGTACAAAGAATATCTCGAAAAAACAAATAAGCAAAACAAAAGAGAAACTTACAAAGTCCTCCAAATATGTCCTGTGGCCGCCACTCCCAAGATGATGCACCGATCTGGCCTCAATTCGTGCCCTCGTTGCCTCTTGTTGTTGACTCCAACGTCCTGGCGAATCTGTAGCCTCCTCCCTCAGTTGGCGCCAGTCGTCTGCATCTAACCACTCGGGCTTTGGAGCCCCACTCTTGATTGCCTTGCGTGCATCGGATCGTCTATGTGACATGTATGCACGCATGCAATCCATCATCCAGCCCGTAGAGAATCTATCTACTGCGGCTGGCACCGGGAACTCCTCGTGCAAGGATGCTACTATGTAGTCCTTGCTCCCCTCTGGTATGTTCCTTCAATGATCTAGGACGTTGTGCCAAAAAACTTGTTGACACAACTCCCTCATGCGAGCCATCACCCTCCTCCCCTCATCGTTCATGATGATGGCTCCTGACCTACTATCCACTAGGTATCCATAACCCCTAGGAGTATGCCTAAGATAGGCCCTCTCCCATCTCCATCTACGCTCCTGGGCATATCCAGGAGACCCCTGTACATCCGGTGTACCGACGAGGGTACCCTCTCCTGGAGTGCCACTCAAAGGGGTGCCACCAAAAGGAGTGCCACCAAAAGGCGTGCCATCTGCCGACGGTTGCACAAAAGCCAGAGTAACTGGAGTGGACGTCCCCACAGGTGTGACAAATCCTGGAGGTGACGCAGCTCCAGCTGAACGAGGAGACGGAGACACCACGTTCGTGTCTCCACAGTAGCACCCCCTTGATCCTCCTGCAGTCGCAGTCCCTCCCTCTGGCCCAAGTCGCGAGCGTCAAGATCGTCTCCTCAAAGCTGAAGCATTTGATCGCGCTGAAGCTGATCTAGCAGAGTGCCCTGACGAAGAACGAGACAGCTCCTGATCTGCTATCTCTCTGAATCTCCCGAGCTGATCTGGAGACATGCGTGCCATCATGTCCTGAAACTCCTCATCGCTCATCCCTCGACTCATCCTGAAAATGTCAATACCTGCACAGATAAAAAATGATGTTAGAATAATCAATTTAAACTATACAAAGCACATTAATATAAATCATTTTTGAAAAATCCCTCTTAAAATGCATATCTTATCTACCTTTATGGAAGATCTTACCTACCTCCTTTAAATCCATTCGTGACCCTATAGTGTCTCTCTTTCTTGTGATGTGGTCCCATAGCAAGCTGCCCACATTTTTGAAAATATGCATGGGATCCAACAAGTGGTTGACCTGTAAGTGGGTCCAATATGGCAACTCGTAGAAAACTGAGAACCATTGCATTCCATTTGGATGTGATTCCGGGTTTACCATTTTCAGCTCATACCAGCTTGCAGGTTCATATGTGCTGGAGGTCATCCAAGAAAACCTTCCCTGAGTTCATGATCCTTCGGCAAGAAAGCGGCAAGAAAACCTTCTCGCGCAAAGCCTGGGAAGGTAGAGTCAATGTGGCTCCATGTGCGTGAATCCGCTGATATTCATTGAACTCCATCCGTGGACCTATTCTGCACATGCCACGTTGTCAAGCTTGCCATGGCAGACGTGCGAAACATGTGGTTTATGCGGGGGATGAGCGGAAAGTGTCTGAGAACTTTTTGAGGGATGGTTTGCCCTTACAAGTCCTGTCGATACCTGTGAGCACCACACTTTGGACATGTCTCCATAGTCTCGTATTCATCTCGAAACAATATGTAGTCGTTGATACATGCATGGATGTTATTGTAGTCCATGCCAAGCTTCCGTAAAACATGTCGTGCATCATCACGAGACTCAAGCATGGTATTTGCAGGTGGCAATATATGATATTTCAATTAGCTGAAAAAAATCATAACACACCTTGAAAAAACACAAATGTTTGCAATAACATTGTTTATAAAAAAAACAATGAAGCTTGTGTGCAAGGTACCTGAATAACTCAATCACACTCGTATCGCTCCAACCGTATTTTTCTTGCACACTTAAGAGTGCAAGCAATGTCTTCAACCGAGATACTCGGCACCCATCATATAATGGTATGGATGCTTCCTCTCTAATCGAGTCAAATGTCTCAATATCCATGGGAATCAATGCATCGATCATTGCCTTCATCTCAGGCTCCAAGATTGTAGGCAGGTCGGGAAGGTTGTCTGTCTCCTCTGGCATTGACGGTATAGATGGGCCTTGCGAGTGGTCGATTGGCTCCTGCAATCCATCCATCGAACGTCCACGAACTCTTCTAATTGGCCGCAAAGGGTGCAGTCCCCCTTGGGTCGAGACATCACCCCCCTGGATAGAAAATTTGCCAACAAGACCCAATCTTATTGTATATGGTTTTCAATTAGCTTGAGAGTACAATGCTTGATTAATATTAACTTCAAATTACCATTTGCTGAAAATCCGCAATCTCCTGATCAATAATCTCAGATTGAAACTCGCCAAATCGTCGTACGTGTTCTATAGACAATCGGTGTTTTCGTCTAATTGCCAACTTGCATTGAGAGCAAGGACATGGGACACGCTGATTAAGATACGTCTCGCGGTCTTGAACAATAAGACGTTCTTCGTTTTCCATCTTATCTACATTATAGCAAATGAGGCTTAAATGGATAGCTTTATGGAGATGTACGTCAAGTTGCAAGTTGACCATAAATCTTGCATTGTATATAGTAGTTGAGAGATATTCCGATGTTATATCTCGGCCTTGTATCATGCTCAAGGATTTGTTCATCCCGGTAGATAATTATTTGTTATATCTCGGCTTTGAGTATAAGTAATCCATTTTAAAATTAATGCACGTCATCTATGAAATTTAATAACTATATTAATAAAATTTATTTCAATCAATTCTACTCATAGTCATAAGACCTGAGAGAAATTATCCTATACTCAATTTAAGGGTTTCTTCTTCTATAACAATACTTTTGGGTTCATTTTGATGAAGTACCTAAATGACCATTAGCTAGGGTATCATTTTCTTTTAGTCCTTCCGTTGACTAGTTGGCATGATTTCTAATTTGGCATGCCTATAAAGTTAATACAAAAACAATGAATTATGCATATCACAATTAGATCCCCTACTTGGACATTATGAAGGAATTGACCATTTTTAAGCCATCTTAAAGAGTTACCAATGTATGTGGCCCATGGCAAAGCACATTGCATACCATTATCAATAAGTCTATTATCTTAAATTTCCTTCCCCTTCCCCTCCCTCTTCCTCTCTTTCTCTCCCTCTCTCTCCCTCTCCCTCTCTTTCTTTGTATCTCTCACCCTCACCCTCTCCCTCTCGTTCTCTTTCTCTCCCTCCCTCATTTCCTTCCCCTCCCTCTCCCTCTCCCTCTCTTTCTCTTTTTCTCCCTCTCCCTCTCTATCTCTCTTTCTCTCTCATTTCCTAAACAAGCAAAAAATAAAGTGATTTAAACATCCTCCAAGCAAAAGGGAGAGGGAGAGATACAATGCACTCTCCCTCTCTTTCTCTTTCTATCCCTCTCTCATTTCCTTCCCCTCCCTCTCCCTCTCGCTCTCTTTCTCTCTCATTTCCTCTCCTAAACAAGCAAAAAATAAAGTGATTTTAACATTAAACAAGCAAAAGGGAGAGGGAGAGAGAGAATGCACTCTCCCTCCTTCTCCCTCTCTTTCTCTTTCTCTCCCTCTCTCATTTCCTCCCCCTCCCCCTCCCTCTCTTTCTCTTTCTCTTTCTCTTTCTCTTTCTCTTTCTCTTTCTCTCCCTCTCTTTCTATCTTACTCTCTCATTTCCTTCCCCTCCCTCTCCCTCTCTCCTAAACAAGCAAAAAAGAAAGTGATTCAAACAACAAACAACCAAACCCGTCGTGAGAGAGAGAATGCATACTCTCTCTCTCACCCTCTCTCTCTCCCTCTCGTTCTCTCTCTCCCTCTCTCATTTCCTTCCCCTCCCTCTCCCTCTCCCTCTCCCTCTCCCTCTCCCTCTCTTTCTCTTTTTCCCCCTCTCCCTCTCTATCTCTCTTTCTCTCTCATTTCCTAAACAAGCAAAAAATAAAGTGATTTAAACATCCTCCAAGCAAAAGGTAGAGGGAGAGATACAATGCACTCTTCCTCTCTTTCTCTTTCTATCCCTCTCTCATTTCCTTCCCCTCCCTCTCCCTCTCGCTCTCTTTCTCTCTCATTTCCTCTCCTAAACAAGCAAAAAATAAAGTGATTTAAATATTAAACAAGCAAAAGGGAGAGGGAGAGAGAGAATGCACTCTCCCTCCTTCTCCCTCTCTTTCTCTTTCTCTCCCTCTCTCATTTCCTCCCCCTCCCTCTCCCTCTCTTTCTCTTTCTCTTTCTCTTTCTCTTTCTCTTCCTCTCCCTCTCCCTCTCCCTCTCCCTCTCTTTCTATCTTACTCTCTCATTTCCTTCCCCTCCCTCTCCCTCTCTCCTAAACAAGCAAAAAAGGAAGTGATTAAAACAACAAACAACCAAACCCGTCGTGAGAGAGAGAATGCACACACTCTCTCTCACCCTCTCCCTCTCCCTCTCGTTCTCTTTCTCTCCCTCTCTCATTTCCTTCCCCTCCCTCTCCCTCTCCCTCTCCCTCTCTTTTTTTTTTCTCCCTCTCCCTCTCCTTCTCTTTTATTTCCTCTCCTAAACAAGCAAAAGAGAACGATTTAAACCTTCAACAAGCAAAAGAAAGAGAGAGGGAGACTCACCAATGAGATATGACGAGCGTGGGGCGGCTTGTCTTTGCAATGAGGGCTCCTCCTCTCCTTCGCGAACAACGGAGGTGGCGGCGGCAGCAAGTGTTCTTCCTCTCCTTCCTTCTCACAAAGCCTTCGCTCTCTCCCTCGCTCTCGCTCTCAAAAGTCAAAGCAAAAGAAATGAAAACGGCGCTCGGGTTTCGGCTGCACTTTTTTCCCTGCGGCGTCGCATTTGCGTCGCTATTTGCGATGCAAATGCCGACGCAAATAGCGACGCCAATAGCCACGCAAATAGAGACGCCGATATCCGTCATCGCTAATCGGCGTCGCTAATTGCCCAATTCCTTGTAGTGTCACTAGAATTGCAGTTGTTCCCACTTGCATAGCCTCTTGGTAGATCTAAAACAAAGGTAAAGAGCATCACCAAATTTAGATTGGTGATCTAACCATATTGCTTCGTGCATGGGGTAACTCTAAAACTTGAGTAAATATTGGAGTTCCTCTGTGTATCCTTCTTGTACTTGTGAAGCAACGCTTGTTTTGGCACCACCCACTATTAAAGTGTGTTAGCATCCACTAACTGTGATGGGTTGTGGTAGGAATAGGTCCATGATACTTTGCAGAATTACTCACATGAAACATTAGATGGACCTTCCAATTAGAGGGTAGTTGTAATTCATAATTCACATCACTAAGCTTCTTCACAATATGCAAAGGCCCCTTCTTCCAAGATGCAAGCTTAGGTGAAAGCTCCCCAAACTGCTTCAAACACTGCTTTTGGATCTTGAGATTGCATGACCTTCCTAGAAGATCAACTTATGTCGGTGTTTGTTAGCTGCCTCCTTTTGCTGTTGTTGTGCCCACTAAATATTCTTTTGAACTTGCTTCAACAACAAACTAATTTATATCCACAATCAACTGGTCCACTATATGGCTCTTGGTAGAGATCTCTAAAACATGGTAGAAGTTATTGCTTATTGGCAACCTCCCATAACCAATCTCAAATGGGGTCAGCTCGGTAGAGCCATTGGGCCGTATCATTGATCACACGTTTGACCAATGAAAGATACTCCTCTCATGCAGTTGATAATTTTGGCAGTAGCAATGAAGTATGGTAATCATAGTGCGATTGGAAATTTGTCTACCCATCAATTTGTGGGTGAAAGTGATAGAGAATGCTAACTTGGTGCCAAGGCCATAGAACAAAGGCTTTTAAAACCCCTCTAGTGAACTTAGAATCATGATCCTTTGTACAAAGCCATGCTCTTGGAAGGCCTCTTTGATAAAAAGTTGCACAATCTCTACCGCATCCATGTTGGATTTGCATGGAATCAACCCCACTTGCTTATTGAACTTGTCCACCATAGTAAAGATGGCATCATTTTGTAACTACTTGCTCTTTAAAAGGCCAATAATGAAATCCATAGAAATCTTCTACCAAGGTAAATTTGGAATAGGCAATGGCTGCTTTTGTGCAACCTTGTGATAGTCCAATTTAGGAGATCGAGCAATAACAAGACAAAGTTTGTTATGAAATACATCCATCACTCCTTCATCACATAATTTGAATGAGGACCTAGCTTGCATTTTTGTATCATTGGACCAAAATCTGGATTAGCTTCATAGAGCTCCTTCATAGGAATGAAGAAATCAAACTCCACTAAAGTAACTACCATCATTGCATGTGGTTGCCAACTCGATGCATTCGCTCCTACATTCCTTCCCAAGTGCATACTCAATCTCAAAATTGAATCTAGATGAGTTGGTACCAATGCAATTGTTGAGGAGTGAACAATTTCCCCATAAGAGACACTATCCGAGTGGCATTGGGTTGCATATACATTGTCATTATATGTAGCATCAATCTATGCATCTCATTGTGCAAAGCATCCCTACTCACTTTAGATTCCAAGTAGCCTGCATCTACAAGACCTCTTCACTCATACTTCTTTATCACACCCTTGCGGTGTGTGTGTATGTGCTCTTAGTTTTTAGAGCCAAGCATCCCTTTCCCCCAATTGGCACAAACTCGAAAAGAAAGGAAGTTCAAAGTGATTCATACCCTTGTAGGTCATTAAGTATTCAATGTGTATCCTTTGTCCAAGGCCTTGGGCTCTCTAAGGTGACCCTTTGGGCTTTTAAGGGAAGATTACCATCGCCTTTGTAGACTTGGCATGTTATGGGTAGTTGATGTGTACCCATCAACCAATGTCTTTTAGGTAGAACCTCTTGAAGTAAATGGGGTGAGCTTTGCTTGGCACTTGATGTCATGAGGACGTGTATTTTTAATGCTCATCTTTGGCATTATTAAGTTGTGTACATGTGAGGTGCACATGTGAAGTGCAAGCTAGTTAAGTCACGGTGATGGCTTTAGTTTAAAGTAACCCAAGTGAACAATGGTTGACAAGGGCGCAAGTTGTACAAAGCTCTGCTGGATATGTACTTGTGGTTACTTGGTGTCAATTTGGGTCTAAGCCATTAATTGGGCCATTAAATGTCCATTGGTGATGTTGGGGGACTAGGCATTAATTGATAAATTAATGCTAGTCTTAGGCGAATTGATGTTCTGACAATTAAATGTCCTATGGGGGTTGGGTGAGTTCGTTTTGCATGAAATCCACTTTTTGAGGCATAGTATATTGGCTGATGGGGTATGCATGAATCCCACAAAGGTTGAGGCAATACGGTCATGGCCATTGCAAAATGTACATGAAGTTCACAAATTTTTGGGCCTATATTCTTATTACAGAAGGTATGTTTGGCATTTTGATGAAATTGCTTCTCCATTGCATGCTTTCCGAAAATAGGATATTCCATTTAGATAGACAACACTGGGAATTTCAGCATTTGAAAAACTGAAGGAAAAGATGACTTTGGATCCAATGCTTATATCACTAGATCTCAGGAAGTCTATTGTAGTGTAGTGTAATGCAAGTGGTAACAAGGTTTGGGCCATTTAAATGAGAGACGATGGTGTGATGGCCTATGGAAGTCGTGTTCAAATTGAATGCCATGGTGCTAATACCCAAAGCGATAATCCATGGTGCTGAAACGAATTTGCAGGTTTATGGGAAGGAATCACTTGCTATAATTCATGCTCTTTCCACCTGGAAATAGTATCTTTAAGGGGTTGATTACACTGTGTAGATAGATCATTAGATGTTATGTTACTTTTTGTCCCAAACAAAGTTATTTGAGAAGCATATGAGATGGGTAAACTTTTCTTGACATTTCACTTTCAGATTGTGCATATTGATGGCAAAAAGAATGTAGTAGCTAACACGTTGTGAAGAAAGCATCAGATTTTAGAAGTTACTATGGTCTATCATGTTGATTTGGAGACCGTGAAAGATTAGTATGCTACTAATTGGGACTTTTCCAATGTTTATGATCAGCTTTGCAATGGTCAAAGACATAAACATTTCTTTTATTTATTTGATAGTGGCTTGTTGCATGTGCATCATGTATCCATTGTTGGTTTTTAATGGATGATCATTGGTTGTTAGTGGTATTCAGCTAGTTTTTTTGGACATAAGAGTCTTACTAGATGCCATTGATAGTTCCATTGATAGTCTAGTCATGGTTTATGCTTTGTCTTTACTATGGCTATTTGGTTAGAACACTTTTGGTTGAGAGTTAATGGATGCATCCTACTACTTGTCGCCTACTGGTCACTGTCATTGATATTTGTCTACGTGTTTGGCCCATGGGTGTTGTGTTTCATCACCCTCAGTGCTAGTCTATTGCATCCTCATCAATTTTTCCTTGGTATGGTGGTTACTACACTCGGGATCTATTCTTGGAGGAAAACACTCTCCGAGACTCCTCCCTTAGTTCACTTCTACGAGAGCCATTGGCTGTTGGACTACTTTGCTTTGAGTGTCATGTGCATATGTACTTTCATTTATTCATCATTTAGCATTTATATACTTATTTAGCTTCATGTTCATTCTTCAAATTTACTTTTTGTATTACTATCTTTGTTAATTTTGTTTTTTTTTATGTTTGTGCACTTTGTATTTTCTTTTGCAAAACCTAGCATTTCTCCCCATCATAAACCTTAGCATTTTGCCAACATCATCTTCATATTGTACCCTCAATATTGAAGCTAGCTAGGGGGAGGTGTTTTAAAGCCTTCAGCTTCATTGGGGAGTACTTTGCACAATTTTTCATTGGAGAAGCTAGTAGTAGAATTGTTTTATTTTTGTATTGTGCTTTGCAACAGGTGAGGGTGAGCTAGGAATAGTTGGTGATGGCTTGTCCAAGGCTGGGGCCATAGTCCAGTAGGCTGGTGATTGCCTCAGCAAGTTAGGGGGTAGTTGGGAAGTAGGGCAACACCTCTAGAGTGGATGGCAGCTCCTCCAAGGGGCGTGGCAGTAGGAGAGTGTGAGATAAGAGAGAGAACACTCAAAGAGAAGTGAATGAATGATAATAATTAGAGATTTGAAAAGAATGGGTGATGGATGGCCACAACATGTCCTTATATAGAAGATTTTGGTATTGTCCTATTGAATAAAATAAATGCATTTTTCATAAAAATGTCTTTTTGGGGCTATTGTTGTGGATTAAAATTAGGTGATAATGCATGCTATTTTGTGTTGATGGAGGCCTTTGATTTTAGTGGCTTAATAGTTGAGGTTGTAACAATGGATGGAATGGATGCTACAGTAGGAGTGAGCTTGGAAACTGAAATGCAATAGTTGGAGGGCTGGATCAACAAGCACACAGTGCAATGAGGGTTCTAGTGACAAAGTCTGATGGGTGAAAAGTAGGTGCAGAAGAGGTTGATGATGAAAATGCAACTGGTGATGGGTATGTAGAGACTAGCCATGGTTGAGAGTGGCAAAAGCCGGCAGGGCAGTAGCACCTAAGTGATTGGGACAATAGAGTGGCAACTTGAGAGGACAACAGGGTGGCAAGTGATGGGTATGTAGAGACTAGCCATGGTTGAGAGTGGCAAAAGACGGCAGGGTAGTAGCGCCTAAGTGATTGGGACAACAGGGTGGCAACTTGAGAGGAGGGAGATGATGAGGATGTAAATGATGAGTGGGATAACAAGGAGTGGTGGCCTATGGGAGGATGACGGATGAAAGTGGCATGACCAATAATTCCCTTATATAGAACCTTTTGAGCCAATCTAGAATGTTACATTTAATCAAATCATGCTTTTGT
This sequence comes from Lygodium microphyllum, assembly GCF_053477565.2. Classification (NCBI taxonomy): domain Eukaryota; kingdom Viridiplantae; phylum Streptophyta; class Polypodiopsida; order Schizaeales; family Lygodiaceae; genus Lygodium; species Lygodium microphyllum. Next base: position 115,484,411 of record NC_141163.1, read on the forward strand.
GGACTTTTTTTAGAGCAAAAAAGAAGATATTTAGATTTGTGCCAATGTCTAGGTGGCTTACCAATTTCTCACTTTTGTCTTCTTTTGGTCAAATTTTTGTTTTTTGCAGTCCATGCTTGTGTTTTGGCTGTGTTTCCTCTCCAAATACCTTCTTTTCTCTACTTCTCTTCTATATTCTCTATAGATGGCTCCTTCGTGCACATCCACTGATGACAAGCTCCATGGACTTGATTATTACACGTGGAGTGCGGTAATGAAGGTTTGGTTTATTCAGAAGCGTTTATGGTACGTGGTTGGCAGAGCTATGGCATGCCCTCAACAACCTTCTCCTATTCCATCTGATTTTGATGAAGACAACCATGAGGAGGCAATGCTTACATGGGATTCTAATGATGCCTGTGCTTATTCAGCCTTACTTTGGTGTATTTCCAAAGACATCCTTCTGTCGATCACCTCTTGTAGGACAATTTTAGACATATGGTTGAAGTTACAATTGATGTACGAGGCTCCTTCAACCATGAGGGCCGTTACTCTCTATGGCCAACTCCAACAACTGAAGTTTGAACCCAAAGATACGATCCAATCATTCCTACTTCGTGTTACCCAACTCCAGGACCAGCTTTGCACTATGCAGTTTGCTCTATCAGAGGCACATCTTGTTGATACAGTACTCTACAAGCTTCCTTAGGAGTTTGATGGAGTGGCGAATGCTTTACGCGCGCTAACATCTACAACTCCTATCAGTTTTCTTCATATGTCCTCGATGCTCCTTGAGTATGAGGCAACTTTGCGGCTACAAGGGCAACTTCCGTCACATTGTGGAGGTTCAAGTGATGCTTTTATAGCTTCAGAGAGGGGTTTGAAGATGAAGAAGTTGAAGGCCCAGTGTTATCACTATGGCAAGAAGGGCCATTTACGGAAGGATTGCAAAGAGTTAGCGACTTCTAGGAAAAAAAAGGAGCAAAAGATGAAGCGGGATGGAGACTCCTCCGACGAGTCATCATCTGCCTTAGATTCCAACTCAGATCCTCTCGCCATGGTGAAGTCCAAGGTGCGGAAGGGGTCCTCTTCTTTGGATTGTGGGAAGGGCTTGGTGGCCCCTTCTTCAGCTACTTTCTAGTGGTGGTGATGAGTTCATTCCTCACGACTCTCCAGTTCTAGAGAGGGAGTGTGAGCGGTGGTGAGATGGGGCAGCTGCACCTCATCTATATTTCTATACAGATGCATAGGATCTAGAGAGGGACGTCCTTGACACATCGACTGAAGTCTGGCATGCACAAATCTTGGAGCTAGGATTGACATCCAGTTTCATGATGGGTTGGTTCTTTGAAAGAGAGCGGGTGGCTTTTGTTTGGAGCTCACATGAGGGGACACATTAGGAGTTTTGGCTGAAGGAGGAGATCCATGGTCATTTATATGTTGTGGCATTGGTGACAAGATGATCACATGTGCTACATCAGCAGCATTGTTGACAGACATTGAGAGCTACTATAATCCTCTCTAGTTTTCGGAGCTAGTACAATTGACATCGATATCAAGTTCACTCCAAGGCACCTTGGCGGTGGCTTGATCACCCACTGCATGATGCCAAGAGGCATATTTCATGGTGGATTCTGTGAGGTTTTACGGTGGATTCCGTAAACTTTGATGACCGGGGCTCATACACAAAGTGGATTCTTTGTGCGAGAAGTTGATGGGGACGCCTATCCTTTTCGGGCGTTTCATTAATTTAGTGTGTACATGGGTGATTCCATAGTGGGTGATTCTGCAAAATGCATATTAAATTAATAAAAGTTTATGAGTTTAGAGTGCGCACTCGTAATAAATTAAGGTTAGGATTTATTTCTAACCGGTTGATTTATTTATGTAGCTGAAGACTGCTAGGTATTCACTTTTGTCGGTTTAATTGTATTATTCTACTAACGATTGTGAATGCTTCAGTTGATGTGTAGAGATAGCAGTAGTGGCGGAGGAAAGCATTGGAGGATAGCGAGTATTCGATTTATGGATTATATTTTGATGGGCGCATACCTTACGCATGGCGCCTATATTTTGTCACGCCTATTTATTAAGGCATCAGATATTTATTATTATTTTGTATGCGCATGGGCGCACAATTATGTTATTTCTATTTGCACATTGTATTGGGCATGCCAGGCTCTTTGGGCACCGTCCATATTCCTATTTTGTGTTAAAGCAAACTCAAAAGCTAAAAGCTTGCTATTTTGTAATTTGGGCTATTATTTGAGCTTGAAGATGAATAATACATAAAATACATGCTTTTTGGAGTGCTCACACAAGGCATGGGGGGAGATTGCACCCAATTGGTCTCTTGCTCTTGTCATTCATTCTTTTTACCTTGTAATTTGTGCAAAAAGTAGAGTTCTATTGTTCTTGGGGACCTTCTGGCATTCACTACGCGAGCGTACATCATCAGATGTGTGCACCAGTGGTATCAGATCAAAGCTGAGATCAAGAGCTTCCAATCGCTACCCATCTCATGCGAAGGCAGAGCTCCTGGAACGATCAGGCTCTACGGTCAATCTTGTCGCGAACGGTTGATACAGGCAGATTTCTGGTGATCAAGAACCCCTATTTCCATCATCGGATCGCGAAGGACCGGTCTGCAGAGGCGGAGGACCACTTCTACATCCTCACATACAAGTCGTCAAAAACCAGAGATAAGTTTCATGACTATAAGCCTAAAAGCTTTAAAAAATCAAAAACTATAAAGCTTAGTATTAAGCTTTAAAAAGATTAATACTCAAAATTTCAATTCGGGCGGCGTGAGTATGCACTCGACATCTTCAAACACGACAACAGCATGCTGCGATACCTCAAAATCAGATTGGGCGTAGTAAGCCATAAGTCACATTACTAAGCTAAGTCATAAGCCGCACAGGTCACACACAATCTGTTGGGGTAAAGGTGCCTCCGCTGTGCCACCCCGTGTCTTACTACACTGACAGTACTCACCACTGCACACTGCAGGTGGCGGGCGCCCGTCACGTCACTTTATTCTTTAGATTCATTTTTTAGTGACTAGTAAATAAAGGAAGGCCCGGTCACACATTGTGACTGTTGGAGTTCCCATTTCTTATCTCTCTCTTTCTTGCTCTTGCTCTCCCGCTATAGCTCGTGTGCAAGCTTCGATCCTTCTCACCTTTCAACTGGTATCAGAGCTTGGCTTCCTCTTGCTCGAGCTCGACTCAATGCTTCTCTACCTTTGCATCGACTCCCTTCATGCATTGGATCTCCATCCCGGTAGCCATATCCAATCTTCCCGAGCTCCCGTCACTCCTCGGCTTCCCGAGCACCTTCCTGGCCTATTGAGGCACCTTCAAGGCATTGATACTGAGGTATTTGATCATTCTTTCAGGGTTTTATTTCAGTCTATAGGTTGCAAACAACAAGGGCAGCCATGGCTTCAAACCCTTGAAGCTTATTCTCCTCATATTGTGCCTTACACCTATTAAGGCTCAAAGAGGCTTGTCATAGGCCTTTGAGAAGCCCTTCTTGAGCCCCCCATTACCCCCTTTTCAGCCCATGTGGAGCAACAGCAAGTTTAGCACCAATAGGGTAGATTGCACCATTTTTTTCCAGGCTGTTAGCACTCGTCTACTTTAGCTCCACACTTGGCCATTGCTTCTTGCTCTCTACCTTGATCAAGAGGGCTATAGACTTCATGTTTGATGTCATTCAAGCTTTGGGCATTGGTCTTGATCATTCGGGGCTGATTTCTTTAGATCTCGGACTGTCATGAACTGTCATAACAGGCTGAAAACAGGGCAGCACCATTGGCATTAGCATTTGTTGCTTATACTCCATTCTGATTGTGCTATTTGATGCCTGTATGCGGTCTACATGATGCCTAGTGCCTTGGGAATGTATGCACATGATTATGCCATGATTTTAGCCTAAAATATTGGCTGATTTGGGACTTTTATTTACTGTTATACAGTGCTGGAAAGAGGGCAGCCACACTTGGCATTGGCATTTGATGCTTATACTCTACTCCGGTTACCTTGTTTGATGCCCGTATGCGGTCTACATGATGCCTAATGTCTTGGGAATGTATGCATTCGATTTGCCCATGATTTGGCATTGTTTTTGGGCTGGAAATTGACAGTTATGGACTGTTTAGAGCTGCTGTACATGAGCGGGCTGAAGCTAATTTGTCACATGTATTGCTTCTCTATCAATACCGGATGTATGCTATGGGTTATGTCATGATATATTACACTTTGGGGATCGACTTCGAACTCATGATTGTGATTCCGGAATGCTTTTGAGCATCACATTTGCTCTGTTGTTATTGGTTTGTCATTGGTAGTTTGGTCGACTTGACTGGCATTTGGGCCGCTTATGCCTATTGTCTGTACTTGACGGATAAGCTCTATACATTACATGCTTTGGTCTGTGGTTGATGCCTCTTAGTTCGTCCATGCTTGACAGATATTTTGGAGCTCCAATTTGGATGTTTTAAGCACTTCCGACTCATAGGGATATTGACTTTGGCTTGCTACTGGATGTATTGACTTGACAGAGATCTTGCCATTGGGATTATGTCTTTCTTAATGGTTGCTACATCAGTTGCTTCATGTATGTCATGCTCCTGGGAAGCGTATGACGCATTGACTTGGTCACTTGTCACTGGTACTTTGTCTTGGGTTGCTTAAGCCCTTAACTCGATTGTATGCCTTTTGTGCCAGTGGGAGCATCTTGCATGTTTACTTGACCTTGAGCAGGGATTACATGCTATTGGAGCAGTCTATGTCATTGAGCAGTTATAGATGTGTTGAGACTTTGGGATTATACTTCGAAAATTGGATGTTGCATTGAGTATATGTCTTGGTTCACAGGATGCTTATGAGCTGAGTCTCAATTTTGGATCCGCTTTCTTTTGAGCAGACACCTATTTGTGTCAGGTTTTGGTAGTTGGTTCTATATTTTGCCTAGATTGTCTGGGGTGTGCCTCTTACTGGCAGATGCTATTTGACATCTCTCGGTGTTATGCTCATATATTTTCACTGTCATTTGGCTTTTCTTTGTCCTCTTTATGCCGGCTTTGGACCTAGCATTGTTTAGTTGACATTAGATCTAGTTTTGGGACAGTTCGCTCTCATTATTGCATTTATTGGTGGATTGAATAGTATTTTTTATGCTGAAATATCCTAATTTGGTGTATCGCACATAGTACTAAGTGGGCAACATCTTTTGGCACACTTTTCTCGCCATTTGGAGCTCATTTTAGTGGATTTTGGGCATTTTCTGCAGTAAAACAGCCAGCAGTTTTACATTGTCTGTGCATTTCTAGCTTGCATTATGGCATTCTCTTCGACTGATAATGCCATATTTAACATCACAAAGTTGGATGGTACTAACTACTCTTATTGGAAGAGTCAAATTTGGCAGGTCTTGGTGCAGAAATCTCAAATTAAGCCACTTCGGTTGAGCGGGGAGCAGCCTGAAACTATGGACAATGACGACTGGCTTGAACTTGATGAGCTATGCAAGTCCACGATTGTATTGTCTCTCACTGAATAGGTACATTATAATGTATTTGAGGAAGCACAGAGTGCATGGGATCTATGGAATAAGATCAATAATCTTTATGATAAGAAAAGTCCGGCGAGTCAGATGTACTGGTTGAAGCAGCTTATGGATCTGCGCATGAAGGATAATGCGACTATGTCTGCTCACTTGAGCCAGTTCCATGCTATACTGAAGAACCTGACTTTGCAAGATATCACCTTTGGAGAGGAAGTAACTCCTCTTTTCTTGCTTGGGACTCTGAATGAGTCATGGGATGTATTCCGCACTGCCCTATGTGCCTTTAGTGCTACTCTAAAACTGAATGATGTTGAGAGTGCTCTTCTGCAAGAAGAGGTTAATCGCAAAAACTTTGATGCCTCTCGTGTTTCACATGCTTTGATAGTTAGAGGCAGGAATGACAGGAATGATCGTGGTAATAACCGTGGCTGTGACTCGCAGAAGGGTTGGTCTAAATCTCGTGGAAAGTTGCGTAATAAGTCGCGTGGATGCAACGCTAATGTCACTTGTCATCATTGTGGGAAAAAGGGCCATATCAGACCACAGTGTCATGAGTTGTGCAATGAGAAGCGCAAGGATAAGGGCAAAGAGAAAGTGCAGGAGAAGTCCTCTGATCACAGCATAGTACCTGTGAAGTCCAGCGTCAAGATTGAAGAAATTAATGTCATGCAAACCGAGGATTCCGATGGTAGTGATGAGTTCATACTTGCAGCTAGTTCTTCTAATGCTTCACACTTGACTGAGACACCTAGTATGTATGCACAGTGCTGGTTATTGGATTCAGGTGCGTCCTTCCAAGTGACGCCTTACCATGAGTGGTTTCACTCTTACCGTACTGTATTTGGATCAGTCAGACTTGGAGATGACAGGTCTCTTGATATTGTGGACTGTGGAGATATTCAGTTGCAGTTTTCCACTGGCAGTTCCTTTTTGCTCAGGGATGTACGTCATGTACCTGCGCTTACGCGTAGTCTTATGTCTGCAGGACAGTTGGATGATGCAGGGTTTCATGTCTGTTTTAGGGATTCTACCTGGAAGATTACCAAAGGCAGACTTGTGCTTACTAGAGGCGCCAAGGCTGGCAGCCTCTATCCTCTTGTTGTATCTGGGTCTTTTGTAGACCATGTTTTGGCAGTGGGCTCTATCCCACATGTATCACTTTGGCATGCCCGTTTGGGGCATATGTCTTTGAAGGGAATGAAAATGTTATCTGGTTTGCAATATCTTCCGCCTTTGGACTATGCACGTTTTGACTCGTGTGATCATTGTCTTTATGGTAAGTAGAATAGGTCTACGCATAAGAAATCGGGTAGGCCATGCATGAGTGAGCCCTTGGCTTTGGTACACTCAGATGTTTGTGGGCCCATGCCGTGTATGTCTATGGGTGGCGTGAAGTACTTTGTTACCTTCATTGATGATTTTTCTAGGAAAGTGTGGGCTTATCCCATAAAGCAAAAGTCTGATGTCTTAGCAGTCTTTTAGCGTTGGCTTGCTCTTGTTGAGAACCAGACTAGGTATAGGCTGAAATGCCTTAGGACTAACAATGGGGGAGAATATGTCTCATGTGCTTTTGAGCAGTTTTGCGATGACAGGGGTATTAAGCGTCAGTTGACCGCCCCTTACACCCCCGCCCAGAATGGTTTGGCTGAGCGCATGAACATGACTATTCAGGAGCGTGTCCGCTCTATGCTTAGCCATACAGGCCTACCACAGAGCTTTTGGGTTGAGGCAGTTAGTACGGCAGTGCATGTCATAAACCGATCACCTTCTAGTGGATTGGATTTCCAGGTTGCAGAGGAAGTTTGGGCTAGTAAGCCACCCTCTTATGCGCATCTCCGTGTCTTTGGATGTGAGGCATTCTGCCATGTGCTCAAGGACAAGAGGAGTAAGTTGGATCCAAAGAGCATTAAATGCATCTTTCTTGGTTATGGTGATTCAGGAGAAATGGGCTATCGCCTATGGGATCCGCAGGCACAGAAAATAGTATGCAGCCATGATGTAGTCTTCCATGAAGACAAGATGCACAGGCAGCCTGAGAAAGTGGTTGAGATCCGCAGAGTGATCTTTCAGGAGGAGCCTAGAGCTCCTGCACAGCTAGTTGGACAACCTACAGCTGCAGCAGATGCTCATGGTCAGGACGTTGGACAGGCAGTTGGGCAGGCAGCAGAGCATGCAGTGAGACAGTCTGCTAGAGACAAACGTCCGCCTGATAGATTTCAGCCCTCTATGCATTATATTTTGGTTATAGATGCAGGAGAGCCTTTCACTTATGATGAGGCTATGCGTAGGGGTGACAGTCACTCTTGGGAGAGGGCTATGCAGTCTGAGATCGACTCCTTGCATAAGAATGAGACTTGGGATTTGGTTGCCTTGCCTAAGGGCAAAAAGGATTTGCCATGCAAGTGGGTGTACAAGCTGAAAAGTACCCCTGGACACCCCAAGCCGGCATACAAGGCTACATTGGTAGCAAAGGGTTTTAAGTAGGAGCATGGTGTAGTCTTTGATGAGGTCTTTTCTCCTGTGGTTAAGATGACCACCCTGCGCTTGGTCTTGGATTTGGTTGCTCAGTTTGACTTAGATCTATATCAGATGGATGTCAAGACGGTTTTCTTACATGGGGACTTGCATGATGAGATCTATATGGAGCAGTCTAAGGGCTTTGCAGAACCTGGCAGGGAGCACCTAGTGTGCAAGTTGAAGAAAATTATTTATGGCTTGAAGCTGGCACCTAGGAAATGGTATCATAAGTTTGATGCCTTTATGCAGTCACAGGGCTACAGCAGGAGTGCTATGGATCCGTGTCTTTACACGAAGAAAGCCCGTGATGGTTCATTGCTTATTTTGGTACTCTATGTGGATGATATAATGATAGCAGGGAAAGCTCATGATGAGCTAGATGCTCTTAAATCTCAGCTGAAGAAGAGCTTTGAGATGAAGGATTTGGGACAGGCCTCTCACATACTTGGTATGCGCATTAGACGTGACAGGCATCAGGGACTCCTCTACTTGTCACAGAGGGAGTATATTCATAAAGTCCTCGAGCGCTTCCGCATGCAAGACGTAAAGCCTATTGGCTTTCCATTGCCTTCTTATGTGAAGGTATCACAGGCCGATTGTCCGCAGACAGATGTCCAGAGGGCCGAGATGGCCCAGATCCCTTATGCTTCAGCCGTGGGTAGTTTGATGTATGCCATGATAGCCACTCGTCCAGATATTGCCTTTGTAGTTGGTGTTGTGGCACGCTATATGGCTACACCTGGTAGGAAACATTGGGATGCCGTGAAGGGTATCATGAGGTACTTGAAGGGCACAACAGATATGTGTATTTGCTATGGCAGCCAGGATATAGGGGTCATAGGGTACACTAACTCTGATTATGCAGGACATGCAGATAGTAGGAAGTCCACTTCTGGCTATGTATTCACCTATGTTGGAGGTGCTGTCTCTTGGATGTCCAGGGTTCAGAAGTGTACGGCTTTGTCTACCACTGAGGCCGAGTATGTTGCAGCCACTGAGGCTTGCAAGGAGGCCATATGGCTAGGCCGTCTAGTTGCTGACCTTGGGATTGATGCTATACCTACACTGCATTCGAATTCTATGAGTGCCATTTAGTTCGCTAAGAATCCGGTCTTCCATGCAAAGACAAAACACATTGAGGTGAGGTATCACTTCATACGTGGTGTCGTGGAGGACAAGTCTGTTGACCTTGTCAAGATCTCTACTGACGAGAATCCTGTAGATCTGCTCACAAAAAGCCTCACTACTGAGCGCTTTGCCTTCCTCAGGAGATTGATGGGAGTTGGATGAGATGTTGCCTTTCCTCATCCCTTGTACCTATGTACAGTTGTACTGTCTTTTTCTTTTCTCTCTCTCTCACTGGGGAAGATTCGCCTTTAAGTGGGAGGTTGTTGGGGTAAAGGCGCCTCCGCCGTGCCGCCCCGTGTATTACTACACTGAGAGTACCCGCCAGTGCACACTACAGGTGGCACGTGCCTGTCACGTTTCTTTATTCTTTACATTCATTTTTTAGTGACTAGTAAATAAAGGAAGGCCCGGTCACACATTGTGACTGTTGGAGTTCCCATTTCTTGTCTCTCTCTTTCTTGCTCTTGCTCTCCCGCCATAGCTCGTGTGCAAGCTTCGATCCTTCTCACCTTTCACAATCAATTAGATTCAGCAAGTCTATCAAGTTGAAGTTCTGTAAGTTCCGTAAGCAACCAAGTTCTGCAAGTCAACAAACTCTGCAAGTCACATTAGTCGAGTATTCTGCAAGTTAGACAAGTCAACTGGAGTCAAAACTGACTTCTGTCCAAAACTCATAGAAGGGTTGTTCCTGTGCAGAAACTCCGAACTGCAAAGTTGTTCATTGGAAGGTACTCTACCCATACGTAGGTTTGGTGAAGCATTTTCAGCATACGAAGAAGGATAAAACACAGATTTTCCAAATATTGTGAAAGCCACACCCAAAAAATACATAAGCCTTGTATTTTCGAACTTGAGCTACGCTCATCCCGCTAACTTGATTTTGAGTGAGAAAGGTCTTTTGAGTTTTGCAGGATGACGGAACCACATATGGACGATTTAATGGCTGAAGACGACCTACTTGAACCTACGATGGAGTAAAAGCTGGATGCAATTGGATGAAGAACAAAGGGCTAGGCAAGCATTGCAAGTTCAACTGGCAAATTTACAAAGATCGTCTACCGACAAAGAGGAACCTCAATCTGAAGATCTTATCCGACGTACCATTGACGCAACTCTCAAAGCTCAAACCATCCGCAAGGAATCAAAGATAAGTAAAAGAAGTTTCAAATAAAAGATAAAATCAAGTGTGTCACTAATCATTTAGTAGACAGAGCATCTCTTTGGTGGACTGTTGTACGCAAGAGTATAGATTGTCCCGCTACCTAGAAGAATTTCAAGAAGAAGTTCATGCAGAATTTCCTTCCTCCACAATTTCATGAGAAAGCTATAAAGCAATGGGATCTTCTTCAGCAACGGGATCGTGAGCCTATTCCTCAGTACACATAGCATTTTTGGAATGCACTACTCCAGCTACGCATGCTTGAAGAGGTACCTGAAGCGACACATAAGCGCAAGTATATGTCAAGACTCCTTGGGCATTACTACGTTGAAGTTAACATGTTCAAGCCTGCTACTCATGAAGACGCAATTTCACTAACTCACGACACTGAAGACAAATTGCGAGGTAGAGAGAAACTTCATAGCAATTCCAAGCCAATGGTAATTATGGATCTAAACAATTCAACTCAAATTTTAGAAGATTTAATCAAGGTCGTTTCACTTCATCATCTTTCCATAAGAATTGGGCAAAACCACCTACATTACCATCCAATGTCAATCAAAATTCCAAGCCTACTCCATAGTCAAATCCTAATGTCCCTAGACTTCCTGCCATTGCAAACAATGTAACCAAAGCCAAGCCAATAGTATGTTATAAATGCCACCAGCCTGGACATTTAGCAGTAAATTTCCATTCGAAGAAGCCACCTACCCATATCAACTACCTTGGAGCAATGGACGATGAAGAACATGAAGATATGCTTGATTTCACAGAAGATGAGGACGACATTACTACTCTTTCGGATACTTTACCAGGTATGCCAACTCCACATTCTTTATTGACTATGAAATGTTTGGTGCATGGAAAGGAAAAGATTATTTTGCATGATGACAGTAGTACTCATGATTTTATTTCAGCAAAGTTAGTAAAAGAATTGAAGTTATAGACTGTACCTATGCATTATCGCATTAAAGCAGCATTCTTAGGCACTAGGTATAATGATACACAGGAAGTGCAAGACTTAGAGATTCAAATTGGTCAATACACTAAAAGAAGAAATTTTCTAGTTGTTCCATTACAGTCGAGTGACATTATTTTAGGTATGCCTTGGCGTCATCAGCATAACCCAGATATAGACTATTCCACACATTCAATGAATATTAATTTTCAAGGAAAACATATTACATTGTATGGTATGCATGCATCTAATGTGTTTCCACTGCTTTCGCATACTCAAGCTAAACGTGCATTACGCAAAAGTAGTAAATCCTATCTCATTTAGGTGAATGAACTGCAAGTCAAAGAAAATCATATGCATCCTAGGCATAAAGAATTTCTTGCACATTTTAAAGACTGTTTTGTCGAAGACCTACCACCTGGTTTACCTCCTTCACGTCCAGAAGACCATAAAATAGATTTGATTCCTGGCACACAACTACCTTGCAAAGCACCATATAGGCATAACCAGATTGAGCAAAAAGAAATCCAAAGTCAAGTTGAGGAATTACTAAATAGAGGATTGATTAGACCTAGTACTCCATTTGGTGCACCTGTTCTATTAGTCAAGAAAAAGAATAATACCTATCGTATGTGCATTGACTATCGAGCTTTAAATAAGATCACTGTAAAGAATAGGTATCCAATTCCTAGAGTTGACGACCTTATGGATAAACTACAAGGATCTTCTATATTTAGTAAAATAGACCTTAAGTCTGGTTATCATCAGGTGAGACTAGATACGTCAGACATATTCAAGACTGCATTTAGGACACAGTTTGGTCATTATGAATTTTTAGTGATGCCATTTGGATTGACTAATGCACCTGCTACATTTAGTAGAATGATGAACCGTATATTTTTGAAATATCAGTATTGTGTAACTGTCTTCTTTGATGATATTTTGGTGTTTAGTCAAAATGAGAAAGAGCATTATGAGCATTTGTCATTGGTTTTCCAGTTACTAAAAGATAATCAACTGTATGCAAACCCTGAAAAGAGTGAGTTCTTTAAAACAGAAATTGAGTATTTAGGTCATATTGTATCATCTGATGGAATTAAAGTTGACCCTAAGAAAATAGATGCAATATTGAATTGGCATGTACCTAAAAACGTGCATGAATTATGATCATTCTTTGGTCTTGCTAGTTTTTATAGGAAGTTTGTGCGTAATTTTTCCTTACTTGCTTTACCATTAACCAAACTTCTGAAGAAAGGTATTGTTTATCATTGGTCCGAAAATCAACAGAAATCCTTTGAATTATTGAAACATGCATTAACCCATGCCCCTGTCCTACAGTTGCCTGATTTTAATAGACCATTCTTTCTAGTAGTGACTGATGCTAGTGGATTAGGAATAGGAGCTGTACTTATGCAGGATAATCATCCTATAGCTTATTCTAGTTGTAAGCTGAAACCCTCTGAACTGAAATATTCCACATATGATAAAGAACTATTAGCTGTTGTACAAGCATTACGATAGTGGAAACACTACTTAATGGTTTCAGAATTTATGATTAAGACCGATTAGCAAAGTATTAGACATTTACTTAGCCAACCCAAAATATCCGACCGACATATCAAATGGGCATCTTTTATCCAGAGTTTTCATCCTATCATTCAATATCAACCCGGTAAAGAAAATGTAGTGGCTGATGCATTAAGTAGAAGACCTGCCATTCATAATATTTCTGTTATATCTTTTGATTCTTTGATTGCTATGAAAGATACTTATCATCACAATATTACTTTTCATGCTGATTGGAATAAATTAGTTCAAAATAACTTGATTCCTATTGATTCACTGTCATATAATGATGGATTTATGTTTTATGAAAAGAGATTATGTGTTACGATCCCATTCCGATCTTTTGTTTTGAATGAGATTCATTGTCCCCCATATCAAGGTCATAGAGGTATCATATCTACTTTACGTACATTAACTGAAGATTTTTATTGGCCGCATATGGACACTGATGTATCTAACTTTGTTTCTGAATGTTTGATTTGTCAAAGAGTTAAGAGACATCATGGTAAACAATATGGATTACTTATGCCTTTGTCTATTCCATCTAGACCTTGGGAACAAATTTCTATGGATTGTATTACTGGTTTACCTAATACTAAATCTAACCATGATATGATTTGGACAGTAGTAGATAGATTTAGTAAACAAGCATATTTCATTCCATGTAAGAAAACTTTAACAACATCACAAGCAGCACAATTGTTTTTGAAAACTGTTTTCACTAACCACAGATTGCCAAAAGTTATTATTTCAGATCGTGATTCTAGATTTTGTAACAACTTTTGGATTACTCTGTTTGCTAACCTAGGCACAAAAATTGATTTCTTATCTGCATTTCACCCAGAAACTAATGGACAAACAGAAGCCACTAATAACACTATTCTAGATCTCTTACGTGCATATACTATTTCTAAACCTCAGACATGGGACACACATTTGCATTTATTTCAGTTTGCATATAACAATACACCACACACATCTACAAAGAAAGCACAGTTTGAAGTGATTTATGGATATAGATTATCTACACGTGTTGCATCTTTGTCAAATAGAATTCAGAGTGCTGATGATATTGCTAGTATGCATAACACTATTTTTGATGAGGTTAAAGACATGATTGCCAAAGCCCAGCAATCATATACCAAACAAGCCAATAAGAAAAGACAAGCAATGAATTTCAAAGTTGATGACTATGTTTGGTTGAGAATAGAAAAACATAGACTACAAAGTGTAGATAGACACCCAGTTGTGAAATTAGCCGCTAGATTCTATGGACCATTTAGGATTATTCATAAAATTAATGACAATGCATTCAAGTTAGAATTACCACCTCATTGAAAAATTCACAACACATTTCACATTACTTTATTAAGACCCTTTAGAGGCCAATTACTTGTACACCCTGCTTATGAAAACCCACCTTTGTTAGAGGAAGAGACTGAAATACTTGAACCAGAAGCTATCATAGATACTAACTTTATGACCACTAGAACTGGCCGAAGATATTCTAGATATCTAGTTAAATTTAAGAACCATCCTGTAGAGGAAGCACAATGTATGCACGCTAGAGACTTAAATGCTTTTCCCACTCTGTTAGCTCCACATTGAGCTAATAGCAATTGAGGTCAATTGCTATCCCACCCCAGGGGTATGATGCCAGGAGGCATATTTCACGGTGGATTCCGTGCCACGGTGGATTATTTAGGTTTTTTAGGCATTATTGTTGGCCAACTTGACATATTTTATGGCATTATTTGTGTCTATTTATTCTAGGCTCCTCCTCCTCAGTTGGCCAGTTCACCACCTAGAGGTCCCATGGAGAGAGGAGCCGGTGCTGGTGCCCATGCAACCAGTGACTCACCATTGTATGCAACAGTCTCGTGTTTGATATATGGATTCCATTTTTCAAGCATACATCTAATTTCTCATTTGTATTGTGTTATTTCTTTCCCTTTCCCTTTTGTCTTGTGTTTCAGCAGTTTATTACAGCTGATGTTTACGCTTCCATCGTTGCACCACTTTTGACAGGTTCAACCATCAATCCTCTTCCACTAGTTATTTAGCCCATAAAGATTGATGCTCTGCTACATGGACTACAATTATTACCCATCTTTCCATAGTTGCCATCATATTCAGGCAAAGTTACATTGATTCGTTTATGAGTCTCAGTCATAGAGACTGCTATGTTCTGGTTTCTAGCTTGCTACCCTTCCATTTCTAGCATTGGCATGATTTGTATTTGCATCTACAATAGGTCATTTTTGTGTTTTCAGGACTTATCATCATCATCCTTTGCTCGAACGGGTAGTTATTGCACTTTGATTTCGTCTTTCGTGAATGACACACATCGGCACCTTCCTTAGCTCACTCCCATGAGAGCCACCAGTTGATGAACAGCTCTACCCTTGAGCATTTTGTACATTTTCTCACTCATTTACAGCATTGATTCATTTACTTTAGAGTTCTATTTCTTCCATGTTTGTGTTTGTGTTTTTGCGTTTTGTGTTTTTGCATTTTGTGTTTTGTGTTTTGATTTTTGCGTTGAGGGTTTGTGATATTTAATTGTCTAAGTTATTGCATTTTATTCATGTTCATACATTCTATATTTTCTTAGAGTTACTACTCTTTTAAAGAGTATATTGTGGCTATCATAAAGAGCTTGTTTTTGTGCAAGTTACATGAACAACACATGTAATGATTCATGAAGGCTCAAACGGCTTCATTTTTGGATCCTTTGATGCTTTCTTAAGCTACTTCTTCAATGGAAGCTATGAGGAGGCATTATGGTCTTGATTTGGAGGACAATGCTCCTTCTACTAACCTTTCTTGTAGGGATTAGTCACCAAGGCCCAACTCTTCTTCGTCTCATACTCCTTCAAAAGGTGCATCTCAATTGGAGCACTCTCTTGTGACGAGATTGATCACTTCTCAATAGGGAGAATACTAACACTTAGGACATAGACAAACGTTCAAACTCTTCACAATCAAGCCCAATGGTAAGTTCGTACAATCCATCATTGTGTGAGTTTGATTTTTTCTATACTACTCCTTCTATTATGCAAGAACCAATTGTAAGTCACCATGAAGACCTAGATTGGTATTGGTATGGTTTTGAAGAAAACTTTGTGTTTAGAGATGTTCCAGAAGGTAATCCTTCATTCTCTTTTTCATTTGAGTATATTTCACGCACTTCCCTCCTACATTTACTTCACATTTATATTCCTCTTCTTTCAATCTAGACCCTTACTTTAAACCTACCATAGGTTATCCAGTCTTAGCGCCCATTGTCTTTAATGCACAACAAGGTTTTGGGCAATCACTAGACACTCAAAAGAATATCACTCTACACATGCTGAGTTGAAAATGCATTACAAATAGATTAGCTCTTTAAAACAATCCCAAAACGTGTAAATTACCAAGTCTCATTAAATGGTGTGCGGTCTAGATAGTCTTTATGTCTCATGAGCAAAACCCTAATTTGGGAGGATCCTTCTACATCTAAAAATAGATAGGTTGTCCAACATTCAACCCATCCTTGGCTTGCAAGTTTCAGCCACCATCAACCCTCTTCCACTAGCTATATAGCCCCCAGAGATTGCTATTGCATGGTCTACAATTGTCACCTAGCCTCCCATTGCTATTGGTGATGAGCAACCATCACCTTCCTACTGCCCTTCTATTTCCAGCATCAGCCTCGTTTGCCTTTGCATCTACAATATGTTGTTTTTGTGTTTCCAACACTTTTCTTCATTAGCCTTTGTTTCGACTAGTGGTTATTGCATTGGAGATCCGTTTCCGGTGGATGTCACACATCAATACCTCCCTCAGTATGCTCTCATGAGAGCCACTAGTTGTTGGACAGCTCTACCCTTGAGCATTTTGTACATTCTCTCATTCATTTACAACATTGATTCATTCACTTTAGAATTCTCTTTCTTTCGTGTTTGTGATTACATTTGTGCATTTTGGGTTTTGCGTTTTAGTTGTCTTCATACATTTTGTGTTTTCTCTATGCAAACCCTAGTATATCTTCACAATGTGCACCTTACATATGAACATTTCATGTATGTTTAAGACAAATGCTAAGAAAATCGTTAAAAATGCACGTCTCTGTGACAGACCTCCCCCTTGAAATTCCTTGCAATCGTCCTTGATTGCACTCTAATACCTATTACTTAACCATGGCCATGCACTTTGCATTTATGAAATTCCAGATACTGAAACCAGTTATGATTTAAACACATGAATCATAACTATTGTGAGAACCATAAGTGGTGCATCCACCTACCAAAACCCAACATTGTTTTGATCACCAATACAAAGCAATGCATAAATTGAGTATAAACAATGCCTCATATCATAGCAATGATATACCACAGGATACTCATGAAAAGCATACATAAGCTATAAATCCATGTAACTCATCCAAACCTACCTCTCTTGCATCACTTGCGAGTGTACATTTCATACTATCTATTTGTGCCTTATATGCCTTGCAAATGTACATGATGTCCAAATGTACATTCCATGTACTCCATACATTCCAACAACCTTGTAAGTGTATAGTTTTAGAGCCTAGATGCAATTGCATTCCAACTCACAATGACTAGTACACTGAATAGTGATTGCAATGGCATGGATATTGTGAGCATATGCCATATATGATATAATACCATGGATGCAAACAAGTATATTTGAGATTGACTACATAACTGAGCTATCCATCACTAGGGGAGTGGAGGTGCAATCTCCCCCTTGAGCATTAGGGAATACGCTAGACCTTCTATGCTTTGTTGAACTTGAATGCCCCATCCAAAATCGATTGTAATTGAAACATGCCAAGGTGAAGTGCAACACTAACAATGATTTGCACACCACCCTCCTCCATCCATTTGCATCCTTCCATAGGTGAAACAACCTAAAATTTCACCAAGTACCGTATAGAAACTTTAACTTTTAACTTCAGTTGCCTGGAAACCTACACTAGGTTCTAGGCCTTCATCCCTTTGGACCATACAAATCCTTGGACTTTTGTATTACTGAAAAAAATGGTACATTAGCTGCATTTCCCTCAACACATTGTGAAATTTTCAGATTGACAGGCATCCTCCTTACTTGATCCCATCTCACTATATGAAGACATACTTGTTGTTATGCTCAATTGAATACAACGTCAATATCAAAGCAATGCTATTGACTTCATAGGTGCCTCAAGCCCACCAATTCAGATAGGGTGTTAAATAACATGATTAAGTGCTAATTATAGCAAGCATGAAATTCACATAAACTGAAAATACAAATGTTACCAAATAATCTGGGATAGAAGACTCTCGGTTGGCCCCAAAATTGGCACTCCTTGTGGTATTTCTTTAACTTTGATTAAAATTGAATGAAGTACACTCAGATTTGACTCCAATCTCCTTCACTATCAAATGTCTCTTGGTGTCATAAATGAGCAACAAGCCTTGTTATCAATTTGCCCCTTGATCTAACAAGGGTTTTCTCTCCACTTCCCATTTCAAGTACCATGCCTTCAATTTCTTGGCATGGGCCCCAAGGTGGCTACTAAACCCTAATTTCTATTATAAGTTAGAGTTTATAGTAGCAAAAACATAGTTGCTCTTTACCAAGGCCTAAAAATGGCTGAAATCTACTAAGGGATTTCTCATAAAGGAGAGAAATCTCTAATTTCTATTGCGAGAAAGTGCTTACATTTATTGCTGCCCTGTTGAAAATGGCTGAATGATTGTAATTCACCATCAACAAGATGTCTCTTGCTTATAGATGCCCTATAGGGGTTTTCACCTGCCTCCAATGGCCTCCTGATCACTTGGTGGCAGCTCCTTGACAGTCTTTAATGGCTAGGCTGATCACCAATGGCTAGAAATTTGCAGGAATAGCTCTCTCTCCTCCTCCCCCAACCTCCAGAATGTCGAATGAGGCTCCACTAGCCTTGTAATAGTTTTTTTTCTCACTTGCATGGGCAAGTTTGCCAAGTGATATCTTGCTAAATCGAATTTTCAGCCA
Source organism: Lygodium microphyllum (assembly GCF_053477565.2). Lineage (NCBI taxonomy): Eukaryota > Viridiplantae > Streptophyta > Polypodiopsida > Schizaeales > Lygodiaceae > Lygodium > Lygodium microphyllum. Next base: position 115,503,319 of record NC_141163.1, read on the forward strand.
TTTAATTTAAAATTAACTATTAAAAAAATTAGCCCTTATCTTTGCCTATAAAATTAAGTATGCTCATCCACAATTAACTAGCCATTTTGACTCCATCTTGAGTATTAATTATCCTCTAAAATGGCATTAATTAATTATTTAATGCCTAGTTCCTAATGTCACCAATTGACATTTCATGGCTAATTGAATGCCTTAGGCTCAAACTAACACTAAGAACCACCCCACTAATATAGCTTATTATGACTTTTGCCTTCGACACCCACTCACATCTCGCTATCCTTGGCCCATCATGGTTACTTAATTGACTTTCACATTACGTGTACCTTACATGTGCACATTTGATTAATGTTTAATTAAAATGCTTAGCAAAGCATAAAAAATACATGTCCTCATGATGTGTCATGTGCTACACCATGCACAAGACTCTCCTAGCAAAACTAAAACAGGCTAGCTATCCACGTGGTACATGAATTTGGATGGATTTGAGGTTGTTTCATAGATAAATACACTTCTAAATTATCTTAGATGTGCTAAAGTATCATGTTGGATCCATAAGTATAACATAATAATAGTTATAAATAATTTTGAGTTGTATAGATATGTGGTGGCTAGGTCACACTCCTTCCATTAAGATGGCAAATTGTCCTTGAGTGCAAGATATGTGGAGTCTACTTTTGGAATTATTACTTTTGTGGTTGAAGAATTTCATTGATTCAAATTAGGTTGCCATTGCTAGAATTGACATTAAAGATTGCTACTAGTGGTTGGATAATGGAAATGATCAACTTGGATTTGTACAACCTTAAGTTTTGTGTTAAAACCTAAGTGGTGGGGTGTGGATTTGGATCATTGGAACCTAGATATCATAGCCTCCTTAAAAGGTTGGGAATTCTTAACGTTTCAAGAGCTTATTATGCACTTTGGTTATCAATAATCATCTATTAAAGAAAGGAACTTCATTGTGAAATGTGTAGTCCTTTAGCTTCTATGCCTGCATTTGGGCTGCTTCCAAAGTATCAAGCTTTGTCATCTTGATAGCTCGTTGCACCATTGGATGTAATCCATGGATAAACTTTCTCATCTTCATATTGAAAGGAACTTCATTAAGAGATGTAAATTTGAGAGAAATAGTGGCAAATTGTTAATATATGTGTCAACATTGTCTCTTTGCATGAGCTCATCCCATTCTTGTTGCACATTGGCTTTAAAGGATGAAGGCAAAAGCTTCTTGTTAAACATCTCCTTAAACTCTTTCCAAGACTTAGGTTTCTTTTTCTCTTAAACAACATTGAGGCACTAATTTAAAGTTGTATCCTTCAAATGTATTTTAACTATCATAATCTTTAATTTTTATGTACAATCTTCATCTCGAAAAATAGTATCAAATTGTCTAGTAAACGAATAGCTTTTTGAGAATCTCTCTTACCATAGAAAATGTCAAACTTGAGGCTCTTTTCTCCAAGCTTGAAGTCTCTTTCAACATAGTTTTCCATTGCTAAAAGCATCTTTGAATATTCAATTTGCATCGAAATAGCCGGTTCTTAAATTTTCTCCTTACCCTTCTCCATGAAGAAATTTTGGGACAAGAGGAGACAGCTTGTGTATGGTGAGACTTTCAAGTCATCACTTGGGTGGATACTCCAGTGATAGGTGATGTGTTACCTTTCATAGAATTAATTGCATCAATAACATTGATATGTTTCATGCTGATATCAATTCGTAGTCATAATACCATGTGTCTCAAGAGCCTTCTCAGCAAGAAAATCTTCAAAGACCTTCACTTCAGCCCACACTTTTTCCCTTTCCTTTATCAAAGCTTGAATTTCTAGATTAGCTTTAAGGTCCTTGTGTCTTTGTATCTTCTCATAATTAGAGAAGCATACATATACAATGTATTGGGAGCCTTTCGGTTGTTGGCCGAAATTCTTCTCTTTGTCTCTTACATGGTGAAGATATTAACCCTAAAGATCTTGTCACCCGAGAAAACTTCCTACAACGAAGATGTCCTTGCTTTGATACCAATGTAAGGGCTAGAAAAATGTGATAAATAACAATCATTTGAACTATCCAACTTGAAAAATTTACCATTGTGAAATTGAAAAAGTAGAGTGAGAGAGCAAGAGAAAGAGAGGAGAGAGACCACATTGAGAGGGGAATCAGTTCTCCCCCTTTACAAGAATAAACTACATGTAGCAAGTGCATGAACTCTATACAATGGGTTGATTTACTTTAATTTTGCACATCAGGGTTTTGAAACCCTAATTTATGTATACTCCAGGAAGCAAGTTGATTTTCTTATTTAGTGCTTAGACTTGATTAAGCTAAGTACAAAGTGCTTCTTGAAAGAGTGATAGATAGGCGAGTGCAAAGCATGTAGTTGAAATTTCGGCGTCAGAGCTTCTTAGAAATGAGAGAGGGACCTCCAATATATAGATGTGGGGCTTGGATGCTTAAAATTGAAAAAAAAAAGACACATGTTTTATTTTAGATGCCACATGTCACTTTTGTAGAAAAAGACGCTTCTAAACCTTCTACTCTAAAAATCTCTCAAATGGTTAAGAATTTGAGATAGCTGTTGAAGATAAAATTGTCATTTATGAAAATTTGAAGCCTTTGGTGGGGAAAATATTTCCATTTGAATAACTTTTAAAAATAGCATCCTCCTAAATTTTAGGTTTTGTCAAATTTGGATTTAGGAGAGTTATGTTCACTGGTTCGGGGTTTGTTTCTTTGATCATGAGTATTTGGTTTCATTTTTCAAAACCTCTCATTATGTGGGTTTATAGTCAATGTGACCATGTGAGTGAAAAAGTCTTAGTGATTTGGGTTTTCTGGTCAATCTAAGCACTTGGCTAAACTTTTGATTTCTTTCGAGCATCTTGTCGATAATGGCCCAAATAGAATTATATGGTATTTTGGCCATTGTCAGTCCTTATATGGAAAGATAAATATTTAATCAAAATTTTAAATACTCAAATAATATACAAATTACCCTTCAAGGTATATGAGCATTACATTAATTTGAATCATTGAGCCTAGACATCTTGGTAATAGTTGATATACAAAAGATCTATTACAGTCTGCACCATAGAATTAAGTCACATTGAAAGTTTCACCCATAAGTAGTTCACTTATGTTTGGTCTAGTGAGTTCCTGTGTCATTTTTGGAGAGCCAAGTTTAGAGAGAGTGTCATTCTTCTCTTCTTTGCTTAGAAATTGCAGATTTCAATCATGGAATATGAGTTGATAGCATGGATTGAGTGTGGACAATCACCAATCTTCTCCTCTTAAGATCCATTGGGGAGCTTTCTATCTTTGTTTGCAGCAAGGTATGTTGCTATTTTGGGACTAAATATCAAAAAAATAGGTTATTATAGCATTATGGGCTGAGATTCTTTCTTTAAAGGTCTCAAGCCTAGTGTGCTTTTTGGGCAAGCTCATCTTGTGAAGAAAGTGATCTCACAATTTCATTGCAAGAAATCCCTCTTTTTGTAAGGGGAACAGTGTGAGATTGCATGGAAACTATGCATGAGAGTTGTTTAGATGAATGCTCTTTGATATTGGCTTCAAATGATGGCTGTAATTTCTAGGGTTTAGCAGGCTAAAGTGTTCATTCGTTGTTTTGAATACTCTATAGTTGGTTGGAGGTCAACATTGAAGGTGGCAAGGTCATTTTGCACCCTTGGACAACTTGTGTCGTGAGAAATGTTAGAATAGTACCATTTGTAATCAATTTCGAGGGAGCATGAGTAATCTAAAGTAACACCAAAAGGGACACCAAGTATCATGTGTGGTGTAGGAGCACTCGAGCTTCAATTATGCATGGATTTTTCTTGCTCGATTTATTCGTAAGCTAACTTAAGTGTTTGGTGAAATATGGGTCTACTACCCTAAGAGCTTTCAAAGGCCCGTTTCACGCACGAACGCACACACACACACACACACACACACTCTCTCTCTCTCTCTCTCTCTCTCATAGTGAACAATGAACAACAAGAGAGTGGAGTGTTGGAATGTCAATCTACTAATGTGAGAATGATAGAGTGATAGTACAATCCTTAAGGTACTATAGTATCATACTTGAGATGGGTGTTCATGTGGGGGAAAAACCCTTCTCTAGCTAGAAGATAAAAAGTGCTTGTGATAAGAAGCACTCATACTTGAACAATGATGGAACATAATAATTATAACCATGGTAGTTAGGTATGTTTCGTAAGATGTGTTCAATACACGGACTTAGTATAATACTAAATGTACACAAAATTTTATGGGATAAGATATGGCATTTCTTACGGTGAATTGAAAAGTACATAAAATATGAGCAATTATTCTATCCTACTATGTATAAATGCTAAACCTAATGCTTTCAACATGATGACCCATGGTAGAAAACTAAATAGAGTGACAAGACAAGTAATGATAAAGAATCAAGATAGATGCAAATTCCAAATAGAGGAGTTAAAGAAATAGAGATCAAGGTAGTGGATATGCGAGAGAGAGAGAGAGAGAGAGAGAGAGAGAGAGAGAGAGAGAGAGAGAGAGAGAGAGAGAGAGAGGAAGAGGAGGTGATCAAGATAGAGAGTGAGGTCGATGAAGGGAAGAGAGAAACGAGATAGAGGATAAGGAGGTGATAAGAGAGAGGTAGAGGAAGGGAAGGTAAGAAAGGTATAGATAGAGACAGTTGAAGAGGAAGATGAAGAGGAAAAAGGAGAGGAAGAGCTTGAAGCTCGTGGTGTTAGATAGAGGTGAAAAATTGAGGGATGAGAAACAAATAGCTAGAAATTTGTCATAAAATGGCCAAAAAATGGATAGGAGGGCACTTTTTAGAAGCTCCAATGATCCAAAAAATGGGCAAATTTTTAATCATTTTAGATCCATACGAATCCCGCACGGATTGTACCAGTTTAAGTGGACGAGATGGATTGTGCTACATTAATCCGTACGTGGATAGAATTCAACCATGAGTATAATACTCTCAATGATGCCAAAAGGCCCCTTTTTTGAGGTGCTAACTTAGGAAATTCCCCTAGTTGCTTCAAATCTTGAGATGGCTATGTGAGGCTATTTGGGGTAGATTTGAGGATAGACAATTCAGTTTTGTGTAGAGAGAGAGTAGCTGAACCATGAGGGCAGCAAGGTGACTAGGTCTGAAACCAGCCTTCCTTTGTGGATAGGGTTGTAAATGACCTAATTTAGCTTATAGGCTAATCTCTCTTTAAACTTCAATATAGTGGGCTATCACAAATGACCAACAGTATCAAAGATCAAATTGCCCCTTGATTTGGCTACAATTTGGTTACAGATTGACCGAAGAACACTTGCATGTGTGCCAAATTAAGTGTAGATAAGCATTCCTAAAACCAGCCTTCTAGAACCCTAATTTGTGCTGCAAATAAGGATTTTTATAGCAATCTGCCTTATGGCCCATCTTCAATGGTTAAGAAAAATTGAGAATGGCTAAGGAAATGTTAGGAAAGATGAGAGATGGCTAAGGAGAGAAAATTCTGAAGTTTATTACTAGTAAATTTCTCCAACAATACTTACTTGCCAATCAAAGGGCTGTAGGTCATGTTGCTTGTCATGAGGACATGTATTTTTGAAACTTCACTTAACATATGGATTGATTTTTAATCACATGGTTAAGTAAATGTTGCACATGTGAGGTGTAACTAGGATTAGAGTGAATTTATGAGCCCAAGACCCAAGGAAATCACGAGATGTCAAAGGAAAAAGTTGCTATAAGCTATGCGACACAAGTACTTGGTGGTATTTGGTGCCAATTGTTGGCCTAGATCATTCATTTGGCCATAAGTTTCAGTTGTTGGTGACACTAGAAAAGTGGCGTTTAATGGTACCTAATACCAATTTGATGGTCAAAGATGGTGCATAGACATTCAGGAATGGAAGTTTGTTAGATATGATCAATGCCCCACCCTCATTAGGTGCTACCAATGATCCATGGTGCTCAAAGTTGTAAGGCCCCCATTATGAGGAGAAGCCAAATGTGAGCCCGGACATTGGTTAAGTCCTGACTTGTATATCAGATGAGGTCTATGTGACTGGATGGCAAAAAGGTGACTGTTGCTACCCCCGGCCCAATGGTAAAGGGAATATTCCCTGGCCGACTAGTGGAGGCTCATATGGTAGGTCGGTCAGCAGGCCGACCTAACGACCTTCGCGGGCTATAAAAGCTAAACCCCTTCGCAGCCATCTTTCACTCATCTTTCACCCAGTCAGAGTTGTTATTCCAGCTAGCCTTAAGCTCTTCACCTATCTTCTATCTAGATCGCCATCTAAGCTTCACACAGTGGAAGCGCACGGGTGGACAGAGGCATCTTTGTATCAGTTGTTTGGAGTTAAAGAATTTACTGATTCTCCTCTTATCTGTTGTGTACTCTCTATCTCTTTCTCAGATTCTGTTCACTGCGCCGTGTAATATTTTACAAAGTTGTCTATCTAATTTACTTATTGTTTAGTCAGATTATTTTTTTGGGCATTGAAATTATAATTAGATTAATTTTTAGTAATTCAAGACTAAAAATTAATATCTAATTGTGGATAATGCCAGAAAACCATTTGAGAAGGTTGCCACTTGTCAAAAATGCCCATGTAAGATTAAAAAACATCTTTAGAGGCTGGAGAGAAGCATTTTAGTGCATTCAGCCTCCAAGAGAGAGGTAGGATATGCTACTAGTTTGATTTGCAGCCATTGGAGGACCTTCTGAGGTAGGGAGGGACAGGGGAAGACCAATCATCAACAGGTGATAGCATCTACAGGCTATCGAGACAGTGTAGCAGCAGTAAATGATTGATGTTCTTCAGTTCTTTGCATCTACAAGTTGTTGAGACAATGCAATAACACTAAATGACTTATTTTCTTCAGTTCTTTGCGAAGAAAGTTTGAATTTTCTCTCTCCTTAGCATTCTCTCTCATATCCAACATTTCTATAGCCTTGTTTTGAAGATTACAACATTGAGATAACTAGAGGTTGAGAAATTTCAGATTTCTCTGTTGTAAACCCTAATCTACAAGCATAAATTAGGATTTCGTAGCAGCCTTGGGAATTGTGCCAAAAATTGGAAGCTCAAAGACTTGGATTCAACAAGGTTGGAGCTCTTTTCAGTCAAATTCAAGTGGAGGGACTAGTAAATCAATGAATTTGGGGCATTTTCCATTGCCATCAGAGTAAGTGAAGGCCAATTGATTGCCCAAGTCAAGGGGAAAATTAGATTGAAAACTTGCTGGTCATTTTGGACAGCAAGGGGAGTTGGAATACCGAAAGAGATTGTGAGAATCCCATTGTACATCAACTTCTTCTTCAATTAAGCTAAAGAAATATCAAAAGGGGCACCAGTTTTGGAGCCAACAAGGTGTCCATTGTCCAAGATTGTAAGTTATTTTGCATCTCTCAGTTTTGTAATGAATGTTATTGTTGTATCCAAGTTGTAATTAGGGAAGTACCACCCATCCACGGAAGAAAGGCTGGTTTCATCGCCTCTCATTTGGGGCCTTTGGATTGCTAGGTCCTTTTCGAAGGGGACGATATTGATGACAGCTATGGACTCCTTGGTCCTTTGTGTTTCATAGATGGAGTCACATTGACTACCTATGAAGATAAAATGATCAACATGCAAGATGGTTGGCTTGACAAGGCTGTCCACCATCGACTGAAACTAGAGGTTGGGCTTGTGATTTGCTCCCTGAAACCTGTGAAGTACGATGTGAACAATGCCTCAGGCCTTATACATAAGCAATACTGATGATCCTCTTGGCTCGATATACTGAAACTTGGAGGCCGATTGATCTCCTTTGTCATATGCTGTGGAGGGAAGCTGAATTAACATCCATCTTATAAGCTGCTCAATAATGGTGTGCTGAAAGAGAGAGGATCACCTTGATAGATATCTAGTCGGTTGGAGCAAATGCCTATGCATAAGCTTGACTTTTGAGAAAAGCACTTGGTAACAAGGCCAGCCTTCTGCTTGCCCAAGATTTGCTCAGGACTTGGTCTTGTAGACCCATTGAATTCCAATCTCCTTCCTTCATGGAGGACTTTGAACCAAATCCCAATTTGGTTCTACTCAATGTAATCAAGCTCTTGCACAGCATGACACCAGGTCTCCTTCTCAAGAGCCTCTCAAAAGGTAGGAGAAACCACATGCCAAGATGCTGTGGGAACAGAGATTCTCAAGGATGAACCAACGCAAGCAACTAACCAATGGTTCCTCAGTTGTTTGCAAGAAAACGTAATTCAATTTCACAGACTGTATATAGTATATTGAATCTGGTGGAAAAATGCAAGTTTAGGGGAACCCTAGGGCATGACTGAAAACACAGCAAGTATTGCTAGTACAAGCAAAAGAAAGCTTATCTGCTTGGCTGAGGCAAAGAGTAGCACTTGGCTGGCTGTATGGAGATGAGGTGAAAGCATGTATGCTGGTCAGGTTGAAAAAGCAGCAAGCTAGTGCCTTCAGGACTGCCTGAAGAAGAGAACAAAATAGGAAGACCTCAAAACTACAACAGCTTTAGACTAACATTGCACAAAATTGAGAATAGCAAAATGCTGTTGATCTCCAATTGAGGAACTGACCTGAAAGATGACCCCAGACTTGGTTGAGGGAAATGCATCTTTTGGTTGCCTTAAGGTCTGGAACACAGTGAGTGACAAGGTGAAATGGACAGCAAGCTGATCTTGCAAGAGAATTCAGGAATGCTAGTCGCATGTAGGCAAAAGCAAAACTGAATGCACACCAGCTAAAAAATGAAAAATGCTCTCATAGAGAATATGCTTAAATCTCCAATTTGATGACTACAAGTTTAACATATCATTGTCATTGGATCAATCACCCACATGCTTATGCAACTAAGGATCTCGATTTATGTAATTCATGGTGAAAGTGTCTCACTAAGAGGTGTTAGAACACAATGATGCTGTTGGGAATTGTGTATCCACACTTTCAAAGGTGTATTTTGAAATGCCCATGTATGCCCGACCTGCATGCATGACATCACACAAGCTGTATGCAGAAGCATAAAGGGAACCACCTAGCCATGCAATGCTCCTTGTTTGCCATGCTCTTAGGGCTGTTCACACGGAATGGCCATCCAATTTGGAGTATTTGGAGTCCAATTTATCCTGGCAAATGAATCCTGAGATTCAACTTGAGCAAGTGCCAAGTGCATCTTGTGGGATAAAAAGGGTTTCAGTAAAATCCCTTTACAGGGGTCCCATCGAGTTTGGCTTTGCTCGTGCTTGAGAGTGACCAATACATCCTACAAGATTAGAACTATTTGTTGAGTTTTGACTAGTGGTCTCTTTCACGTACATAGAGTGTCTCGAGCTTGGCTTCACTCATGCAGTCTTTGCAAGATTAAAATCGGGTGAAAACATTGTACCAGTGTTTGTTGTGTTGTGCTGGCATGCACTACCTTGTCTAGAGAAACACAGAAACCTATCCAAATCAGTAGCCTATCTTGTTGCTACTTATCATCCTCGAAGTATGATGTGCCATCACCCTAGATGCATTGTTGGCAAGATTTCAAGATTATGTTGAAAATGTCAGAACAGCTTATTTTTGCAGGTTCCTGAAATGGTAGCCAATTTAGAATGCCTACTCAATAATCAATGTCTGATCTCATCATTCCTACTATTTTGGATTCTGCTAGTCCCTGCACCTGCATCTGTGAGGGATCTTTGAGACATGAAGCCAATCCCTAAAGAATTGGCTGGTCCTAGCTGAGGAGTCCCCTTGTGTGAAAGGGAGGGAGAATGACGCGGAGGTTCCAAACTGGAGGCTTTGTTGTACAAGATGTTAGGAGGTACTTTAGGGAAGTCTTTGATTTGTTGCCTTTTATATCATTGAATTAAGGAAATATACTTTATCTGTTTATTGGTTATTTTTGTAATAACAAAAAGTGAACAAGGAGGGAAACAACAATTTTAAAGAGATGCAAGTATTATGTGGCATTTTTGATGGTCCTAACATGAGTTTTGCAATCTCTAGAATTAACATGTAATTGAGAATCATGGTTGAGTAAAACTTTTACAAGGACTTTGGTGTCTATTTAATAGCTCTAAATTCCTAAAGACCTGAGGCAAGAGTTATTGTCAAGTTAATGGATACTAGTTGCATGCATTATAGTTCTTCTGCCTTTAGTGACTAACTGTGGGCCACCAAGGTCTGTGGATTGTGGTAGTCACTGACCAATTGTGTGTCTAAATGCAAGACTTGGATACTACTGAGCCATCTTTATGTGGAGTCTTAGTGTATGGTTGCTTCTCCTTCTGACTAAATTTTAGAGCAACAACATGAGATTTGAAGTTATACTATCGCTGGTCCTAATTATAAGTTGTTGGTACCTTTGACAGTTACATTGTGTCTAATGACAAGAAAAAGAACAAATGTCTCCCTTAGAAGAGATGGTGTGGTATTTTTAATCTCTCCTAAGCTTTTTTTAGGTGTGGTTACATCCTGCATGCATGTATACTAGAAAAGCTTATATTAGTAGCTTACATGGTCAATTTTTAAAAAAGATTTCCCCCCTTAGACTGTAGGAAAATAGCAAGGGCTGTAGGTCCATCTGGAAGAATTTCAGATTACCTTTTAATGTTACACAAGTCTCTTTCTAAGACATGTAATGTAGGTTATACAATATCATGAATCTTTGAAATTTGGGAGATAATGTATTTGCTACAATAATGTATAAGGTTACCATGGATTTTCTACAAAATGTTTGGAGAAGTTGCATGACTGTTCTTTGCTTAACATAGGATGCCAAGAAGAGGACCTTGAGAAATTGGTCATTGAAGTCTGGAGGTTGCTACAATTGTAGATACAAATAAGCTAAGGGAACTTGATACCATTCATATGGTCCTTTGACCAGGTGTTGTATAAATTTTATGCATTATATCATTTTATGCTGAATTACATCTACATAATTGTGTCAATTGAGTTAAAAGGTACAAGAACCAAACATTTTCCTTGAGGAATGGAAAGTGTTCTTGGTTTTTTTGGTAGTAAGTACAACACTTTTGTTGTTTTGTGTGATACTTGTGCACTTTTTTGCCACTACACTTGGAGCTTGACCTCTATCTTTTGAATTAAAATCCGGTTGATAATTACCAGTCAAGACATTGATTACAAGCATATCTATAGAATACTTTGCAGTAAAGGTAGACATTTAAGGTGATGGCATAGGGCATCTTTACTAGACATGATTTTGCGCAGTAAAATTGAGTGGATCATTGGACGGCTGCAGAAGCAGCCCCAGAAACACATGGCACTTCCTGCTCCATAGTCATGTGTGTTCAAGACACTGATTACAAGATTATGCTATAGAATAGTGAAGTGTCTATAAGCTGCAATTATTAACGTCCTGGATCCTCATGGAAGTTCTCGCAATTTCCATGAGGATGGACCTGAATTTTTTTGTCAAGTCACAACTACTAAACGGTTGACTAGTATCAGTGGTTCGAGATTTCATTCCTTATAGGAATTATTGTCTAAAACAAACTTACATTGCACTGGGTTCAAAGAGAATGAGAGAAGTATGACACTTTAATCCCTTCTACCCAAGGTTCTAAAGTGATACGAGTCAAGCTTTCTGATATCTAATGGTCTATAAAAAAATGTGGCTTTTATTCGTTCTTAGGAAAGCTCTCGGCTTAGGAAGATCGCTTAGCCACCATTGGTCTGGATCTGTCAGGGTCCATCCTCCCGTTACCCTTTAGAAAGTGTTTTTAATTACCTAATTACCTACCACCTTAGGTTCAACATACAAAAACAGCTTCTTTGAATTATCTCCTGATATAAATTTGCTACGCACCTTTAATTCACGACACAAAAATAGAGTAAAGCAATTCTTCCTTAATAGTTCCTTTTTTTAAAAATGACTTTTTACAATGTTTTTTATTTGAAGGTATTATTCTCTCCAAGTTCCATTCCCTAACTAGTATTGGAACTTCCAGGACACAGTCTGGAAATCAAAGGGTAGTTGGCAGTTTGTAAGAGCCTAAGGAAATTATGACCAGAGCCCCATGGTATCCTCACCTCCTCCTACCGACTAGAGTTCCTTAAATAAGACCTTTCGCATGATGATTGGTCTAAACTCATCGGAATACTACCTCAATTTTGGTGATCTATACTCAATCATCCATCTTTTAGCCTGATGATTTTAGAAAATATCAATACCTAACTTACAATCACAAATATCTTATTTTGAATCCATTACTTTTAACATAGACAAATCTTTTCTTTCCAAAAATAATAACATCAAGGAAAAACTTACCGTAAGTGGGAAAATTAGCATAAGTGGCAATACCTTCCAATAGTCTTTCCAAAAATTCCCTTCCTCGAGATCTAGTTGGATTGAATCTAAACAAGAATTTTATTCTTGAGAATAACCTCTTTGGAGTTTTGTGGATCCTTGCCTACAATAAAAGAAAATCTTGGTTAGTTTAATTACTAACAATATTCTTCGGCAATTCCATCTTAAGGTCTCTTATATACTGATGATTAACGTCTGTGATTACCCATTAAAGGTTTCTCTCAATCAACACAAATAAAAAGTATTAAATCTTTTAGGGACACAATGCCTTCCTGGTACTTGCTTAGCTTCATCTTGTACAAATCCAAGTTACCACTTGGAATTTGCGGTTAAGAATTCCTTTAAAACATTATATGCAGGAAATGAATAAAATCCTACTTTTATGACTATAGCTTTTGTTGCCAATTCATGGGATGATGACCTACTAGCTACCTTTATTATAAAAATATAGTACCTACTGGGGATCCATGACGGGTGCTTGGTTGATGGTATTTGCACCTTCGTTCATAACCCCAGTACTCATCATTCTGTTTGTAGTGATTCTGTCCATAGTGTTATTAGCAACTCCTGCCTTCGCGACCTTTGTAACTTTCCTCTTCAGAGACATGGTCTTTAATCACAAGATTGAAAAGGGTATCTTGGTGAAGGAGCTTGGGGGTAATTAGATTGACAAAATTTTGATTGATGGGGGAAGGCGATCACTAAGAATTTAAAAATTTTTGAATAGAGTTTTGATTCCATGGGGAAGTAGGGTAGAAGGGATGGAGGATTTGAATTCAAGAGCTCGCAGAGTATCCTTCATGTCTTCGTAACGAGAAATTCACGTCCTTGTGCTTCTCTTGCCCCACTCTCCCTTACTCTATACTCATGGGAAGGGCCTCTCCTCCCTTACTCAAACTGCCTCCCAATGGCTTCTCATGCCTTGTATTTATAGTTAAATTGAAGAATAAGGATTGTGGCCAAGAATAAGAACTCTTTATGGAGGGTATCTTGGCAAATTAGTAATCTAGAAGCTTTCAAGATGCAATTTGATGTTGGTGATTTGATCTTTGAGGTCCAGAGATGCTATGATTGATTCACTTGGCTCTTGGATAATCTTGATTCAATCCAAGCCTCTCAACAAAATGAGAAGAGAGGGAGATCACTGGAGTTAATTGTTGAATTACAAAAGGAGAATTCATGCTTTTTCATCCAAAATAGGAATTCTAAAATTCGGGTTTGTAAGGCACTATTCTTTTTCGGTTTAAAAAAGGGTGGGGGGTTGTTTGTCGATGTCTTCTTCTCCTCATTTTTTATTTTCATAAGCTTTTAATCTTTTTAGCTTAAAGCTTTGTGATTTGTCTTACTTGTTGCCAACTTTTAAATGGTTGGTCAAATTTGACTTATGTCCTATGACTCACATTCATGGGGTAACTTCCATGATGGATGGCTACAATATTTATCAATTTTGAGAATATGTCGAGTTACAAACCTCGAACCATTTTGCTCGGTACCTTCTTTATTTAATGGTTAAGAGTTCTTCAAGTCCACTTTGCGAGAAGTGGGGAAGATTTGAAATTAAAATCAGGATATCACAACATAAGCATAACATATATGTTACATTAAAAATTTTGATTTCATATTTATGCATTTTCCAAATGAACGTGTGTCAAATAAAGGTTGATAGTGTCATGCACCCTTTTTTTAAAAATGAAGCCTCTTATGAGAGAGATGTTGGTAACATCCTCGTCAATATCACGTGTGATAACATATCTCCCCATGCAGATGGTGTAACTTATAGAACAAAGGAATCTAAAAATATAAGGGTTCCAATACATAGGCATAATACACTCAAAAGCTATAAAAAAATACTTTCAGAAATAGAGGCTATTGCTCTTGGGATAGCCCCCATAGCAAGTTGTGCTACCAAGACTTGGAATTGTCACTCCACCTAGGAACTAGACACTCATCACTACTACACACACAAAGGAGAAGAATCAATGTGAAGAGCACCTATAAGTCTAAGTTTCAATTTAGTTTGTAAAGTTCAATATGGGTTGGTTTATCCATACCTCAATGTCTCTACTTAAGTGACATGACCAAAACCCTACATCGCTTGAGTTGATGGAGGTAGAGTCCTAGCAAAAAATAAGAGTGCCCTCTCCTAGATGGTGGGGTTGCCATCACGGCAATCAAACTTTTTATGGTCACCTCCAATACATTGTTGGAGACAATCATGAATCTCTACATATCCTCTCAATCTCCTCTTGCATCAAGCCCTGCCTATGTAGTAGTCTACATAATGCTATCAACAACCCATCTCTAGCGATGGATAGCATGTTGCTACTCTATAAAATGCTTGAAAAATAAAGTTTACACATTAGCATTGGTATAAATATAATCTCTACATTATTATTGTTATACCACTACTCACCAAGTTAAAGTTTGCAAATGTAATTATAACTATCAATAAATAACATATGTATCAAATTCATGTATCAATGAATATGCATCTCTATGGCTAATGGTAGATAGCATCCCATTGAGATACAAGGTCATATTAGAGCAACGTCATTAAAGGGCTGATTGATCATGGGTAAACCTAAAAAGGAGATTTTAGCTGACAATGAGACTATGTTTTCAATGTTTAGGGGCAAATGGGAGGGTGACTGAGGCAAGTAGGGAAGCACAAGAAAGGAGAAAAGTTGCTAATTTTTTAAAGGTTTTTTCTATTTATGAAGTAGAGAGGTTTTTGCCTTTTCATTTCCTCAAGTGATTGAAAAAGGTGTGGAATGAGTAGAGGAAGCCCTAACATGTTGTATTTTTGGAGTCAAAGGGGAACACCCTTGTTTTTGTGTAGATTTTTCACGTGAGATGCCTTTTGAGGCTGACACAGAATTTCATGCTATTATGGACTATGAGGTCCCACTCTTTTTAGCTCTTCTACAAGATTAGAAATTTGATGGGGGGAACTTACACATTTGGTGGATGATGATACTTGCCATCTTGGAGTCCTATGATTTGACACAGATTTTAAACAAGTCCATAGAGCTCCCCGTCATATGCCCAATTTTCTACATATGAGAAAGTCAAGTTGGTGAAGCTTCATCCATATTGGGATAAGCTAAATGCCTGCATCCATTTGTTTTTTCTTCTCTCATGCACATCAGCCTTGATAGTCCATATTAAGCATTTGACCATAGTTTAGGATATATGGTTGGAGTTGGATTAATTCTACAATCAAATGACCGTGATGAAGGAGATGTCTCTAGATAGTGAATCCCAAGTTTGTTTCCATCAAGAGCATGTCAATAATCTTCATCAATTGAAAATGTAGGTCTAAAATGTAAGAAATGGAGTTACCTCACAAGACATGGCCAAAACCCTTTTCTCATAGTTACCATCATGATTTTGTTTGTTTTATTTTGCCATGATTGCTTCAGGGCAAGCATGAATAACTCAAAGGTCAGAATGCTTTAAAGACAAAGGCTCTGATAGGTCAATCTTTCCTAAATAAGGGGAAGGATAAGAAGAAGAAGAAGAAGGATGAGAAGACCAAAAAGAACAAAGATAAGAAGTCTACTTATCACATATGTGGCAAGACACATAATTCAAAGAAAGACTGCCTTGAGAAGGGGGCAAGAAGGACAACAAGACGGAGAAAACTTCAAAGGACTCAAGAGTGGTGGTTGCTCCCTAATCAGTGGCCTTCCTTCATTTGGAGGCGATTGAGGATTCGACATTAGTGGCTTATGATGTAAAGATGATGACCCATAGCCTTATGAGTGGATTATAGAAAGTGGTGCTTCTTGCCAACATGACTCCTTCGAATGGGATTTCCCATGCACATCCTTTGCATGGGAAAATATCCATAGAGGATAGCTCTTCCATCTTGATCAAAGGAAAAATTCATATGTAGTTGATTCCTAATGGGCATGGTGGTGTTCATTCTACTACTATAATAACAATAAATTTCATGGCATCTTCTTGGTACTCCACTGATGATAAACTTCACAACCTTGACTATCTCATGTGGACTGCTCTCATAAAAGCATGGTTTGTGTAGAAGCAACTATGGTATGTGGTTTTTGGAGCTATTTTGCATCCCGACAATCTCAATCCATTCCAAAAGGTTGTAACCATGACAACTATGAGGAAGTTGTGCTTACTTGGGATTGAAACAATGTCTGTGCATATTCAATTGTACTCCAATGCATTTCTAAAGAGGCTCTTCTAGTTTTTACCTCTTGCAAGTCTGCTTTAGAGGTGTGGGACAAGTTGTAGATATTATATGAGGCTCCTTCCATCATGTGTGCAGTGACCTTGAATTGTTAGCTTTAGTAGATTAAGTTTGAACCTAAATATACTATTCAATATTTATTGCTTCATGTAACATATATCTAAGATCAAATTCAAAATATACAATCCACTCTTTTAGAGACACATCTAGTTGGGACTATACTCTACAAGATTCATTTGCACTTTGATAGAGTGGCCAATGCTTTGCAAGCTTAGACCTCTTTGCAATAAGCTTTAGTCATATATTCTCAATGCTGCTTGATCATGATCCATCTTTGTGGTTACAAGGCTTCCATGTTGACATAGTGAGCAAGATTATGTATTTGTAGCTTCAAAGAGGGACGAGAGAAAGAAAGAGTTGAAGGTATATTGTTACCATTATGGAAACAAGGAAAATTTGCACAAGGATTATAAGGAGTTAGTAGCATCATGAAAGAAGAAGGGGAAAAAGTAGGAAATGGATTCTTTTGATATGTCATCTTCATCTTCCTTAGATTTAGACTTTGCTTGTTTGAAAAACAAAAAGGCCAAGGTACAAAAGGGATCATCTTCTATCAAGATGGGGAAGGGCTTAACAGGCTCTCCTTTTGTTGTTTTCTAGTGCAGGTGTTGTGATTCTCTCTAACAACTCTCCATGCCAAAGAGGAAAAATGAGAGGGTAGTGAGCTAGGTATAATGAGCGGACTCATCTATACACCTATATAGGTATACAGGATCTAGAGAAGGATGTCCTTGGTGCATTTGGCATGTACAAATTAGAGTTGGGATTAACATCTGAGTTCACTAAGGGCTATTTCTTGATAAAAAGTGGGATTGACTTCTAGTTTGAGCTCACATAAGAGGACACTTTGGCAATCTAGTTAAAGGCTAGGAATCTATGATCACATATGTTTAGAGGCATTTTTGACAAAATGGTCATATGTACTACTATGAGACATTGTTGATAGATATCGAGAGTCGTTATGATTCTTATCTATTTTCAAGAATTGGTATGATTCACATTATTAGGCTTTGTTTGAGGCATCTTGTGGTGGCTTGATCACCCGCTACTTGGATATCCATGATCTTATTCTAATGGTCATTGTTGTAATCCTATGATGAGTCATTATCATTGTATTATTATATTATACCAATCACCCATGATCTGGAGAGGGTGTTAGTGCTTATAGTGAATTCATATGTATGCTTGTGCCAGTGGGGTGAACATTTAGTGTGAGGAGCATATCTTTGAGTTCTCCTTTGTAGTAGTCTTATGTAAATTTCTCTCTTCTCTCTAGTATTCTACAATCTATTAGAACATTATTTTATGCTTCCATTACAACATCCACTTATGACACGATCCCCCTCTAATTGTCTCCAAGAATGCTTATTGCTATGTTATTAGGAGGAAAATGAGTGACAATACACAACAAAATCCATGGGACTAAGCTTAATGGCCTTAATAAGAATGACAAAATCAAAACAAACATGGGATTTTTCTTAGTACATTTGCCTTGCAGCATGAGATCAAAAGTTATCTCCAGTAAAACAATGTTTACATGCAAGCCTATAAGGTATTGTAGCACATGGATGCAATATCCTATAAAGCAAGTTCTGCTCCCCTCTCTCCCTTTATAACCATGTCTCTTTATTTAGCTCCAAATCTCTTTCTATACACATATCTCTCTTAGTCTCTCTCAATCTATTTCTCTCATTTTCTCCCTCTCTCCCTATCTCTATCTAACTCTCACCATCTCTATGTGTGTGGGTGTGTATTTGTGTATATGTATACATCCCTCTATCATCCTCTCATCCTCTCTCCCTCTCTCTATCTTTGTTCTTTAACCAAAAAAATAAAAATATGTCCTCCAAAGTAACACACACAATTATAGTTCACCTTGAGCTTGTGCAATCTTAGAATATCATTTCAACTCTTTTTTGAGAAAGCCAACACAATTGGAATAAATCCATGATCAATGCTAGAAGACATAGAAATAGAGAGTTAGCTATCCACATTAGTTGGAAGGTGCTCACTGGTGCTAGGTTAAGCCTCCCATCCATACACCATAATTTCACTGACTAGACTAATTACCTTAATCCCCTTGCTTCTAGATGCAAGATAACTTTTTTCCTTGCTCATCTAGTTAGCAATGCTATGAAACTTTATACAGCCAGTACTAAGTACAACATCTCCATGAAAATCTTTACAATATATACATCACACTTGATGAGAGGATTATATGTAGTCTCATGAATTCCTATAGCTTCTATCTTAATGAAGGACAACTAGAAAAGAACCTTTAAATACCCAAACCATTCTACATAATCATATTAACTTGCATCATAGAAATACTTGGATGGTAAAATTAGGGTAGTCACATGATTAGGCAAGTCATAGCACCACAAGTTGCAAAACCATAGGTAGGTAATAGAAAAATTAAAGAAGTAGGATAAGATTGTAGCTAAATTCATAATTTGAGACATCTCTTACAGGATGCATAACATGAGTTGTCTCTTACAAGAGCTTTGCCATTTGGTGAATGTTACCAATTGCATTGTTAAAAATGTAGCATAACCTACTCAAGATTCAGAGGGGGAGAGAGAGAGAGAGAGAGAGACAAAGACATGGAGCTGTAATAGAGAGTAGTGAACTCTCATTGTTCTCTTCTTCTCATTCTTCCATAATACTTACTAAAGGTTAATCACACATAACTGATAAACACACTAGGTCACTAACTAACCGTACCACTAACTGTAGTTGAGTCTGATCGACTTAGTTATTACAACACACGTGTAGAGTGATAGCTAAGATGACAACTATCTAGATAAGCGGTCATGTCAATGATATTGATCATGAGCTTGATTCTCAACACTCCCCCTCAAGCTCAAGCTAACTGTTGTACTCCAAGTAGCTCCCTGAAATGCACAAACTCTTTACCAAGTGATTTGGTAAAGATATCTACTACATGGTCTTTTTTCTTCGCATGGAGTAGATCAATCGTTCCAGCGAGTACCATCTCCTTGATAAAATGGTAATGAACTTCTATGTGTTTGGATCTAGCATGATAGTCAAGGTTGCTAGCCAACATCACACTACTGAGATTGTCACAATGCAAGGTAACCTTCCTACCTGACTGTATATCCAAGTCATGTAGCGGTTGTTTCATAAGCCAAACTACTTCGCATGCCTCTAAGGATGCACCCCTATACTTTACCTCTGTACTAGATAAAGCAACGGTCGGGTGCTTCTTAATACTCCAATTAATCATACTACTACCCAAACTAAAAGCATAACCACTGTTGACCTCTTGTCATAGAGACAACTAGCCCAATTAGCATCCATATAACCTATCAAGTCGAATGATTTCCCGTGCTCATAAAACAATCCATAATCAGAAATACCCTTCATATACTGCATAATCCTCCCAAGTGCATCTAAGTGTGGCTTACAAGGTTTTTGCATAAATTGGCTAATCAACTACATTGCATAACTTAAGTTGACAAGTAATAGTAAGGTAAATCAGGCTACCCACCATCTGTCTCTATACATAGTGACATTCACGATCTCAGTCCCAACATCAATTGTAAGTTTGACATTCTGATCACCAAGAAAGTAATTCAGCTCACCAAGATCCTTGACTTTGAATTCAACCTACAATATTGCTTTAATTTCAAAAATTCCATGATCATCATCTCCAATGATGATCAAATCATCAACATAAACCACTTGAAAAATATAACCATGCTCAGACTTCTTTTTAAATAGACTTTGATTTGCATGACCTATCTAAAAACCAAGTTTTTGCAAATAAGTGCTTATGCGAGCATTCCATTCTCTCGGTGCCTGCTTCAGCCTATACAATACCTTTTTCAACTTACACACATATGTCGGATAATCAGGGTGTACATAACCCTTAGCTTACTCCATATACACCTCTTCAAGCAAGTCACCATCCAAGAATGCATTTTTGACATCCAGCTACCATAATTTCTAGCCCTTAGAAGCCGTTAATGCAATAATTGTTCTCACAATTGCCATCTTGGAAACCAGATTGAAAGTCTTGTCAAGAATCGCGTGGTGGGGGGACTTGCTCAAGATGCTATGCCAAACACACACAGAATGCATAAGGAGAAGCTCACTCAAGAGACAAGAAGAGAGATGGATGCCAAAACGTTTTTTTGTTGGTTTTTTCTTCTTCTTCCACACACTTTACAATGTACACAAAGTATAGATAAGTCACAACATAAAGGAAAGTGGCCTACTAAGTCAAACAATGCATAACCGACTACACTAGTCGACTCGTGTTATAACTATGCCAGCTCTGTAAATAGGTGTAACAACTTGAATATAATAAGTAATGATTCAATGGCCATGTGAGAGTTATAATGACCACTGACGTGCTAAGTGTAGACATGTGGACCCATCTAACCAAGTGGTCCATCATTAATGTCCGCATGTGTTGAGCTTGTCATCTCAACACTCCCCCTCAAGCTCAACTGCATCTCTGCAACTCCAAGTAAGCTTTGAAACTTTTGAAGCTTCTTTGTACCCAATTCCTTCGTGAAGATGTCAGCTATGTGATCATGTGTGCTGACATACACCAAGTCAATCTCACCTGCTAGTACCTTCTCTCTCACAAAGTGGTAGTGTACCTTAATATGTTTTGTCCTGGAATGGAACATAGGGTTCCTAGCCAACTCTATACTGCACATGTTGTCACAATAAATGACAACTGGACCTTCCACCTGAACATCCAAATCAGCCATTCACTTTTGTAGCCATACTACTTCACACGCTGCAACAACAACACCTCTATACTCAGCCTCTGTACTCAACAAAGCAACTGTAGATTGCTTTTTGCTGCTCCAAGTAACTGTTGCACTACCAAGAGAGAACATGTATCCACTTGTTGATCTTCTATCAGACATACTACCAGCCTAATCTGCATCTGTGTATCCAAACACCTGTACATCTATACCTACCTCATAGAAAAGTCCATAATGTAATGTGGACTTCTCATATCTCAATATGTGTCTAACTGCATCCAAATGTGGCTTTCTAGGTACTTGCATAAACTGACTCACAAGACCAACAGCGTAGCTCAAGTCTGGCCTTGTAATGGTCATATAGATCAAAATCCCCACTATTCGCCTGAACATAGTAGGGTCTTCTATGTCATCCCCAACATCAGCACTTAGCTTTACATTCTGCTCCAACGGGACTGAAAGTGGTTTGCATGTTGTCATACCATACTTTGACAACATATCCAAGCCATACTATCTTTGGGATAGCCATATACCATCATCACATCTAATCACCTCAATGCCAAGGAAGTACCTTAGCTCACCTAAATCCTTCATCTCAAACTTCTTCTTCAAAAAGTCCTTGACTTCAGTAATCTCACTATCACTATCACCTGTAATAATCAAGTCATTCACATAGATGACTATGATGACCAAACCTGCATCTCCCTTTCTCACATAAAGTGAGTGATCAACATCACAAACATAAAAGCCAATATTGACAAGATACTCTCTGATCTTGTCAGACCATGCTCTAGGTACTTGCTTGAGCCCATAGAGCACCTTCTTCAACCTGCACACATACGTGGAATGCTCTAAATCTTCATAACTTGCTGGCTGATCCATATACACTTCTTCCTGCAAATCACCATTCAAGAAGGCATTCTTCACATCCATTTGCTGCAACCTCTAACCTTTGGCTGCTGCTAAAGCAATCACACATCTGACAGTTTCCATCCTAGCAACTGGAATGAAGGTTTCTTCATAATCTATGCCATATGTCTAAGCATATCCTTTTGCAACCAACCTAGCTTTGTACCTACTAATAGAACCATCTGCATTGTGCTTAATCTTATAAACCCACTTACATCCAATAGATTTCTTGCCCTTCGGAAATGGTACTAGATCCCAAGGCATCAAATGCAGCCATCTCCTCATCCATTCCTGCATCCCAATGAGTATGACCAACAATATCCTCAAAACAAGTGGGCTCAACATCCTCAACTAGTTTCACCATATAAGCATAATGGTGAGCTGCATAACCTTCAAAACCAAATCTTTTAATAGGGTATCTGACCCTGCTAGATCTGCATACCACCGTATCACTCAATGGAACCTTTACACTACTATGAGCTCTTTGTACACCTGGTGTCCTGACAAAAGAAATACCAAGCTCATCATCCAAGCTCTCTGATCCACTAGAGTCTCCATCAAGAACTACATCAATGCCATATGACACTTTATTCTTTCCTTTTTCTTTACCTGTAGTGCTACTAGATGCATCTAAAGTTGTAAAGCTACTCCTTAGTCTCCTAGACCAAGGACTACGAGATGATGTCTTTGGTCCACTAAGAGTCCGTGATTCTTGCTTTTCAGCCTGTACATGAGTGTCATGATCATCATCATCATCCAATGCATCACCACTAGATACAAACCAACTACTAATTTTATCAAAGATGACATCCCTGCTCACTCTGAACTTACATGTGACAGGGTTATAATAGCGATACCCTTTCTGCTCTAAAGAGTATCCAATAAAGACACATTTTTCTGCCTTTGGATCAAGCTTCTTCCATAGCTCATTTGGCACATGAACATATGAAACACAGCTAAATATCTTCAAGTGCGATACATCAAGCTTCTTGCCAATAAAGCATTCTTCAGGGGTCATACCATGATTTGCAACTGTGGGAGTTCTATTCATAGTATAAATAGCAGTATGAACAACCTCAAACAAAAAATGCTTAGGCATATTCTTTTCAGCCATCAAGGCACGTGCAACTTTTGCAATATGCCCATTTTTCATTTCTGCAACCCCATTTTGGTATGGGGTATACCTGCATGCGAACTGTCTCTTTATCCCATGAGACCTCAGAAAATCACTGAACTCATTCGAGAGGTACTCTCCCCCTCCATCTAACCTCAATCACTTTACTTTCAAGCGTGTTTCTCTTTCAACTGCAGCCTTGAAAGTTCTAAAGTGCTCAAACACTTCACTCTTTTTCTTCATAAAACATACCCACAGCTTTCTAGAACAATCATCAATGAATGTGACAAAGTATGAACTGCCTCCAAGAGATACATTTTATGTAGGCCCCCAAATATCTATATGCACAACATGAAGGATATTTTTGCTTACATCTCTGTCATGTGAAAAGGGTTGTCTTGCCTGCTTACCAAACTGACATGCTTCGCATACCTTATGAAATTTTGCAATTCTAAATGTAGGCAAATCTGTAACCAACCCTTTGGACTGCATTGATTTCAGCCTTTGTACATTTGCATGTCCAATGCGTTTGTCCCAAATTTCAATATCTGCAACAACACCTTTTCCTTTAGCATACATAGCAACATTCATAGTAGGAATTCCAGCATCTAGAGCAAACATACGTCCAACTCTACTTCCCTTTGCAACCAACTTGCACTTGTTATTCAAGTCTTTTACAAAGTAGCCTTGCATTAAATCTGACTTGCAGCCCTTGCTCTACCATCTGACCCACTTACACCAAGTTCTTTGTAATAGATGGCACATGTAATACATCTGAAAAAATCTTTGTCTTACCATCATGCAAGGACAAGAAAAAATTTCCAATGTGTAAAATTAGGTGGCATGAATCATCACTCGTCTGCACATAACCTGTATTTTGCAAATCCTGCATCTCTCCAAACCATTCTACATGGCTGGTCATGTGATTGGATGCACCTGAATCAACATACCAAACATCATCATGTGTTTCCTTTCCTGTAATAGCATTCAACATATGCTGCATAACAAACATACATTCATTTTTGTCTTCATTCTGTCATGAAGACGGTGCATAGTTTCCTTGCTGCAACTTACCACTGCGAATATCATCTTTCTTAGCATAACGTTGAGCTGCAATATGACCTATTTTGCCACAGTAGCGACACACAATACCAAAGTTGTTAGGACCTATGTTTTGCCATCCACCTCTTTCTCTAAAGCTCCCCCTGCCTCTAAAGTTACCACGACCTCCTGAAACCTACATATTGTGAAATTGCTCATTCAATCTGTTTTGCTGGTTGTCACTACCATGTCCTGTACCACGGCCTCTTGAAGAGGACCTGCCACATCCCCTTCCTGAACTGGAGTAGAAAGCTTGGACCTGTTCACCACTTTTTTCAGATGTCTCACTCTGCATGTTGATCTCTTTAGTGATCATAAGGGAGACCAACTCATCAAAATTTGGAAATGGCTTTCTGACATATATGGAAGTTACAAAAGACTTCCAAGCCTTTTCATTGTTAAGTCCACTCAAGGTAGACAACACCAAATCATCATCATCGGGCATTGCATCAATTGTTGCCAAGGCATCTGCAATGCTCCTTATCTTCAGTGCATACTCATTGATAGACATCTTCCCTTTCTTCAATGTATTCAACTCTTTCTTGAGTTGAATCTTTCATGCCTTTGTATTTACGGAAAACATACTTTCAAGTATGGTCCAAGCTATATATGAATTCTTTGCATTTCTAATATGTCCCAGCATATTATTGTCAATTACTGCAAACAGCCAATACATGAACTTTTTGTCTTTTGCATTCCATTCCTTCCATGACTTTGTCTCTTCTGTAGTTGGAGGATCACTCATCTCCGGCTCCTTTTCTTCACCTAAAACAAAATTGTAGAGCCCTTTTCCAATAAGGAAGTTCGTGACATGGAACTTCCATGAAGGGTAGTTGTTCTTGTCAAGCTTCTCAATGATGGGTTTTCCACTGTTCTCTACCATTATCACAAAACTAATACCAAACAACAAGCAAATCTTTTGCAACCCTCAACCTGTAGTGCACAGCAATACACCAGACAACCTTTTTCACTGTTTGCTCAACAATACATGCAATCTACAACCAATTTGCACATAAACCTTGTGTTTATTAGCTGGTAAACACCTTTGAACTTATAGATTTGAAATCTATAACCTGTGCACCTGTATACGGCAAACACAGCTGAAATTGTAGGGTATCTCGAACTACTATCCGCAACCTTGCGAGTCTAAAACGGGGCCTGAAATGACCTCGGATGGCCAAAATAGTAGCGGAAAAGTTGTAAAGGGTCTATCGATAGGATACACAATGCTCTTCGCGCACACCAAATCTCACTGCAATCTGAGATTTTTGCTCAGCCCTGCTTTTGGTGCCTCCACAGGCACTATCCAAGAGAAGAAGGAGAGAATGGAAGAGCTTCTTACCCGTTGCTTGCTTGCTCAAATCCTTGGCTCCTCTCCTTCGCTTTAGCCTTCAAAACCAGCCTCAATCAGTGGTGCAACTCTGATACCATGTCAAGAATCGCGTGGTGGGGGGACTTGCTCAAGATGTTGCGCCGAACACACACCGAGAACACACACCGAATGCATAAGGAGAAGCTCACTCAAGAGACAAGAAGAGAGATGGAGGCAAAAACGTTTTCTTGCTGGTTTCTTCTTCTTCTTCCACACACTTTACAATGTACAAAGTATAGATAAGATACAACATAAAGGAAAGTGGCCTACTAAGTCAAACAACGCATAACCGACTACGCTAGTCGACTGGCACTATAACTATGCCAGCTGTAAATAAGTGTAACAACCTGAATTTAATAAGTAATGAATCAGTGGCCATGTGAGAGTCATAATGACCACCGATGTGCTAAGTGTAGACGTGTGGACCCATCTAACCAGGCGGTCCATCATTAATGTCCACATGTGTTAAGCTTGTCATCTCAACAAATCTCCTCATAATATAGGCCGTATTGTTGTGCATATCCCTTTGCAACTAGCTAGGCTTTATACTTTTCCAGCAAACCATGTGACTTGCATTTCACTTTATAAACCCATTTTCAATCGATGGGTACTTTGCCTTTAGGCAAACAAACCAATTCCCATGTCTTATTTTTAGCCAATGCTATGTATTCTTCATCCGTAGTAGCACATCAATTCTCATATGTAATTGTCTCACTGAACTTCATAGGTTCTCTATAGCTTGACAGTTTAGTCATATATGCATAATGGTTGGGTGAATACCCACTGTATGTCAACCTATCAATTGGTTTTTTGACCCTTTCAAACCTCCTCAATTGTAGTGCACTCTGGGCTTGCCTCTCATGAGGGGGCACATGCATGCTTTGCTTTACACCACGCGTCATATCTGATGGTATTCCCAATTCATTATCAAGAATGTCATTGACAAGTGGCTCATATCCAAATGTAAGTGGGTCAGTGACATTGTCAAACACCTTTTCTTAACCTTTATTTAATCTCCCCCACACTGACATATCCGTGTCAGTGGATGTAGTAGCACAATTGCGAAGTTGTCCTGTCCAAGGACTAACAATAGATGAACATCACCTGTCAATCCCACTCATAGATGTATTGGTTGAAGGATAATTTTTAGCATATGTAGGATTGGCTAGTCCACTAAAGACCACTACATTTGGATTACCATACCATGAGGCGAGCTTATCAAAAATTACATTCCTACATATCAGGGTGGGTTTTCTGAGTGAACGGATCATAGCATTTGTAAGCCTTTCTTTCTTATGCATAGCCAAGAAAAAAACTTTTCATAGCTTTTGGGTCTAACTTCTTCCTCTTTTCATCAAGCACATGTATGTAGGCAAACCAAATACTTTTAGGTGATTAATACCACGCTCGTGCCCATATAATTCTCATACGGAATCAAATTATGAATCCCAGCTGTAGATGTTTGGTTCAACACATAAATTGCAGTAACCACTGCTTTAGCCCAATAAGCATTTGAAAAATTCTTTTCATTAAGCATTTCCTTGGGAGCTTCCATAAGCACCTGATTTTTTCTCTCTGCCATATTGTTCTATTAAGGTGTGTAACTACATCTGAGCTGCCTTTTTATTCCATATTTAGCAAGGTACATGTCAAACTCTTTGGATACATATTCTGTACCTCCATCACATCTTAGATAGGAAATATAATAGCCAAGTTCATTTTTAGCATGCTTCTTAAAGTCCTTAAAGACATCTAGCACCTCATCCTTGTGCTTCAAAATGTACAACCATGTTTATCACTTGAAATCATCAATGAAGGATACATAATACCTAGCACCATCAAAAGATGCATTTTGGGCAAGTCCCCATACATCCAAATATATCAATTGCAAAGGCCGAGCACTGTTTCTGACATGTCTCATGAATGAGAATCTCGCTTATTTTCCAAACTGACACATAGAGCATACGTGTCCAAGATCAATGTACTTGAACTTCGGCAAGCCAAGTACAATCTCTTTCTGCTGCATATTTTTCAGTTTCTATACATTAACATGAGCGATGTGTCTATGCTAGATTTCTACATCCCAAACTACTCCTGTATCATGGGCAAAAATGGATGCCTTCAATTCTGGAATAAATGCATCCAAGGTAAACATTCGGCCATCTCTCTTTCCTTTAGCAATCAACGTACAACCATTGCCATATTCTTCAATAAAACACCCATCCTTGTTGAATCTGACTTGTAGATTTTGTTTTTCCATCTATCCAATCGATAGTAAATTCTTGGTAATTAAAGGTACATGTAGTACATCATGTAGGCTCTTCTTTTTGCCATCGAGCATGACCAACGGAACCACACCTATATGTTGAATATCATACTATGTATCATCACCAATACATAATACAAATCCATGAGACCCTGCTACTAACTCATCAAACTAATTTTGTGATACATGTTGCATAACAAATAGTCGATCTCCCATAGTCAACTTGAGTACAACTTGAAGATGCATAATGTCCATGTTGCTTACCTTTTGCCTTCATATTAGCTTGCTTTTTATGAGAATCCTTGGCAATATGCCCATATCTTTCATAGTCATGATAGTCTTTATCCCTATTAGACTGCTCATGAGACTTCCAGGAGTCACCTTTGCCTCTAGGTGACCTCTCGTGCCTCTAAAGGCTCTAGATCCTCATTGTCCTTGTGTATTTGAGCTATGCCAAGTATTTTTCTATCACTGTTAATGTGTGTTTCAAGTGTCTCCTTGACCCCAGAAAGCTCCGTGAGTTCTACCACCTCTAGCTCACTAACTAGAGTAAAAGACAGTGTCTCTGCCCTAAGATGTTCTTGAACGTGTATTTAAGACAATATTTACTTCTTCACGTAGCAACAGTACAAGTAACTCATCCCAATCAAGTGGGTCCTATTCTCATAGAAATATATGTATCAAATGCCTTATACTACTTGCCTAACCCATTCAATGTCACTACAATAATATCTCCCTCTGAAACATGAGATCTAATAGTAGCCAGCTGGTTAGCTGTGGTCTTTATTTCCATCTTGTATGCTTGAATGCTTGTGTCATTCCTAGACATGTTGTTGAACTGTTGCTTCAGCTATATCTTCCTTACATGCGTGACATTACCATAATTCCTCTCATGAGTGCATCCCAAGCATCCTTAAAGGAATAGCAATTGGTAATCTACATAGCCATCACATCATAAATTCATAAAGAAAATTAATACAGTACTTTAGTAGCTCTTTCCAACCACTGTCAGTGAGATCTCTGATGTTCTTGTGTGGGATTCCATTCACGGTTCAGCTTCAACCCCCGTACATAAATCCCAATAACCTTTGCCAGTCAAAAAGTTTTACATCTTGAATTTCCATAGAGCAAAGTTTTTGTTATCAAGCTTCTCTCTCACAATTTGAGTGATGTTGTCAGTGTCTTGAGCATTTGTTATATTTGCAACTAAGGTATTCAATGCTATATACAATCTTGACTCCCTGCAATTCAAGAAAATACTTACTGCAGTTTAGGAACAGTTTTCTTGCAATTCAAGAATAGACTTTTTGCTATTCAAAAACAATCTTCATGCAGTTTAGGAATAGTCTTCATGCAGTTTAGGAACAGTTTCTTACAGTCCAAGAATAGTTTCCTATAGGTTAGGACTAGTTTCCTGTAGTTCTTCAAGTAGAGTTTCATGAAAACTTGCTTGTTGTAAACTATATTCCAACAATGAAAAAACACAATCAACTGAGCATAAACCAGGCTCAAATCAGTTCAAAAAATTCTATGGTAGTGGCAAAACATCCCAATAACATGCTAGTTGGGCCCCATAGGGCATTCAAATGTGAAGGGAAAAAGTTAACAATTTTCCCTTCTCTCCCAAAAGGCCCCCTTTTCACAAAAAGCTCATTTCATGTTGTATATAGTAAAAAAAAGCTTGATTGGTGTGTTTCTCTAAAAGCTACTTCTTTTGGCATTCTTCCTTTCCATTCCACAAATTCATCCGTCCATTCTTTCCATTAGCTCCCTTCTTCCACAGTCAGAGCCATAGCCACAAAGGCACCATTTTTAGTTGGTGCTCCATAGTGATGATTCCTCCATTTCTCATAGTTAGCTCCTTGCCTTCTTTCTTGCAAGAACTACAAGTCTCTTCTTGTTGAATCATTTTTATGGGATTTGCAAGTCATCATCAACATCCTCTAAATTTCATTGAGGCTATCTATGTTTAAAATACAAAGGATGACCATGGACAATGGATAGGAACAACACTCAAGAACCATGGGTGTACATGCAACCAAGAGCAGTAGGCCCTCATCAAGCAAGGTGTTATGATTTATCGAAAAATAAGAGGGAATAAAGGTAGATTAGTTGTTTGAAGATTCAAAATGATTTTTTGTGTATGAAGCCTCTAGGGACCCTAGAGCAATCAAAACATAAAAAAGCACAAAAAAGTTCATTTCTTTTGGTTTATGTGTAATCCACCCTATGAGAAGAAAGAAAAAAGACAATGGCATTTTTTAGATAGGTGGATGCAAACCTATTTTAAAAAGAGCCAAGGCATAGATTTGTGATGATGGTAAAATGGTATAAAGGATATATTTTGTGCACAAACATTCAGGCTCTAGCAATGCTTGCTCCCTATTACAAGGACTAGCTTCTTCTTCTTTGTTGCAAGAGGAAGTGATAGGTCACTTTTTTCTTAAAGCATCAAGGTTATACTAGGCCTCACAGACTATCAGTTAGACATGCTGCTTACACCAAGATAGCCTCATTAACTCTCAATAAACTACCCCCCCCCCTCGAACAACACCCACTAGTATGCTCGTCGCTCAGCCCATAAGGACCATACTCAAAAGGGACACCCCACCCTTTCACATGGCCAACGTGGCCTATAGCCATAATGTCAATTGTACATCATCATGACAACCCTTATTCCTTAAAGCTCATGTGCCACTCTATGCACTAGGTCCTTGTTGAGATGACAAGCTCAACACATGTGGACATTGATGATGGACCACCTGGTTAGATGGGTCCACACGTCTACACTTAGCACGTCGGTGGTCATTATGACTCTCACATGGCCACTGACTCATTACTTATTATATTCAGGTTGTTACACCTATTTACAACTGGCATAGTTATAGCGGCAGTTCGATTAGTGTAGTCGGTTATGCATTGTTTGACTTAGTAGGCCACTTTCCTTTATGTTGTATCTTATCTATACTTTGTGTATATTGTAAAGTGTGTGAAAGAAGAAAAAAAAATCAAGAAAACGTTTTGGCCTCCATCTCTCTTCTTGTCTCTTGAGTGAACTTCTCCTTGTGCATTCTGTGTGTATTCGGCGCAGCATCTTGAGCAACTCCCCCCACCACGCGATTCTTGACATGGTATCAGAGCCGTGCCACTGAGAGAGGCTGATTTCAAAGGTTGAAGCAAAGGAGAATAAGCAAGGTTTGAGCAAGCAAGCCACGGGTAAGAAGCTCTCCCATCCTTCCACTCTTTCTCTTGGATAGTGCCTGTGGAGGCATCGGAAGCAGGGCAGAGCAAAAATCTCAGATTGCAGTGAGATTTGGTGTGCGCAAAGAACTCTGTGTATTTTGTAGATTTGCCCTTTAGGGCTTTCCCACAGTTATTTTGGGCATCTGAGGCCGTTTCAGGGCCCGTTTTAGAGCCGCAAGGTTGCGGACAACAGTTTCAGGGTACACTGTGACTTCCACTGTATTGACCGGAAGTGGGTGTGCAGGTTACAGATTTTAGATATGTAAGTTCAAAGGTGTTTACAGTGAGTAAACACAAGGTTTATCTGCAAACTGGTTGCAGATTGCATGTATTGTTGAGCAGACAGTGAAAAAGGCTGTCTGGTGTATTGTTGTGCACTACAGGTCGAGTGTTGCGAAAGATCTACTTGCTGTTTGGTATTAGTTTTGTGATAATGGCAGAGAACAGTGGAAGCCCCATCATTGAGAAGCTTGATAAGAACAACTACCCTTCATGGAAGTTCCGTGTTACGAATTTCCTTATTGGAAAAGGCCTCTACGAGTTTGTTTCAAGTGAAGAAAATGAGCTGGAGGTGAGTGATCCTCCAACTGCAGAAGAGACAAAGGCACGAAAGGAATGGAATGAAAAAGACAAGAAGGTCATGTATTGGTTGTCTGGAGTAACTGACAATAATATGCTAGGACATATTAGAAATGCAGAGAATTCATATGCAACTTGGACCATACTTGAAAGTATGTTTTCTGTAAATACAAAGGCATGAAAGATTCAACTCAAGCAAGAGTTGAATACATTGAAGAAAGGGAATATGTCTATCAATGAGTATGTACTGAAGGTAAGGAGCATTGCACATGCATTGGAAGCGATTGATGCAATGCCCGATGATGATGATTTGGTGTCGTCTATCTTGGGTGGACTTAACAATGAAAAGGCTTGGAAGTCTTTTGTAACTTCCATATATGTTAGAAAGCCATTCCTAGATTTCGATGAGTTGGTGAAGAGATCAAGATGCAGAGTGAGACATTTGAAAGAATTAGTGAATAGGTCCAAGCTTTCTACTCCAATTTAGGAAGGGGACGTGGTAGGTTCTCTTCAAGAGGCCGTGGTACAGGAGGTGGTAGTGACAACTAGCAAAACAGATTGAATCAACAATTTGGTGATATGTAGGTTTCAAGAGGTTGTGGTAACTTTCGAGGCAGGGGGAGCTTTAGAGGAAGAGGTGGATGGCAGAACAGAGGTTCTAACAACTCTGGTATTGTGTGTCACTACTGTGGCAAAACAGGTCATATTGCAGCCCAATGTTATGCTAAGAAAGATGATATTCGGAGTGGCAAGTTGTAGCAAGGAAACTATGCATCGTCTTCACAACAGAATGAAGACAAAAATGAACGTCTGTTTGTTGTGCAACATATGTTGAATGCTATTACAAGAAAGGGAACACATGAAGATGTTTGGTATGTTGATTCAGGTGCATCCAATCATATGACCAGCCATGCAGAATGGTTTGGAGAGATATAGGATTTGTAGAATGCACGTTATGTGCAGACGGGTGATGACTCATGCCACCCAATTTCACACATTGGAAAAGTTCCCTTGTCCTTGCATGATGGTAAGACAAAGAGTCTTTCACATGTATTACATGTGTCGTCTATTACAAAGAACTTGGTGTCAATGGGTCAGATGGTAGCATTAGGGCCAAAAACGCTTCAAAAATGGCACTTGTAAGAAAGTGATTAAGTTGCTAGTTAGTTGAGGTTTAGGAAGAATAAAACCTCTAAATTTCGTTGTCCAGATGTGATTAATGAGAGAATATTTGGTTCATTGAAGAGGTCGGCCATTAATTGCCCTCATCTTTTAATCCAGGTCAGGGGTCACCTTTTTGGCCATTTTTGTCTTGGAACTCGAGAGATTTTGTATTTTTGAGATTTTCGTACGAACTTCGCATTTGTTTGCTCCCGCGTTTTCTTTCTACACACTATTCTCTGTTACCATTCTTTTTGTTGCACTTGCTTCCTATCACTATGAGATTCTTGCTAGGTTCATTTGCTAGAATATCTAGCAATACTACTTCAAATAACACAGGCGCAAGCACATGTAAATACAAGCTAACTATTCAGCTAGATCCGATTTACACATCTTGGAGAAGTATACATCATCGAGTATTGATAGATGAGATTGAAGGCAACACGTTGCGAACACAAGGAATGAAGCATATAGATTTGTGGGTGGACGGAAATATTTATCCCAGGGATCCTTCTACAGGTAAACCACCTCCTTTTTTCAATGTCCATGACTATATAAGATATGCTGGAGAAGGTTACAATGGAATGCTTGGTTACTGTATGAGGTTATACTCTACATCTTACACATATATAGCTCAAATGCACAAAATGAAAAAAGCACTAGAAACTACACAAACAAATATTTTAGAGTTGACAAGTCAGATTGATACTTTGAAAAATGTTAACAAGTCATTGCAGGATAAGCTAACACGCTTGAGAGAAACTCCAATAGGATTTATAGAGAGTAAGAGACCATTAAAAAATATAACTAGCTTGTGTGAGAGAGCAAAGAAAAGGAGACTAAATCTTACAAAGAAATATGTCTCTAACATATTAGGCATAAATATCCGAGAGAATGAGGAAACCATGAATAAGAAAGATATTTTGAGGATTCTTAAGTCACCCAAAAATGCGGATTTGAGAGGTCCAACTCTCAAAGAGTTAGTGAAGGATTTAAAAGGCACAGTGAAAGCAAATGAAATCGTAGAGACATGTGATACTGTGGGTATAAGTCGAAAAGGTTATCCTGCTATCTCTAGATTATGGTTTAAAAATCTTAAACGCAATAGGGTAACTATATTTGGATTGCCCCGAGCCCTTGCAGTTTCGACTGCAAGAATTGCCATGAATCGCAAGATTCCACATGTTTTTGGAGATTACATTCACATCGAAAGGTCTATGTCCTATGAAAAACAAAAAAGAAGGCAATTTTTGATTACAATGCGTTTAACAATATATGGGTTGATCTAAAAAAGGTGCAAATTGCAATGGTTCACACGTATAAAATCATAGTAGAAGAAAGTTATGGTGTTCTAAAGTTTGCCTTGAAGTTGGATGAAGCACAGATTCAAAAGGGACAGAAGATGGAAAGAATTAGCATTTGCCTCATGAACATGGCATTGGACCATAGCAATGGTGAGGGCCAAGCTCCATTGCATAAGATCCAATCTGAGATGGAGATTTGGTGGATTGGTGCAGCCCAGGTACCAATTGAAAATCATCAAACGTTGAAATGGTTGTTCAACAATACAGGTATTCCAAATATCATTAAGTCTCAAAGTGAAGACGAAATGTTGGTAGTTGATGGGGTTGGTAAATTTAATGTGGAATGGCATATGAGTGTTGATTTGAAAACTATCAAATGTATGCTTGGAATATGTAATGGTGCAAATGCAAAATATCCTTGCATTTATTGCATGGAAAGTATTGGATCCAAAGATTGGAGTAGTTTGCGACCAGTAAGAAGAGCCCCAAATAGAGACTCTATAGATTTGAGTAAATTTAAAAACATAGAAGACATCTGGGATCCCATTATTTCCATCTCTCTTAAGAATGTTCATATTTGTTCTTTGCATGCAGAGATTAGAATAATTGATAAGCTTCTCAGGTTGCATCTTGACTATGCATATTTCATTAAGCCATTATCTTTATCAGATGAGTGTGTTGATAAATGCGAGGCATTACTATTGAAAATGGGATTTCATGGGGGGAAAGTTCACTTGAGAAAGGATCCAATACTTTTAGGAAAAACAAGAGATATCTTGGCCGATGTCTCTATGGGAGGCTCAAAAGCTAGACGATTCTTAGGAAACCATTCAGGAAAGCATGTGAATGTGGCTTGGGAGTGTTGGAGAGAGCTATGTGAGATCACAACAAATGTTGCAAGCACGCCAAGGCTTGTGTTTCTTAGAATGGAGGTTTGGATACACCTTGATGTTTTTCTGAAACTCCTCAGGCAACATAAGACAACATATACATATGCAGAAGAGTTCAAAATATCAATCACAAAGCTTTTTCAGGTGATAAAAAAGGCATGGGGAGAAAAAGATATCACTTTTTTTCTGGTAAAGTAACAATTATTTAATATAGGCTTATTTTGACATGTTTTTCAATTGGTATAAAATTAGTGTTACTTTGTATTGCAACATATTCTTCATATTCATGGACCTTACTTTGTGGAGGAGCATGGCCCCTTAGCAACTTATAGTAACCAAGGCATGGAAAAATCCCACTATCAAGCACGCACAAGTTATTTTCGAAGCATGAGGCATGGGGGAGGAGTTACAAAAAGTAATGCTTTGGAGGAGCTATTCAATTGGTTTTTTCGATGACAACTTCAAAGAATGCAGATAAAAGACGGCAATGACACATGAGCAATCACACTTTTATATATAAGAAAGAATATATACAAAGCTAGTTTTCCAAAACTCTCACATTCTCTTCCTCCTCAAGAATCCTTCCTCTATAACGTAGAAATTGTTTTCTCTTGTAGCCAGCTGTAGATTTTACATAAGTTTGGTTTGTAGCCAAGGCGTAGGATGTGAACGCCAAAAAGTATCATGCTCTAGAAGCAAAGTAATCTGGGCC
The DNA here is from genome assembly GCF_053477565.2 of Lygodium microphyllum. NCBI lineage: Eukaryota > Viridiplantae > Streptophyta > Polypodiopsida > Schizaeales > Lygodiaceae > Lygodium > Lygodium microphyllum. Next base: position 115,539,322 of record NC_141163.1, read on the forward strand.
GTAGCCAAATTTCCTAATTGCTGCAGTCTTTTCCAAAAACATTACTTTGTGGGCATTATATTGTAATCCTGAGAAACCTAGAAGCCTTGTAAGAGCTTTAATACAAAGTATGGGCCATGCTGCATCCTCTGAGAAACTACAATGAAGTACTAAAAAGGAATCAGGGTCAATCCTAGCCAAGTAGTGGCCGAGTGCAATGTCTTTCAATGTACTACCACCAGCTCTCGATCCTTTGCCACGTCCCAAGAAGTTATCTGTATCAGCAATCTCCAACTGCAAATAAAACCCATACAAAATGAGCATGAAATGCAAACCTACCAATGTGTAAAAGCAAATTCAAAATTATTTTACCACTTGATTTTCATCGTACTCCAATTTAACTGGATTCCATAAATTTATTGATGATGATGTCTCATTGGTGTTAATCAATTCTTTAATATATTCAGACTCCTCTCTTCCAAAATTGGAAATCCCAAGTTGGCTTTGAATGCGATCGAAGTCCTCATCAGTAATACTCAACTCTTTCTCAACTTCTTTGGCCTTTTCAAAACAAAGAGAGAGGGCCTCACCAGCATCAATAAACTTATCGTCTAGAGTTTCTTTATCAAGTTTGAGTATCTCTTCCTTTGATTCATTCTCTGTGTCAATTATCCCATTTGCAGCATCAAAAGCCTCTGCAATAATTGCTAGACAATAATCTTCCCTGAGATTGAAAAGTTTTTGAATATCTATCAGTAAAATGTACTCCTTGTCCTTGAAAGATATAGATGGTAGAGAAGGAACAGTATGGTGAGAACTCTCATCAGTTGGAGGGTTTGTATCTCCTTGGCTCTCCTCAATGATAGTCTAAGCTTTGAAGTGAGCAACATCCAAATTCTCAGCAATAGAAGCCTCAAAATCTGTATCTACAACCTCCTCTGTTTCCTTTTCATCTGCCAGATCATCTAACATGCAAAAACTGGCAGACTTTGCTCCTTCCAATTGTTGCTCATCAACTTTCACATGATATTTGACAAGGGTGAAAACAATAAAAGCAGCAAATTTTCTCATCATCTTGTAGTTTTTGGAATGAGTGGAGCACAATATGTCTCTTGAATAAAACCTCTCCAGAGAGTGGGCACCACACTTCTTAGTAAACACTGACTTTTCATTTCCTGTTGACCCAATGGGAACATGGACATATTCAATTGTGCCAACTTCAATAGAAGAACCTGCAAGATTTTCAAACTCCAAAAAGTCATCCAAAATATATTTTTTACAAGATTTCAAAACACTGTCAAGGTCCCAATCAGGATTAAAGACATTCTTCATAACTTAGAATGAGAGATCCATTCCATTCTGAAGGATAAAATCAAGAAGCCTCTCTGATGGAGTGATATCAGTAAGCTCTGATACTCCTTGACCTCTCATTATTGACTTTTCCTTCCCTGGAGATGTACTTGGCATTCTCACACTAGTGGCAGAGCATGGACAAGAAACATAATGCATAGGCTCATCACATGTTGATGCCCTTGAGCCTTTTGAAAGCCTTCTTCTTTTACCAGTTCTTGGAAAAGCCTTGGAGCCTAGGAATTCTATGGGTTCAGACATGTTTCCAACTTGTGCCGATACGGCATGATAAGACTGAAACGCTTGACACGGATGTGCCTCCTCGCGCCGTATCGGTGATTCCAGCAGGAACCTTAATGAAAGAGCCACAACCGTAAATATGGGAGAAGAGAGAGCCAGAATCAGTGATCACCCGACCTCGGGCGCTATGAGCTTAGGAGGCACACTGAAGGAAGACTCTGCAGAACACCCAAAATGACGCGAATATACGAAAGCGCAGAAGACAAACACTCGCTTCTCGTGCCGTATTAGGAGAAGAGATAGAGGTCCACAAAGAAACCGAAAAAAGCCGTGCGGATTAGGGACACACCCTTATGTAGGCGCGCAATAATGCCACCTGGCACTATCCGTTGGGCTTCGACATGTGGCAGTAGCCATTGGCCAACACGTGGCCGATAAACACGTGGCAAACACGTGGACCGATTGTTAGTCGACACATAGCATATGCACGATATGCGCAGACACGTGGCACAATCAGCATCTGACATGTGTCATGATTGATGTGGGTATATAAGGGGTTATTTTGCCTACATGTACACTTTACATTTCTCGAGCTCTTCAGCCTTACTTGCTGATACGGTGCAATCCAAGTCTTGCGTCTTCTGCGTTTCTATTCTCTCGCGTTGTATCGGTTCATCGTCCTTACTTCCGAACGAGTGTCTCTTTGCTGATTTCTTTGCTTCGATGGTCAAAACAAGGTGTGCCGATACGGAGTGAGGACGTTTGTCCGAGGCTTTTGTAACCTCCCCCTCGCGTCATATCAGCCTTATGTCATCTCCAATACGGAGCGAGGGCGTGTTTACGTAGTCTTTGTTTTCTCCATATCGTGCCATATCAACATTTTTCATCTCGTCTTTGATACGACGCGATTGTCCTCTCCAATACGGAGCGAGGGCGTGCTTCCATTGTCTTCGTATTCCTCCTATCACGCCATTTCGGCATTTCTCTTCTTGGAATTTCTCTTCTTGTCTCTCCAATACGGAGCAAGGGCGCACTTCCATACTCTTTGTATTCTTGATATCGCGCCGTATAGGCATTTCTCTTTTCATCCCTTCTTGCGTCGTATAAGGCCTGTTGTGTTTACAGATTTTTGCTATTTCACTTTTTTTCCTTCTGGTTCTTGTATTTGCTTCTCTGGATGGCAAGGACAAAGCAAACTGCAAGAAGAGTGTATCTGGATAGGAAGGACAGTGGGGGTAGAAGAAAGTTACAATTTGATGAATCTAAGGAGGATCCCTCTTCAAATTTTGCTGAAGCTGGGCCATCACAGGCCCAAAGCATTTTACCACAGAAATCCCCCCTACACCAGGTGTTGGCCTAACATCTTCCATGGAGTTAAAGAATTTCAGTGCAGTGAATGTTTCTTCTCCTGAAGTTGAGGAAGCAAAGGGTGAGACTTGCCCTGTGAAAGATTCATCCCCTGCAATTGCACCTAAGCCTTCATCTGCTGAAGCCACTGAACCTCCCAAGCCACAAAAGAGAAAGAGGAAGTCCCGGTTCTCCTATATGCAAAGATGTTTCAGTGAGATCAGGAAAGCCTAGAGAGCTACACAGCATGTCATTCCAAAGGCTACTTTTATAAGAGTCGTTAAAGAGATCTCTGATAGATTATCTCAAGTGGCAAACTATCTCTGGTGCCCTACAAGAGGCCGCATAGGATTTTGTTATTGATTTCATGAACGATGCTTACATTGCTGCCGCCCATGCTCATAGAATTACCCTTATGAATAAGGATTTCAGCATCATCAGCAGAATCAGGTATAGGTTTGATAAAGTGATGAGGCCCTTACCTTCCAACGATCAAAAAGCCCTTGAAATCCTTAACATTCCCTTGAAATTGTCAAGGAAAGGGAAAAAGCTAAAGGTTGAGGATGTAACTCACCTTTACTTTACAAGGGGTGCTACCCAGCAGGAGTCTTTCTTGAGTGAAAAAAATCAGGAGGTGTTGGAAACTGAAGACGAAGTTTACAAGAGGAAAGCCGCATCACTTGCTCTCGTCAACAGCGAGAGGATGGGCAAAGTGTATGGGCAGATGCTTGTGAATGTTTCTGCGGAACCTGAGGAGGAATATCTTAGTATATCTCCCGAGGACAAGCCCATGTTGGAAAAAAGGGATGTCCAACTATCTGACTCCGTTGTTTTTTGTTGCATAAGGTAAGGCTCATATTTTTTGTTTTTTTTACGTAAGGTAAGTCTTATAGGTTCAAGTATATTTTGGATGTAATTTGTATTGAATAGATTTTGCTATTGACTGCAAGGCATTGGTCTCCTCTCTCACTCTCGATATCCGTAGAACCATATATATTGTTGATCCACTTCTCTCTGTGGAACTATTTGCAAAAGCTGGGTCTAATATTTTACCATTTTTTCGTAGCTTCGATAGTGTGACAAATTACCACATCTTTTTCCCTTATGTAGAAAAGTATTTTTCTTTTCTGTAGAGGAAAATTTATATTCATTTTCTTTCACCCTTCTACTCATCTCTATTATGAATTTGCAGAGGACATTGAAGTCTCATCTATATTAATTGTCTTACAAGAGAAATTATCTTTATGAAGTCTCTTAGCGGTGTTCATGGCCAAGCACGAATGTATGTTGAAAGAAAATTACTTACTTTGATTTTATTTACAAAAAATATTTTGAACTTACAAAGCTTCCTTTTGCAGTGCTAGTAGACTTGTTTCTACATTTTTGGATACTACATATGAGGATCTTGCTGATCCTCAAAGGCCTTATACGTTTCTTCTACAAGAAGTTCCATTGCAAAGCAATGCGCATTCTTGTGGATGGAGAGTTATCTCAAATATTTGCAGAACATTGGATTCAAAGTTGTTACAAATAGAAGGAGTGAATGTAAGTTAATTTCATTTGATGTTTGTGTAACCCTTATCATGATTTCTTTTCACTAACTTATAACATTTATTTTTACAGCGTAGAGACTATCCTAATTCATATGTTTGGTGGATAAGGGAGAGATGCATTGAGCTGATTCTGGACAAGGCAATCACACCATATGATCCTGACTCCCCTCTTCCTCCCAAAACTTCAATGGCCAAGGGCACAAGCAAGGGAAAGGGAAAGGGAAAGGGTAAAGACAATGGCAATGGCAAGGGCAAGGGCAAGGGCAAGGGCAAGGGCAAAGGCAATGGGACCACTACTGCAGAGTCTTAAAAAAAAGGAATGCCAATGCTTTCTCCTTTGAAATTTGATCCATCCCCTCTTAAGCCCCAAGAAAAGAGACTACCTATAAAGGTGAAATTCTTTCAACAATATAAAAAAAAGAAAGGCCCTGTGAGAAAAAACATCTTTGAAGAAATCGATAAAGAAGCCACAAAGCCAACAAAGGAGAAGGTAGTAGATAAAGAATCAAAATAGAAAACATAAGCATACACAAGCCTTATTATTTTGGCTTTGTAGATTTATATGAAATTTTTGTACCTCATGGTGTAATGAAATTTTTCACTTATAAATCGAATGTAATGTACATTTTATTTATATACATTCGAAAGGCAACTTGCTTCATGATAGCTTATGAGTTCCCACTAAAAAATATCTTAAGGACAGTCTATTAAGATAAATTCCTGCAAAGATTTCATTCTCAAGGCTCAAAACTCACAATTGTGGGAGACAAACAACTCGTACAAGAGAAAGAGTGCTCGGCTCTTTTACCAATTGTTACGCCATTCACTTTGAACTTATATCTAGGGGATGTATTGTCTAGCAATTCCAAGGTATCCCTCACATCTTTCAGACTCCAATTGGAAGTAACATTCACCTTCTTTACTTCTTCATGTGGCAAAACGTGCACCGCAAGTTTATATGGTGTGCAATCTGTATCGGAATCCAAGGGAACCCAAATACCCAATCTTAGTTTGTATCTCCTGTAATCAAAGCCCAAAGCAAGAGTTTGGCGAGGGATACTGTAAGCCAAAGCCAAGGATTGAGGGCATACACTGCATCTCAAGATATCACCCTTATGGTCGCACTCTCTAGATTTCCAAAGCGTCCCTATAGTGTTGTCCAAATCCTCTTCCGAAAAGTTTCTACTTAGCCAGGATACCTTCGTTCTTTGTAAATTTGCTGTTTTGAAGCAAGCCACGAAGATATGGAGGGGTACAAACCATGATAAACGTATTCTTCTTGAGATCCTTCCAACTGTCATGGACTTTTTAATATCCTAAGATATTTTGAATGTGAAACTCTGCACCGTTACCTTGTCAGGAATCTCCTAGTTTAGAGATGAAAGACTTAGCAATGGCAAATCTTCGATATTCCCATACCTATCCACTTTAGAGGGAACCACATACTATGCATAATATATAAAAACCTTGCATTCACTAAAAAAAGACATAGTTTGATCGGCATAAATAATGTCTGCCAATACCTTATGAATGGCATGGAAAGTCCCACTTAGGCTTTCCACAGATTGCCATTCAATACTTGTTGATGGAAAGATATCTACAATGACGAACCGTTTGTTAGAACTTGTATAAATGGAAAAGAATTATATACGTTATTCAACTAATAACTTACAATGTGTTTGTTGGGGAACACGTTCGTTTGGAGGCAAGTGCATATCCTTGGCCATGTAAACATGTTGCACCTTGACAAACCAGCCTTCGAGCATAATTTTGAAGGCAATGATACGCCCCTTCTAGTGATTTTTTATATCATCTCGTTTTCTTCTTTTCACCTTATGAGAGCCCTTGCAAGATGGCAGCATGGTAACCCAATCGTTTATAGCAAAGGTTTTGGGCTCAAAATTTCCATCTGCTCCCTGGCTATAGACTGTGCAAGAGTGTATTAAACGAGAAGGGCGCCTGGAGGAAGCCATGAAAAGAATGAAAGCGCAAAGAAAGAAGCTCAAAGAGGGGTGAATGAACTAAAAAGTAGCACCAAGAACACAAATGAGTATGTATTGGGCGCCAAAAACAATATTGAAAGATCTCTCGACTTTCAAAAAACTCATTATTAATTTCATCACATCTTTGTCACGTATTTTGTCAGATTTGTAAGTAAATAACGTCTTTGGGACTCCAAAACATGTCAGACTTTAGGGGTTTTGGCTAAAAAAGAAGAGAGAATCACGAAATGGACTCCACTATCTCTAAAAAAGAGGAGACAAGAATACCATATTCTTGCACACGTGGCGAACTCTCCTTGGCCCTTTCCTTAATCCCGTGATTAACAAAAGTGCACTTTTTGAAGTGTTTTTGGCCCTAATGGAGCAAGGGCTGCAAGTCAGATTTAATGCAAAGGGTTGCTTTGTAGAAGACTTCAATGACAAGTGCAGGTTAGTAGCAAAGGGAAGTAGAGTTGGATGTATGTTTACTCTGGATGCTGGAATTCCTACTATGAATGCTGCTATGTCTGTTAAAGGAAAAGGTGTTGTTGGCAGACATTGAAATTTGGCACAAACGCATTGGACATGCAAATGTACAAAGGCTGAAATTAATGCAGTCTAAAGGGTTGGTTACAGGTTTGCCTACATTTAGAGTTGTAGAATTTCATAAGGTATGCGAAGCATGTCAGTTTGGTATGCAGGCAAGACAACCCTTTTCACATGATAGAGATGTAAGCAGAAATATCCTTGATGTTGTGCATACAGACATTTGGGGGCCTACACAAAATGTATCTCTTAGAGGCAGTTCATACTTTGTCACATTCATTGATGATTATTCTAGAAAGCTGTGGGTATATTTTATGAAGGAAAAGAATGAAGCATTTGAGCACTTTAGAACTTTCAAGGCTGCAGTTGAAAGAGAAACAGGCTTGAAAGTAAAGTGCTTGAGGTTAGATGGAGGGGGAGAGTACCTCTCGAATGAGTTCAGTGATTTTCTAAGGTCTCATGGGATAAAGAGACAGTTCACATGCAGGTATACTCCACAGCAAAATGGGGTTGTAGAAAGGAAAAACATGCATATTGCAGAAGTTGCACATGCCTTGATTGGCTGAAAAGAATATGCCTAAGCATTTTTGGTCTAAGGCTGTTCATACTGCTGTTTATATTATGAACAGAACTCCCACAGCTGTAGTTCATGGTATGACCCCCGAAGAATGTTTTACAGGTAAGAAGCCTGATGTTTCACACTTGAAAGTGTTTGATTGCATTGTGTATGTTCATGTGCCAGATGAGTTGCGGAAGAAACTCGATCCAAAGGCTGAAAAGTGTGTCTTTATTGGATACTCTTTAGAGCAGAAAGGGTATCGCTCTTACAACCCTATCACATGTAAGTTTAGAGTGAGCAGGGATGTCATCTTTGATGAAATGAGTAGTTGGTATGCATCTAGTGGTGATGCACTGGATGATGATGATGATCATGACACTCATGTGCAGGCTGAAAAGCAAGAATCACAGACTCTTAGTGGACCAAAGACATCATCTGGTAGTCCTTGGTCTGGGAGACTAAGGAGTAGCTCTACATCTTCAGGTGCATCTAGTAGCCCTACAGGTAAAGACAAAGGAAAAAGTAAAGTGTTAGAAGGCATTGATGCAGTTCTTGATGGAGACTCTAGTGGCTTAGAGAGCTTGGATGATGAGCTTCGCATTCCTTCAGTGAGGACTCTAGGTGTGCAGAGAGCACATGTTAATGCAAAGACTCCATTGAGTGATCCAGTGGTACGCAGGTCTAGCAGGGTGAGATACCCTATTAAAAGATTTGGTTTTGAAGGTTATGCAGCTCACCATTATGCTTATATGGTGAAACTAGTTGAGGATGTTGAGCCCACATGTTTTGAGGAGGCTTTTGGTCATGCTCATTGGGATGCAGCAATGGATGAGGAGATGGCTGCACTAGAGGCCAATAAGACTTGGGATCTAATATCATTGCCAAAGGGCAAGAAAGCTATTGGATGTAAGTGGGTTTATAAGATTAAGCACAATGCAAATGGTTTTATTAGCAGGTACAAGGCTAGGCTGGTTGCAAAAGGCTATGCCTAGATGACATATGGCATAGATTATGATGAAACCTTCAGTACAGTTGCTAGGATGGCAACTGTCAGATGCGTGATTGCTTTGGCAGCAGCTAAAGTTTGGAGGTTGTAGCAAATGGATGTGAAGAATGCCTTCTTGCATGGTGATTTGCAAGAAGAAGTGTATATGGATCAGCCAGCATGTTATGAAGATTTAGGGCATCCCACATATGTGTGCAAGTTGAAGAAGGCGCTCTATGGGCTCAAGCAAGCACCTAGAGAGTGGCCTGAAAAGATCAGAGAGTATCTTGTCAATATTGGCTTTTATGTTTCCGATGTTGATCACTCATTTTATGTGAGAAAGGGAGATGCAGGTTTGGTCATCATAGTCATCTATGTGGATGACTTAATTATTACAGGTGATAGTGATAGTGGGATTGCTGAAGTCAAGGATTCTTTGAAGAAGAATTTTGAGATGAAGAATTTAGGTGAGCTAAGATACTTCCTTGGCATTGAGGTGATCAGATGTGATGATGGTATATGGCTGTCCCAAAGACAGTATGGCTTGGATATGTTGTCCAAGTATGGTATGATAGCATGCAAACCACTTTCAGTCCCGTTGGAGCAGAATGTAAAGTTGAGTGCTGATGTTGGGGATGAGATAGAAGACCCTACTATGTTCAGGAGGATAGTGGGGAGTTTGATCTACATTACCATTAGAAGGCTAGACTTGAGCTACACTGTTGGTCTTGTGAGTCAGTTTATGCAAGTACCTAGAAAGCCACATTTGGATGCAGTCAGATGCATATTGAGATATGTGAAGTCCACATTACATTATGGACTTTTCTATGAGGTAGGTACAGAGGTACAAGTGTTTGGGTACACAAATGCAGATTGGGCTGGTAGTATGTCTGATAGAAGATCTACCAGTGGATACATGTTCTCTCTTAGTAGTGCAGCAGTTGCATGGAACAGCAAAAAGCAATGTACAGTTGCTTTGTCGAGTACAGAGGCTGAGTATAGAGGTGTTGTTGTTGCAGCATGTGAGGTAGTATGGCTACAAAAGTTAATGGCTGATTTGGATATGTAGGTGGATGGTCTAGTTGTCATTTATTGTGACAACATGAGCAGTATACAGTTGGCTAAGAACCCTGTGTTCCATGCCAGGACAAAACATATTGAGGTACACTACCACTTTGTGAGAGAGAAGGTATTAGCATGTGAGATTGACTTGGTGTATGTTAGCACACAAGATCAGATAGTTGACATATTCACGAAGGCATTGGGTACAGAGAAGCTTCAAAAGTTTCGAAGCTTACTTGGAGTTGTAGAGATGCAGTTGAGCTTGAGGGGGAGTGTTGAGATGACAAGCTCAACACTTGTGGACATTGATGATGGACCGCCTGGTTAGATGGATCCACATGTCTACACTTAGCACGTCGGTGGTCATTATGACTCTCACATGGCCACTGACTCATTACTTATTATATTCAGGTTGTTACACCTATTTACAGCTGGCATGGTTATAGCACCAGTTCGACTAGTGTAGTCAATTATGCATTGTTTGACTTAGTAGGCCACTTTCCTTTATGTTGTATCTTATCTATACTTTGTGTATATTGTGAAGTGTATGAAAGAAGAAGAAAAAACCAGCAAGAAAACGTTTTGGCCTCCATCTCTCTTCTTGTCTCTTGAGTGAGCTTCTCCTTGTGCATTCTATGTGTGTTCGGCGCAGCATCTTGAGCAACTCCCCCCACCACGAGATTCTTGACAGTCCTCCCATTAGGCCCTCGACCATATGCTCTAGCTAGCCACCACTAGGTCCTCTCACTTGGCCCTCGGCCGTAGCTCATGGCAAGATCACACACTCAAATTTGGCCTCTTAAGGCCTCATCCCTCGGCCTTTTTAGATATGCTTAATGCCCCACCCTCATAAGGTTCCAATAATGATCCATGGTGCTTTAAGTTTTAAGGTCCCCATTATGAGGAAAAGCCATGTGTGAGCACGGTGGGTCTTGACTTGTATGCCAAATAAGGCCTATGTGACCAGATGGCAAACATGTGACCTTTGTGGATCTAACCTTTGGGTTAGATAGAGTAGTTATATTGGTAGCAACTTGAGGCACAATGCATTGAGTTGCGGGGTGTGGGAGTTATTAGAAACCCCTATTTTGGGGTCAGGGGATGTGCCATTAGCTCGACGGTCCCTAACTGACTAGGAAAGGTTCATAATATGGTTGGACATGCTGACCAAACTACCTTCTGAGCTATAAAAGGAAGATCCCTCTAAAGCCATTGAAAATCTATACTCACCTAGTGAGAGTTCTTCTAGCTACCCTAAACTCTTCACCTATCTCCTATCTTGATCACCATCTAAGCTTCACAGTGGAAGCATACATGTGGATAGAGATATCTTTGTATCAATTTTTTTGAAATTAAAGCAATATCTAGTATTCTCATATTTTTTGTGTGTTCTCTACTCCTTGCTTAGATTCTACCCACTGTGCCATGTAATTTCTACAGGCCTAATACCTTGAATTGAGCTACTTAGATCCTTGGATGAGGTTACTCAACTTATGTCACCTTACTTGGATCTCTTCACTCCATCCTCGCCTTCCTTGCTCAAACACAAGCTGCATGGAACTTTACAAGACTCCATATGAAACTGAATGGTTAGTAGTTTGTGGGTCTTTGCTGAGGATCGAATTGCTCATGTGTCCTTTTAGACCTAGCAATATGCATCAAAAAATGTGATATACATTTACATGAAGCTTGCACTTGCACCTATACATTTTAAAATCTTAGGATTCTAGTACATTGTTTGATGATTTATTTGTAATCCCAAGGCAATATGTACAAAAAATGTGTACACATGTATGCATCTATCTATCTATATGTGTGCTTGAGCAAGAATGAGAGAGCATTAGCCAAAGATTTCTTACAAAAGGAATAAAAATAGAGGAGATCAATTTATCCAATTTGTGTCACATTAGTTTGAGGCACTTCAAGCCTTAAAGATGAATACAAACAAAAATTCTCAAAGCAAAAGTGAGAAGAAATAAAAAGTGATGACAATATAAGTAATACAGAGAGACAAATAAAATGAGAAAGAGAAAGATGTGATTGACCAACTGCAACACCAAGGTAGCATGTGTACCAAAAAAGTTTTGTACATGTTGCTAATGCGATTAAAAATTAGTCCAACATATGTGCCTAAGCAAGCACAATCATGATCAACTTGAAGCCTTTCTTTCTTCTTCCTCCTCACATGCCTTGTCTAATTTCTCTTGCATTATTGTAACCTTAAATTTTTTGGGAGGCTTTGGGAGAGAGGGGAGCTTTCTCAAATGTGCTTTCCGCCTCAAAACATTCTTTTGGCAACTTGATTCAAAGAATGGATGTGCCCTAGCTAGTGAATTCCCAAAGTCATCTTTAGCAAGCTAAAAGTTAGTAAGTGGATGTGGTAGCTATGACTTTGATATCTTTGCTTGTTGGATAGACATCTGCATGTGAAGAGTAAGATGTCAAGAAAAATCTAATAGTTCCACATCACCATTTACCAAGTGCACATAATTTTAAGACAACCATAACATCAATAGTAGATCGAATCTAAGATTGATCATAGCCATTTACCAATTGCACATAATTTTACGACAACCATAACATCAATAGTAGATTGAAGCTAAGATTGATCATAGCCACTAATACCTACCACAGTGGAAGAATCTCATCAACAATTTGGTGTATTTGCACAATCGTGTACTCACTTGATGATGTCGACAAGCCTAGTGACAAACCATTTTCCATCAATGGATGTTAACTTGCAACAATTTAACAATGATGGCATGTAGTTATTTGTACTTGCACCAACCCCATGGGGAGACGTGGGAAGCAAGTCCTCAACATTGATTGGGTCCATATGGCATAAGAACCCATGACCTATCAAAATTTTTGAACCACAATCACTTACTAATTTTCTTGCAAATCACAACAGGAAATTTTTAGCAATAGAGTGACTCACGTGTTGTATCTTTGTTGCACAAGTTGCACAAGTTGTACAAGTCCATGGATGTCTTGATGACCCATGCATGACCCACTCGCATGAGCAAGATGACCACTCATAGTTTGCATTCTCCACTTTGTGCCATAGGTCTTGCTTTGGCTCTTCACTAAGGCAACCTTGTGCTCAACATTCAAGAATCTTACATTGTCATCAAGGATTCCTTGGGCACGTTGCACTAAGCTTGCACAACAACATCCAAGATATTGAATTTTTTTAAAAATGCATCCTTCTTTAACATACCCTAATATCATCAATAAGAATGACAAGGGCCTAATAGCTTTTGTAGGAGCCAATCTACCCTTTGACCAATTCAATTAGCATCAAATAAGAAAGCATGATTTTAAAATCCCATGATAAGACTAAATGTTACCATTTTTCCCTTAATTTGAATGTGGAAAATTGCAAGTTGCTCGAATCCACATTCCTTGGAAAGCCAAAAGAAAAAATTAGGATCATATGAGAGGTAAAAGTATTAATTAGAACACAATTCTTACCTATTAATGCCATGCACTGGTACTTAAAATACTTGATGAAGTTCTCCTCCTCCTTGTACCTATGTAAGAAAGCATACACCAAGTCCATGGCTTCTCACTCCATACTTACATGATTAGTCTTCACTTGGATTTGCATATTCATTATTTGACCTAGCGCTCTAAACATGTTGGCCCATTTTGATCTATCAAAAACCTTCTTCATTAAGTTATTTAACCAAGAGCATCAAACATGCCAAATACAAAGGTACATTGGCACACCAAAGAGCTCCCTATCACAAACAACAAAATAGAATGAACCCTCAAGTGAACTTCCATATCCTTGCACAATGCAACATAAAGTGCCATAGCACAATAATTAAAGTGGAGGAATAATTCTATAGATGGCTTACATGATAGCTTGTATTTCTACAATGGCATCATCCATCATAAATGCATTGTGTTGCCATGATTTTCTTGCATCCAATAATTGATCTTGAAAGGCAACTAGCCACACTTGAATGTCAAGCATGGTGCTTGAAGATGTAATGGCCTAAGCAATAGTGATACCATTACCATGAGAGTATAACACCAAGATTGTGTATAAATGAAATTGAAAAATATCATTATTGTCAACATTATTTGAAATTTTTCAATGCACATAAAAGTTAGCATCAATTTCTTTTCTTGGTATTATACCTTGTATTTATTAGTGCCAAATGTGGCATCCATTGCCAACAACACATTGTCTCCATGTGTTTTTGCCACCTCTAAGTGCCAATTGGTTTGCACACTGAGCATAAATGCATGCCCTTTTGACTCATCAAAGAATTTTTTAAAAAAAATTGGCTCTTATTGGCAAGGACCCAATTGTGCAATCTATGTGCATCATCTTGGGCCATTTGCAAGATGACACTTTCCAACTTTCTTGAAATATTTAGAGTATCCTGCAATGTAAGAAAAGTATCTCTTATGGTCTTCAAGCTACCATCTTGCCACCTATTTGCACTATGTGTATGTGATGTTGCAAAACTTGTTGCTTGCAAAGTGAAGCCTTTGTGTAGCATGTCATAAATCCACAATTGCATCCTCATTGACAACCAAGATGCAAAGCCCATCCTTGCATTGGATTGTGTAATGTATAGTGCACCATGGTACACATTTCCTTTTTGGGTCAACATGCTTATATTGTATATAATTCAAACATTAAAATGTGGGGCAAAGATAAAGTAGCATAGCCACAAAATGACATTGATAATCCACATCATAGTTTTGAGACTCGACCCTTTGTTTGCCCGTTTTGGTCTTTCATTGAAGGTGGGTTATCTCGAGCATCAATGGGGTCAAAGTTGCTCCAAAACCTGTAGAGTGAAAGAGAACATTGTATAGCAATGCATGGAGTATGGAGCATCAGTGTTTAGGGTGCTTTGGACATTCCCTTTTGAAATGACCTAGCTCCTTGCAATAGAAACAACACGAAGCTTTATCCCTTGGAGTCACAAGATTTCTGGTCGTCTGTAGCATGATTTTCTTCTTTAGGCCGAATTGTCCTAGGATCCTTTTAGTAGACTGAAGTGGTTGCGGAAACTTTGTTTCTACATTGTCCTCTTTTTAGACCTCGACTGAGGTCCATGGTCAATCGGCTTTCCTTGTAGTATTAAAGAATACTCCCAAACTTCGTCATTTTGGCAAGACCCAATCTATATTAGGTGAGAAGAAAACTTAAAGAAAATTCATTGCAAGTTATAGCTTCCATTCCTTGTAAGAGTATCCCTAATCATTTGCAAGTTCTAGGTTCAAAATAGATACAACTCATATTACTTGAGTTAGCAATAGTTACAAGAGCAAGGTTTATTCCAAATATAATTTGTATTACATGTTGATAAAATTTCTAGGATTACTATTCATCTTGGAAAGATGTAGTAGGCTCTAGGTGTTTGTCTTTGTCGTCATCTGATTTCTCTATATATCCATAGGTTGTGCCTGTGTAGCTTTGTTTTCTTGGAGGCTCAATGTCTTGTAGACTTAAGTCAGGGCAATCTGCTTGGATGTGCCCTAGCTCATTGCAATGGAAACATTGACGATAGGGACATCTCCTACGAATGTGCCCTATTTCTCTGCACATGTGGCATCTCTTGCCTTGCTTTCGAGAATCCTCTTTGTCACAATTGTCCAAATTAAGTTCCTGGACAATTGTCTTTGCTCAAAGTAATGCATCTTGCAAGTTTGTTTGATGCATTGCTTCTAGACAATGGTTCAGAGGACTATTTAGGCCATGGCAAAACTTGGATACTTGTTGTGCAATACCCATAGGTGGTGCATATTTTAGTAGGGTTACAAACTTCAAGTAGTAGGCTTCCAAGGTTAATTCCAATTGTTTGAGCTTGAAGAATTCATTCATCCTGAAAGTTTGGTAGGTTGGCGGAATGTATTTTCTTTGTAAAGAATCTTTCAATTGAGTCCAAGTGGCAGTGGCTTCAGAAATACCTTGATCTTTGCACCATTGCTTCCACCATATCTGAGCATGGCCAACTAACTTAAGTTTGGCTATCATTGCTTGATTGGTAGCAACATTTCCTGAAGCAGAGAAATAATCATCTATCAACTCAATCCATATCTCCGCCTTTGCTCCGACGTCTATCCCTTCTCCATCAAACTCGCATGCATTAATTTTCTTGAGAAGGAACTTATTCTCTTGCATGTCTGTGCCACTTAAACTCTCTGCCTGCAGGGCATAGTCCCATTCCGATCCCCTAAAATGGCATGAATCAAGTTCTAACCTAACCTTATCTAAGGGTCAAATGATGATAAAACCCTGTGAGAAGCCTCCCAATTCTCAAGGACCACCTTGCCATAGGATAGACCCATCGGGGTTCTGCCCGCACTTGCTTCCCCTTTTGATAGCTTTAGTTTTCTAATTAGGTCCTATCATATTTATGTGTGACATTCAAAATCAGCTTCCTTAATTAAGCCTTTAGGGAACACAGTTTATTCACGTAATTTACATCACAGTCGCGAAAATAGAGCAAACATTCCTTTGACAAACAAGTTCAAACATGTTCCTTCACTTATCTCAAGTTAATCTTTGTCTCCTGCCCATACAGGAGAGTTATATATCCCTTCTGTCCAACACAAGTACTTGGTCCAAATCACATGGCACCTATAATTTCCATCCAATATCTAGAATAGGATCTTCTAACGCCTCCAGACATTGCTCACAAGAGTCTTCAACTCCCTTCCAAACTCGGCAAGGGGTGTCTAGAACTCCATTGACCCCAAGTGACCTAGGAGGGAGACACACTTTCCGTGGTTGGCCTTTTCACCACTTGACCTTTGGCCCCTGAATTGAGTAGTGCCCTCTCGGGTTGAAATGCAACATGACCTTAAAGATGATCCACACGTGCAAAATATCCTTCCTTAATTAATCCAATTAAGAACCAAGCACGTGCGATCAAAGCAATCAGTCTAATATCATCTTCCAAGAAGAACATTCGTTTATTCCCATGGTAACTTATCATTACAGAACCCTGGCTTGCTTTTACCATCAAACACAAGCACTTGGAATAACCATCCAATTCACATCCCACAATCAATTTAATGCAAAAGCATTTAGGACATTATCTAATCAATCCACAAACAATGGTATCCTTTTCCAAACATTGCAGGAATAGTCACGATAGCCTTCCATCGCGTGTTTGCTCTCCCCCTTGGGATCTAAGTGATTCCATGAAAAATTTACTGAACACTTCCTCCATTCAGCTAGGACATTGCTTAAGACATGAGTTCTAATAATCCCTTACTTTGATTGATAACCAAACCTTCTTCCTAACGAGTACAAAAGTATCGGTCTTTCCTTTGACTCAGGGTTTCCTAACCCTAGAGCCTTTGCTTGCCCTAGAGTTGTTGTTGCATCTAACCCAACCCCAAGCAGGATTAATAAACATAGCCGCTATTAAATGGAATCCAAGGCACCTAAGTCCTAACCCTTATGGTTGTTGTTTGTGTTAACTATGCACTAGAGTTTCAAGATTCATTTTCCTCTAAGATAGATTACTTATCATGTGATCTTTCAAGCGTGCAAGCTCTACGTACTTCAAGTATGGTAAGATACTTTATTTATTAATTTCCAAGAGGGGAGAGTCGACAATACCTTGAAACCTTGTATGCCATTCATACTACATATGGATTTGTCGCATAACATCTAGGTGTAGCTAACTTCCCTAGATACATGCACTTTGTAAACTCCATCTTTCAATTGTTGTGATAAACTTACCCTTTTCAATAATCCTTTTCTGTGCGGCTTAGCGTGGGTCTAACACATCTCATGCGTGAATGAAAGCGAGCATTCATTAACTTGAAAATACATTACTTACGTCCGCTACCATAGTTGGATGGGGAATGATTTCCTTACTCGAGGTTTGGTTGCTACTCGGTGTGGGGTTTCCATCCACATGTGTCATTTTCCACTTGGGAACCATCCTCGCTCTTTTCGAGTTGCACAAGACTTCCACACCTTGTGCTCGAGTAGTGGGGCTGTTTACGAGTGGTGGATAATCTCATAAGACAAGTATAGGCTTGCAGCCACACGAGGGAAGGAAATGCGTGTGGCTACCCTCTTCAGAGGGGAAGGGAAAGAATCTCTCTTCCTCTCTCTCTCTCTCTTTCCCTCTCCTTGTTCTTTCTCTCTCTTTTCCTCTTCTTCTTCTACCTTCTTCTTCTCCTCCTTCTCTTCTTCTCTCCTCTGTCTATCCCTCTCTCTTACTCTTGTTCTCCTTCTCTCTCCCTCTCTTCTACTCTTCTTCTCCTTCTCTCTCCCTCTCTTCTGCTCTTCTTCTTCTCGTCCTTCTCTCTCTCTTGTCTCCTCTCTCTTTCTCTTCCTCTCTCTTCCTCTCTCTCTATCTCTCAATGGCAAAGGGGTGGAGGCAAGATGTAATGTCCACTCTCATTTTGATAGGGGGGATTCTATAGGTGGTGGGGGTGTATTATTTGGGGGGGGGGGGGGGCTCCTTGGCCTCCCAGGTGGCTACGGCCTCGATACGCCAAAGGGGGGCTTGGCCACATGGCCTTCCTCTTCCATTCATCTTCCACATGGTCCTCTCCATCATCTCTCTCATCTCCCTCGTCACGTACTCCTTCCTTCACATTTCTGCTAATGACATCTCTTCTTGTCCGTTCCTCCCCTTTGTCATTTCAACACCCACCCCACGTCAACTACTACTTCCCCCCTCGCCACCTATCAGCAATTTAAGGGGGGGGGAATGAGAAAAAAATTCATTAATTTCATTATAAAAGGGGGGGGCATTTGTAATGATGGGACGTTAGACGTGCCTACTAGGGCCACCATTATCACACTTATCGAGAGACTGTGATAATGTTATTATGCAAAGCCACTTGGTAGTAGCCTCTTGAACTATTGAGCATTAGCACCTTTATTAATGATGTATACTATCCTTCCTTGTTGGATATATCATTCCATGAAGATCACACATGTCAATCATGATATAACATAGTGGTTTCACAATATAGTCTCATGAGCCATTGCATTTTTGACAATTAATCCTCAATCTAATTCAAAGACCTTCTTATTTGCTACATTGATTCTTGCACTACACAAACTCAATGGTGGGATGTGGGACCCCTCTTATTCATTCAAGAGGTTTGATTGGCAAAGGTTGGTGGCTATCTCTCACCTAACCTCTTCCACATTCCATGAACACAACGATTTGCCTGTATTGAGCTTGTAAGATAGTGAACACATAGTGAACTTGTTGTTCCCATGTCCTCCAACAATTGAACACAATAGATTGGCAATAATAGGGCATGAAAGTGAATACAAACCATTGCTACTCAATCAATTCCAGCGTTGATTACAAAGAAGAGTTAGGGTAGCTCGTTATCATAAGGTTTCACTAGTTGATCGAGCCTGAGCTTAATGAGGAGGCAGAGGTAGTTGTTGTAGGTGGTGATGAAGGAGGGGTGTGGGATAGTAGTAAACTCTTTTGCCAAACTACATAAAGGAGGACATTAGGTCAATATTCTAGAATAGGTACATGTTCTATTAAAAAAAACATATTGTAGATGCAAAGGAGAACTAGGCTAATGCTGGAAATGGAAGGGCAGCAAGAAGGTGATGGTTGCTCATCACCAATAGCAATGGGAGGCTGGGCGACAATTGTAGACCATGCAATAGTAGTCTCTGGGGGCTATATAGCTAGTGGAAGAGGGTTGATGGTGGCTGAAACTTGCAAGACAAGGATGGGTTGAATGATGGACAATCTATCTATTTATAGATGTAGAAGGATCCTCCCAAATTAGGGTTTTGCTCATGTGACATAAAGACTATCTAGACGGCATACCATTTAATGAGACTTTTGGTAATTTACATGTTTTGGGATTGTTTTAAACAGCTAATCTATTTGTAATGCATTTTTAACTTAGCATGTGTAGAGTGATATTCTTTTGAGTGTCTAGTGATGGCCCAAAACCTTGTTGTGCATCAAAGACAATGGGCACTAAGACTGAATAACCTATGGTAGGTTTAAAGTAAGGATCTAGATTGAAAGAAGAGGAATCTAAATGTGAAGTAAATGTAGGAGGGAAGTGTGTGAAATATACTCAAATGAAAAAGAGAATGAAGGATTGCCTTCTGGAACATCTCTAAACACAAAGTTTTCTTCAAAACCATACCAATACCAATCTAGGTCTCCATGGTGACTTACAATTGGTTCTTGCATAATAGAAGGAGCAGTATAGAAAAAATCAAATTCACACAATGATGGATTGTATGAACTTACCATTGGGCTTGATTGTGAAGATTCTAAACTTTGTCTATGTCCTAAGTGTTAGTATTCTCCCTATTGAGAAGTGATCAATCTCGTGAACAGGGTGCTCCTTTTGAAGAAGTATGAGACGAAGAAGAGTTGGGCCTTGGTGACTAATCCCTACAAGAAAGGTTTGTAGAAGGATCATTGTCCTCCAAATCAAGACCATAATGCCTCCTCGTAGCTTCCATTGAAGAAGTAGCTAAAGAAAGCATCAAAGGATCCAAAAATCAAGCCATTTGAGCCTTCATGAATCACTTACATCTGTTGTTCATGTATCTTGCACAAAAACAAGATCTTTATGATAGCCACAATATACTCTTTAAAATAGTAGTAACTCTAAGAAAATATAGAATGTATGAACATGACTAAAATGCAATAACTTAGACAATTAAATAACACAAACCCTCAGTGCAAAAATCAAAACACAAAACACAAATTGCAAAAACACAAAACGCAAAAACACAAACACAAACATGGAAGAAATAGAACTCTAAAGTAAATGAATCAATGATGTATTGAATGAGAGAATGTACAAAATGCTCAAGGGTAGAGCTATTCATCAGCTGTGGCTCTCATGGGAGCAAGCTAAGGAAGGTGCCGATGTGTGTCATCCACCAAAGACGAAACCAAAGTGCAATAACCACCCGTCAGAGCAAAGAATGATGATGATAAGTGCTGAAAACACAAAAATGACATGTTGTAGATGCAAATACAAATCATGCCAATTCTAGAAATGGAATGGTAGCAAGCTAGAAACCAAAACACAGCAATCTCTGTGACTGAGACTCGTAAATTGAATCAATGCAACTATGGAAAGATGGGTATGTAGTCCATGTAGCAGAGAAACAATCTTTGTGGGCCGAATAGCTAGTGGAAGAGAATTGATGGTTGAACGTGTCAAAAGTGGTGCAATGATGGAAGCGTAAACATCAACTGTAATAAACAGCTGAAACACAAGACAAAAGAGAAAGGGAAAGAAAGAATACAATACAAATGAGAACTTAGATGTATGCTTGGAAAATGGAATCCATTTATCAAACACGAGACTGTTGCATACAATGGTGAGTCACTGGTTGCATGGGCACCAGCACCGGCTTCTCGGGACCTCTAGGTGGTGAACTGGCTAACTGAGGAGGAGGAGCCTAGAATAAATATACACAAATAATGCCATAAAATATTTCAAGTTGGCCAGCAATAAATGCCTAATATGCCCATAAAATTGCATAATAAAAAATGACTAAAAAACCTAAATAATGTGCCCAAGCCTTTGCAACTTAAACTCACACATGAGCTGATATATCTGCTAACACCCTTTCTAAGACCATGGGTGATTTGATACAATACAATGGTACAATGAGAATGAATTATAAACCATACATCATAGAACCATGGATACCCAAGCAGTGGGTGATCAAGCCACCACCAAGGTGCCTTGGAGTGAACCTGATATCGATGTCAATCATACCAGCTCCGAAAACTAGAGAAGATCATAGTAGCTCTCAATGTCTATCAACAATGCTGCTGATGTAGCACATGTGATCATCCTGTCACCAATGCCACAACATATAAATGACCATGGATCTCCTCCTTTGGCCAAAACTGCCAAAGTGTCCCCTCATGTGAGCTCCAAACAAAAGCCACCCGCTCTTTGTAAAAGAACCAACCCATCATGAAATTGAATATCAATCCTAGCTCCAATATTTCTACATGCAAGACTTCAGTTGATGTGTCAAGGATGTCCCTCTCTAGATCATGTGCATCTATATAGAATTATAGATGAGGTGTAGTTGCCCCATCTTGCCACCCGCTCACACTCCCTCTCTAGAACTGGAGAGTCGTGAGGAATGAACTCATCACCACCACTAGAAAGTAGTTGAGGAAGGGGCCACCAAGCCCTTCCCACGATCTCAAGAAGAGGACCCCTTCTGCACCTTGGACTTTGCCATGGCCAAAGGATCTGAGCTGGAATATGAGGAAGATGATGACTTGTCGGAGGAGTTTGCATCCTACTTCATCTTCTGCTCCTTTTTCTTCCTAGAAGCCGCTAACTCTTTGCAGTCCTTCCGTAAATGGCCTTTCTTTCCATAGTGATAACACTGGGCCTTTGACTTCTTCATCTTCAAACCCCTCTCTAAAGCTGTAAAAGCCTCACCTAAACCTCCATAATGTGACGGAAGTTGCCCTTGTAGCCGAAAACTCGCCTCATGCACAAGGAGCATTGAGGACATATGAAGAAAACTGATAGGAGTTGTAGATGTCTATGCTCGTAAAGCATTCGCCACTCCATCTAACTCTTGAGGAAGCTTGTAGAGTATTGTATCAACAAGATGTGCCTTTGCTAGAGCAAACTGCATAGTGCAAAGCTAGTCGTGGAGTTGGGTAACATGAAGTAGAAATGATTGGATCGTATCTTTGGGCTCAAACTTTAGTTGCTAGAGTTGGCCATAGAGAGTAACGGCCCTCATGGTTGAAGGATCCTTGTACATCAATTGTAAACCATGCATCTAAAACTGTCCTGCAAGAGGTGACCAATGGAAGGACATATTTGGAAATACACCAAACTAAGGCTGAATAAGCATAGGCATCATTCGAATCCCATGTAAGCACTGCCTCCTCATGGTTGTCTTCATCAAAATCAGATGGAACATGAGAAGGTTGTTGAGGACGTGCCATAGCTTTGCCAACCACATACCATAACCACTTCTGAATAAACTAAACCCTCATCACTACACTCCATGTGTAATAATCAAGTCCATGGAGCTTGTCATCAGTGGATGTGCACGAAGAAGCCATCTATAGAGGATGAAGAAGAGAAGTAGAGAAAATAAGGTATTTAGAGAGGGAACATAGCCAAAACACAAGCACAGACTGCAAAAAACAAAATTTTGACCAAAAGAAGACAAAAGTTGCTACAAAAAATGAGTCAAAAACTACAAAAAATAGCAAAAATAGCTTGAAGGCACACAGTCACCCAACCAAGAAGGAGTCAAATACACCAAAAGCAAGTTGAGTACTACCACAAAAAGGCTAAAAGCCTATTGCAGGAGCCTGAAAACTGAACACGTAGGCAACAAAGGAGTTGCAAACAACACGCGTTGGCAAATCTGCAAAAAACATAGATAAAATAGGTCACTTGGTTGGAGTAGTAGTCACCTGATTAGCAAGGTTGTAAGCAATCCTGAAATCAACAAGAAAACACAGTGGAAGGAACACAAATCTTGAAATCTGATACCATGTTAGAAGTGGTGCAACAATGGAAGCATAAACATGAGCTGCAATAAACTCCTAAAACACAAGACAAAAGAGAAAGGAAAGAATGAACGCAATACACATGAGAACTCAGATGTATGCTCGGGAAATGGAATCCGTATATCAGACATGAGATTGTTGCATACAACAGTGAGTCACTGGCTATGTGGGCACCAACACTGGCTCCTCTCTCCACGAGACCTCCAGGTGGTGAACTGACCAAGTGAGGACGAGGAGCCTAGAATAAATAGACACAAATAATGCCATAAAATATGTTAGGTCAGCCAACATTTAATGCTAATTGACCAACGATAAACGCCCAATATCACCATAAAATGACACAATAAGAAATGCCTAAATAACCTAAATAATGTGCCCAAGCCACTACAACACAATATTCCCATTTTTCAAATTCTAAAAAGTGGCACCCAGATAACATGCCCATAAGTTTCTCAAAACCATATGATGTGACCTATCATTGGAAAGCACTTGAAAAATGGAATCTATTGAGCTATAGAGTGCTTGATTTGGAGTTATAGTGTTCAAGTTATGATAAATCCAAAGATTTGACCACGTGTCCCAAACTTATGGGAAATTCCCATCTTCTCCAATATAGTGTTCTACAACTTAAACTCACACATGAGCTGACATATCTGCTAACATAACCTACAAAACAAGGATGGATTGAATGGTAGGTAGCTTGTCTATTTATAGATATAGAAGGAACTTCCCAAATTAGGGTTTTTCTTATGGGATGTAGAAATTCCCGAGGACCACACACCATTTAATCAAACTCTTGGTAATTTATGTAGTGGGGATGTTGTAAAGCCATTCAATAGTTTTGGCGTCTAATTGCGTGCCCTGTCCCATTCTCAAACAATCACATTTTTAACAATTTTTTCTCCCTTTTTCTATGCTTTTCTTGCTTTCTTTTCTTTCTTTTCTCTCCTCTTTTCTTTCTTTCTTTTCTTTCTCTGTTCTATATTCTTTTGTTTCTCTCTTTATTCTCTCTCTCACCCAAAGAGAATAATATAGTTTAAACTAACAAGTTTAAATACTCTCTCCTTCCCTCGCCCTCTCTCATCCATCTCTCTCTCACACATATACCCAATGGCACAATACAACCATCTACTCCCATGGGTTACCATTCAAATTTCAAATTTCAAATCCTCTCTCTCTCTCTCTCTCTCTCTCTCAACCCTAAACCCTAAAACACTATCCCTTTCTATAAAATTCTCTCCCCCTCCTCCATCTCATTCATCCTTTCTAATTCTTCACCCCTCCTACTCCTTTCAAGGTCTCCATCCCTCCTCTCTCAAGCTCTCTCCTCCCTTAACCACTTAACCCTTCCAAGTTCCTCCTCCATCAAGCTCTAGCCTCTCTCTACTCCTTTAAGGCTCAAGCTCTCTACTCCTTCAATCTCTCTACCCTTTCTACTCCCTTATTCAATCATGTCACCCTCCACCCATGACCCTCTCTCCATACATCATCAATGGCCACCCCCCTCTTCATGAGGCCTTTTGCTTGCATCGTACCTACTTCATGTGAGTGAAGGAGAAATCGGACACTTGCAAGTAGCAATGAAAGTATTTCCCAAAGATCCAAATCTCATCCATCACTCGCATTCTCAATATCCACCTTTGCAAATTAGGAGGGGAGGCCACACCATGTCCTGCTATTCTCGACAATGTCTATCAACATTTTTGTCAAAAATACTTGTCATTGAGGTGGCACAAAGGCCTTTCAAGGGCAAGTGAGGAGGTGGTCTCTCTCGATCATGAGGTCTCACATGCGAAACAAGATCCCTCTCCAATCATCTCTATTTCCTCCATTGGGGGGGCTTCCTCTATCCCATCTAGAAAAAACCATTCAAGTGGTACACCTACGCCTAGGAGGCAAGCCAGTCTTGTCCTAGCAATGGGGCAAGTTTCTAGTCCTCTCTCTTTTCTCAAGGAGAGACAAAGGCAGTGGAAATAGAGATTGCACACATCATAATTGAATGCAATCTCTCTTTCCATATCCTCAAAATGGATCAATGAAAGTGGATGGTGAAAGCCATTGTTGCCATGGATCCATGATATGGATGGTATGATATCACATACAATGACATGCATAACCAGAAACTTGATGACAAGAGAGAGAAAGAGAGAGAGAGAGAGAGAGAGAAAGAAAGAAAGAAAGAAAGTTATATTAACGTCTTCTAAAGACCAAAACTGGCCTATGAAACAAAGTGTGATACAACTGATGAGGTCCAGCTATCCAAAATAAAAGTGCTGAATGAAAAGCTAAAAACTGGAAACTGAAAATACAGTGTTGTGAGTGTGATAAGTGTCGTGTATGTGTATGTGCGTATGTAGCTCTGGTACTCCAGATAATGGCTACAAAAGGGGAACAATGGTCGGCTGTGATAGGGGAACAACTGTCGGCTGTGATAAAGTGGTGGGATGTGTATATGTAACAGATGTAGGAAGATATACTATCCTGGGATGTAGTAGCAGTCGTCAAAGTCGCTAATAGCAGGGGATCCCTCCTGGATGCAAGATGTGGTACATCCGCAGTGGAGAAAGAGCAAACTGGAGATCTGAGATCCAACGTGTCGAGTGTCGAGAGAGAGAGAGAGAGAGAAAGAGAGAGAGAGAGAGAGAGAGGACAAGTCCCTCGAGCACGTGCGTACTGGTTGGGCAAAGTATGGATGTTCTATCCTAATGCTTCAAGTTAAAAGCCTAGAGGGAGAGGTAGGATAAGTTACCTCCGACTGTCTGCCTGGCCCTATCCAAGGGGGTTGTTAGCCGCGCCGGGTATATGGACCTAGCCCGCCACGCGAGGTCTCTCCGTGGGTACTTCTTGGAATGGTAGGACACTTGGGTGCCAAGGGAGGCTCTGGCCATAAATTCCTTGCTCCGGATCTCGCACAAGAGGTCGATGTGACTCGAGATGGGATCTCGAGGCCCGTGTACTAGTCTACGGGCGGAACTTGGAGCAGCAATCCTATAGATTTCTGGGACAGCCTTCGGGCATGCTACTTGATGTAATCTGGCATATAGAAGGATTATTTTTGTAGAGGCAGAAAGGGACACATAATTCTCCTGTATGGGCGGGAGACAAACATTAACATGAAGATAAGTTAAGGCACTGTTTTATCTTGTTTTATCTTGTCTTTGTGTCCGTGCCCTAAATTATGTAAAGGAACCAGTGATTAATAGGTTAATTAAGAAAGTTTCTTTTATGTGTCAAACATAATGTGGTAGGTAATTAGATAACTAAAACAACCCCCGAGGAAAGCGAGGTGGATGTGACCGTCGGGTCCATTCTACGGCAGGGTGGTCTCAGTTAGCCGAGAGCTTTCCTTAATGGAATTTATTTTGATGTGAACGTTAGTTAAACAAGGACCTTTGAACTTGTAAGTTGAAACCCTTATTCATACCATTTTAGGGGACCGCCCTACGGGCAGAGAGGTTGAGCGATGCCTCCCTCTCATTTCCCATTCTCTTTGAACCAAGTGCGGTATGAGTCTGCTTGGGTCCAATTACATCTATGCAAAGTGGATCGGCTGTCAGCCGTTAGGAAGACTCAACTGCTAGGAACCCGGACTTCAGGTCAATCCTAGTGGGAATGGTCGGATAATTTCCGTTGCAAGGTAGACTCGAGAGACCCTAGTTGGCGAACCCCATGTCATTCCTTGGGAGTGCCGCACAGCGTCTTCTAGATTGATCTCTTGATGGGCTGCTAAGACGTGTCCCGTAATTCAAGGGGTGGGCACGTTACAATAAGGCTCTTTGTCATTTGGCTCCTCCACATAGTGGATTGGAGCATCACTCGGTGGATGGGTTACGTAGGGTCCAAGTGGTCTAGGTATGCCTATGAGGTTTATCTCCATCCTAAGAATGGCTTGTTTGGTATCATTAGGTGCCAAGAAAGCCAATGGGGCTTCCCTTCTGAAGAATTTTTGTGGCATATTTGCCAAGCAAGGATATCTGTACAGTTGTGAGTAGAGGAGTCTCCTCCATAGTCAATAATACATGACATTGTGATCGAACCTACCATAATTGGTGTAAGGTCAGGACCTGACACTCAACTGGCATGTGGTTTTTTCCATAATACACGCATTGAACATGAGGACGTGTTGGTCATCTTATCATTTCTTATAATTTGGTTAGCTCCATCTTCATCTCTACTAGCTTCTAACTTGCATCCATGCCCTTTTCTTTATCCTAAGTGCTTGGGCCTGATCTTTCACTTGATGTTGAAACTCTCTCAAAGTTTCTAGCATTTGTCTCTTCTCGGGTCAAACTCTTGGAGCTTCTCTTTTTGAGTTGGTTGTCCACTCTAATTGCCTCGTCAAAGACCCTAGCTAGTGCATCTCCCTGCAAGCTTGAATTTCCCGCCAAGGCCTTGTAGAGTTTCTCACTTCGTATCCCATTGATGAAGACAGTGAAGACCACTCTTTGGGTAGGTCGCTCACCAGTTGGGATCCTCTTGAAGCGACTCTGCACATGGGTAATGTAGTCTCTGATGTCCTTCTTGTCTTTTTGCTTGACGTTCATCAACTGCTACACTAGAAGGTTATCGAAGTACCCAGGCTTAGAGAATCTCTTAATGAAGAGACTCTTAAGGTTCTTGAAGTCAATCCACTCAGTACCATCTAGACTCGTGTACCACGTTCTATCCTCATCTCCTAAGCATAGACTGAAAGATTGTGAGCACAAAGTAAGATTGGTGAGGCTATTGCCCTCGCAAACTTGCTTGAACTACTCTATGAAGCTATATGGGCTATCATTTGGTTGGTACTTGTCTAGCCGCTTAGCCACGATAAGGATTCTTGATTGGCTCTTAGAGCCCTGTGGTTAACCTCTAATCCTACAAGCAATGAGGTTGCCATTGATGCTCTTCTCTATTAACACATTGTCTAGCAGTCACTTGTAAGTAGCTCACTCAACGTGAAATCGCCTTTTAGTGCTATTTCCCTTTTTGTGTCAGGTTATGTCCTATTTCTACCTGTTAGGGCTGGCACTCATTGAATCTCGTGCATTTCTATGTTCTGTCGCAAGCTTTTGCCTTGCTATTCCTAATTGTATGCCACTATCCCTTGCAAAGCTTCTTGCACTAATTTCCTCTGCTCTTTGAGGTTCACTATGATATCCTCGAATGGCCTACCATGGTGGTCCATCTAGGTTTGCAAGTCGTACTTACTCACCATTTATTGGATTTCATCTGGAAAATCCCCTAGATGGAGCTTTTCATTGCGTTGGGGTTCATGCTACTCTTTGCCATATCTGCAATCTCTTGTTCCACCAGGGTGTTGATGAGGTTGATTAAATCGGGTAGGTTCACGCATGCAATGATATCAGGCCTCCGATTTGTCTAGCTCTTGTGTCGCATCTTCCTCTTAGTCCTACCACTTGGGGTTCTTGATTACGCATCCAATTTTTAGGGTCTTCTCCTATTGGTGGGTTCATTTAGTTTCTTGAGTCTGAGTGAGTTCCTTGTTGTTTACAGACAATCCTCAATTTAACTTCACTCAGTGTGTATGGTGCTCTTTTCCGTGCACTGTGAAAATCAAGCTTCCAGCTTTTTGAGTGCACTTCAAGTGATAAACTCAATGTGGGGTGCGATTGCAAAATGGAAAATGTATCTCACACTATTTCCCTTTTTGTTCTAGCCTAATGTGGCTCTAAGCGCGTTCTCTAGTTGCTCCTAAGAATTGTATAGGGTCTTTAATACTCCTTTTTGATCGGTCAGGGTGGAATTGGGGTCTAAGTAAGGTTTGGACTCTCGACTAGGCTATTAGAGGTTGCCTCTAGGCTGTAGGTCACAATTTCCCATGTTCTTGGCTCTTCTGTAAGTCAGGTTATTTATCTCGGGGGGTTTTAGGGATTAGTTCAGCTGGTTCTGGTAGGAAGCTGGGTGATTTGTCCTTGTTTTTGTTTTGCAATGTTGGTCCGATTCCTAGAATTGGATGGTCCAATTCTAGGTGGTCCAACTTTGGGAGTTGGACAATTTGAGTCTGACTGGGTATGTCTAATCGAATGGTAGTCCGATCGGACCAAGGTGGTCAGATTCCCAAGTTTGGTCGGATTGGGGTTTTGTCTGATTAGACATAAGGTGGTCCGAGTGGATTGTCCGATTGAACAGAAGGTTGTCCAATCGGATGGTTTAATCAGACAATGCCGATTATTGGGCATGGTCTAGCTAACTAGTTGGACAGTCCAATTCTACCAGTCAGATTTTCCGACTATTTTGACTTTCGGAGTCGGCAGACACTGATGGATGGTTCGATTGTGGTGGGTGCAAATGCAGATATTGGCTCAATCGATGCCAAGGGTCCCTAGTGTTTACGGCATAATGTGTAACCTTCCAAAACAAGCAAATAGAGCATAAGGAAGGCCTCGAATGAAAGATAGACTCGAAATAAAAATACTCGATTTGTTCTGTGCTTGCAGCTCTCTCTCTCTCTCTATCTCTCTCAAGCTCTCTCTCACATTACTGAAGTGCAGAAATGAGCTCTCCCCTACTGGTTTTGGGCTTTTAGGGTCATGTCTAGTCATCCTTAACATTCCAACTCCATGTCTTGTAGGCATTAAACCCCAAAACTCATTTTTTCCTTTTTCTTTTCCTTGTTCTTCCTATTTCATAGCAACAAAACCCTATTGTTTCCTTGCAAGTTCTTGGTCCTAATCTACATAAATGCAACAAAAAACCACAAAGTAATCCATGGGCTGAAGTAATCTACTTGTCTACTCATCAAAAACTCCAAACACTTACTTGTTTCAAAGATCAAAGCGCCTAAATCTCTTACCTATATCAAGCACCAATTCAGGGGTGAAACCCTACATCAATGCTCGATTCAAAATGCGCAAGCGCTCAAGGCTCAAATCCATTGGTCTTGACAATGGAACCAAAATGTTGGGAGCTCATGCTTGACTGTCAAGTCCCATGGACCGCTTATTATTTCAAGCATTTCAAGCCGAGCACTAATGACTACCTCTCACATAGTCGACACGCTATCCCTCTCTACGAGTGTAGTGATCTTACCTCGATGCCTAATTAAGTAACCTCCTTCCTCATGCAGACTGGTAACTCCACGATTCATAATGTGAGCTCGAGCAATCTCAATTCCTCTCCTTCAAGCTCCATCCTCTATAGCTGCATGAAACAAGAGAGGAGAAGAGAAGAGAGGAAGAATAAAGGAAATGATGGAGAGCTTCTTCTCCAACATCCCTCACCCTCACACACACACTCTCTCACACTCTCACACTCAAGCACAAGCAAGAAGGAAAGAAGAAAAAGAGGAAGAACTTTTGCCACACACCAAAGAATGAGCTTCTCGTTCACTTTTTGAGTTTATATACAAAAACCTTATCCCTTTTGGGTGGTCATCCCCTCTTTTACATGGTGGTTGTGGCGTACTAGGCCCTCTTTCCTATTGTCCTCCTATCTTCCTGGCTTTCTTTCTACCATCTGTCTACCCTTACAATTTGCACAGGAGGGAGCCTAGTGTTCTTTTACAAGGATTTTGGCTGTGTCTTTCCATTCAAAGGTGAACCTTCTTTTTTTTAGCACTTTTTGGGCTCTAGTGGTCATGCCATGCATGCACTTTTGGACTCTTCTAGGTCTGATTTCCTTCTAGGATGCCTCTTTCAGCTCGTGACTTGCACATATCCATTTTTTTTGCTTTTTTCTATTTTTCTTGTGTTGAAGTTAACAATGGTCCTTGAACGTCTCTCTTTGAGTAGGTCATCCATTCGTATGGCTTCATCAAATACCCTAGTTAGCACATCCCTTTGCAGGTTCGAATTGTCCATCAAGGCCTTGTAAAGCTCTTCACTCCTAATTCCACTTAAGAATATGGTAGAGAGACTACTCACTCGCTAGGTCACTCTATAGTTGGGATTCTCTTAAAGAGACTCCGCAAGTGGGTGATGTAGTCTCAAATATCCTCATTATTCTTTTGATTGACATTCATTAGTCAAACAATAAGGTTATTTGAGTACCCTTCCTTAGAGAATCTCTTGCTGAAGAGACTCTTGAGATTGTTGAAATTATTCTGTTCAACATTGTTTAGACTAGTGTACCACATCCGTCCTTTATCCCCAAGGCAAAGACCAAAAGCTTGTGCACGTTGAGCAGGGTCCATTAGGCCATTCCCCTTGGTTACGTATTCAAACTACTCTACAAAACTATATGGGCCATTATCAAGCTGATACATATCGAGTTGCTTGGAAACTCTATGTGTATCTTCATTTGGCTTTTTGAATTCAGAGTAATACCTATTCCTATTAGCAATGAAGTTTCTAGGGCTACTCCCTCTACTCCACTCTACTCCACAACCATGTTATCTATATGAGTTGGCTTTGTGAGAAGCTTACTCAATGTAAGGTTGACTTCAAGTGCTCTTTCCCTCTTAGTGTTGGGTCCTATTCTGTTTCCATTGGCAAGTGCTAAAACTCCCTGGACCTCTCACATTTCTATCTCCTACATCAGCCTTTGAGCTCACTGCTCCTGATTATAGGCGACAATGCCTTTTGCAATGCTTTCTTTGCTAGTCTTTGCTCTTTCTTGAGGTCCGATATGATGTTCTCGATTGGTCTACTGTGGTGCTCCATTTTAGTTTGCAAATTGTACTGATTTATCATGGCTAGATATTGACTGGGAAATCTCCCACATCGAGCTCATCATTTTTGGGATTAGTGCAAGATCGTGACATTTCGTTAGTCTCTTGGGCTTTTAAACTGTCAATCAAGCTGATCAACTTGGGTAAGATTTAGTCCCTAATCATGTCAGCTCCTTTTGCTCTCCAAAAGGCTTGCTCTAAGGCTTAATATCCTTAGTCACATGTTCAAGATATGAGGGTCTTCTCCTATTAGTGGGTTTTTTAAGTTTTTCTTATCGTACATGTGAGTTCCTTGTTATTTTAAACAGTTGTCAATTTTAAGTGCACTTAAGTGCTTCTGGGGTGCTTCTTTTCATGTGCCACACAAAACCAGGCTTTGAGCTTTCTAGTTGCGCACTTTAAGTGATTATTTATGTAGTGTGTGACTGTGATGAAAACAATGTGGTGCAACACATATTTTTCTAGTCTGCTCCTATAGGTGGTGGTCACTCTAACAGGTTTTTTTGGGTCCTTTAAGATGTTTCGAATGGGTGGTCGAAGAGCTTATGTTCACAGTTGCTTCTTAGGCTGCTAAGTCACAAATTTTGGATTTTGGAGGCTCTATGAGCCTTTCGATGTGTTTAGAGGACTAGGAGGGTGGTGCTCAACTCCGAGTTGGGCTCTCTCTAGGCTCTCTTTGGTCTAGGGTATGTTGGTTTTCTCAGATCTTAAGTTCTGTTTTTAGTATCCGAGTATTAGTTGTCCGATTCCTAGGATCAGAATCTCTCATTCTAGCTCTATTTGAGAGAGTGGTCAACTCAGATGGTCTGAGTCAGAGGGGTCGAGTCAAACTATCCAAGTCCAAGTGCCCAATTTTGTGCATTTGAGTGTTTTGAGTTTGAGTCAAACAACCATCCGAGTTGGATGGTCCAATTGGCAAGTCCAAGTAGGATGGTCCAAATAGGGTGGTCCAAGTCTAGAGAATCAGATGAATGAGGTGTGTTTAAGTGGACAAGTGGTCTGAGTGTTTGAGTTAGGTGACTTGGATGAGGGAAGGGTATTCGAATGGATAAGTGGTCAGAGTGTCTGAATCTGGTGACTCAGACAAGGGAAGGGTGTTTGAATGGTAAAAAATTGGATGGTTTGATTGAGGCAATTGGACCATGCAATGCGTGTCTGATTACAGCGAACGAGTTATAGCATGACAAAAAATCTTAACATGCACCTTGCTAATGATTACAACAAGGGTGCTAACACTAATTAACAAGCATCAAACAACATCCAGAACATACTTGAAGGGCCAAAACACATTGTGACAAAGATCACCAAGCCAAATTTCCCCTCTTTGTCTATAGCTCACTCACTCTTTCTCTCTCAAGCTCTCTCTCTCATTCTCAACTGAAAAAGTCTTAAAAATCCTACATTCACCTTGCTAATGATTACAATCAGGGTACTAACACTGATTAACAAGCATCAAACAACATCTAGAACATACCTAAAGGGGGAAAACATGCTGTGAGTGACAAAGATCACCAAGCCAAATCTCTCCTCTTTGCCTATAGCTCTCTCTCTCACTCTCAATTGAGTAAATGAGCTCTCCCACCTATTCATTTCCTATTAAAGCCTTTACATACTCAGTTCTGATCTCCCCCCTTTCTTCCTTTTGATACATTACACATTAAAGCTATTTTTCTCTCCCTTTTTCCTTGTTTGGCTTGTTTACAACATAAAAAATCCTAATGTGTATTACCTTCTTTTTTCTTTATCCTAATGCATTCAAATCACAATCAAATGCCAACACTAATCCAACCTACTCATCTAGATCCAAAAAATAAAAAAATATACTTACTAAGGAGATCAAATATCTCTTCGAAATCCCTCGCTTCCTACCTATCTAGCTCAAGTATTGGTTTGAGGAAAACCCTATTTCAATGCTCGATTCGGAGTGCTCAAGCACTCAAAGCTTGAATCCATTTGTCTTAGCAATGGAACCAAAATATGGGAGCTAATGCAAAACCGCCAAGACCCATGGACCACTTATTGCTTCAAGTGTTTCAAGCCTCGTGCAATGGCTAACTCTCACATAGTCGTACACACTCTCAAACCTACTATAATATTCTCGTTCAAAAAATATTACTAAACTTGACCTCCTGCGCACCGTGTAAAACTCATGCAAAGGTTATCTTCAGTGTCGACAGGTAATCTGTAACCCGCACGTGAGAAATCAAGGCCTCCGCATTGGCAAACCAAGCCGGGGGTTTGAAACCGCTTAAACCATGGGGAAACACCCTCTTGGGAGGAGGTTAAGTGGATAAGGTGAAATTTATTGCAATTTTTTTTTCTAATTTTCCCCCAGCCGATGCGTGGCTGAGGGAAGGGGATGGATAGGTGGGAGAGATGGTTACAAGGGGGTGTCATGGGGGCTGCATGCATAGCCCGCGTGGGGGAGGTCCCCTCTCCCCCCTGGACTATAAAAACCCCCCCTTTGTGGGTGGGAAAGGGGAGGCTGCAAGAGCTGTTGTGCTAAAGGAGATGGCGTCGAAGGAGCCGTTAGAGGCCGGACTGGGGGAATGCTGCCGCCTATGGTGTTGACAACCGCCGCCGCCAGCCTCTCACCATCCTTCCTCTTCCACGACACATTCATATTGGCCCTCCCTCTTCCACGTGGTGTTCTGTCCAACCAGAAGTTTCTTTAAGAAGCTTCTAAGGGGGCTTTTCTAAGCCCCCCTTCCCACTAGATCCCTCATAAGTCCATCCCCCCCCTCGGGATTTTGAGGAGAAGAAGAGGAAGCTTATCCCCCATAAGGCCGGCATGGCCTTGGGATTTTAAGAGAAGAAGAGGAAGAACTATCAAAGCATCCATTGCTACAAGGCCGTTCACAAGAGCCCTTTTCATGAAACCCCTCCTCTCCTACAAAAAGGCCCAAGCTCCACACCCTAAGGCCTTCCATAAGCCAAATCTCACAAGCCGATACTTCTTCAAGGATCCGTACTTCAAAGGGGATCTTCATGTACGAGGGAGATGGGCAAAGATCTTAAGGCTGTGAACCAAGGCGAGTAAGTCCATAAACCGCGAAGGCAAACCAGAAGTCAAAATCACGTCTATGATGGGCCCTAAAAAGTCACAAGGTGCGCCTGCATAATGCATTTTAGGACCTTATTAGCAGGTTGCCTTTGTGCATTTCAAAGTGACGGTCTAGAACGCCTATTGCCTATCTTTATAAGGTCGAAATTATTAAATTGCACCTTTTACTAGGCATGGAAAGATTAATGGCATGTTGCATTATTAGATAAATCTTCTTGGTAATGACTCATTAAGGAAGTCGTTATCACCCGTAGGAAATAGTAAAGCATGGAAAAGATTCTAAGAGTTGCATGAAATAGGTTAACTCTAGCTTCAATTGGCATGAATCTCATTTAACTATGTAATAGTTAGAAAAAGGTTGCATTTTGCACATTCATTGTATAAAAAATTTCATTCATCAAGAGTCGTATTTAGGGAAAGGCTGCATGGTTCATTTAAGCTCAAAACCTTACAGGCTAAGTGGCATGATTCGTGAATGCAAGTCCTATTAGGATCAATGGAAATTATGTCGTAATTTAACATGTGCTTTGGTCTTAACAAGAAAAGTTACGGATTGTGAATCTAGTTGTACGTAGAGGCAATGAATCGTGTGCTTACGTGAATTGTGACGTAATGCAACTAGTTTTCCCCTTTTAGATCAAATTTACATCCCTAGGATTGGTTTGTCCTTGTTGCAAGACAAGTAAACTGGATTACCTAAATCACCTAGACCGCAAAGGATTTGCATAGGATGGTTCAATCAATACAATAAATACTCCAAGTGCTAACTAGGGTTTAGCACGTTAAGGACTCAACCTAGTTTTGCACTTTTTGCCAAGTTGAAACACCCATACCCAAAGGTCCTGCCCACATTCACGAAATGTAGGAACAATTGAACGCAGTTGCAAGAAATGATCCAGGGTTTCTACCCTAAGGATCACTCGATCAAATGTTGAATCTCGAATTGAATTGGAACCCCTAGGACCGAACGTTATCGGCCTAGTGCAATTGGGAATGGGTTGGGTAAGAAGACACCCTAAACCTTTCTTCTTATCTAATCATGATTCTGTGACTAGAAGAGGCCATTCGATGGGTGAAATGATCCCATGGAATAGATGTGACACTTGTGTAACAAGTTGCAACGTCGCATGATCTTGTGGTTTGATCACAAGAGAGTTGCCAATTCCTTGAAATGAGATTGGCAGATTCTTGCGCAATTTTAACTTGCAAGAGGATGAATAGTCGACCTGCTATAGCACCTTTCTTGGGGAAAAATTGCCAAGATAAGGGAATTAGGTATTTTCTTGGAAGCAAAGGATCAATCAACAATTTGGAGCGACATGGTCGCCAGGATTTATTGTTAATGTATGAAACCTAAGGTATTGGTTAAGTTGGGTTAACAGGGTATGGCCCTAACCCAAGGACAAAAGGGTTCACAAACAAACCCTTGGGGATCTTGCCAAGTCACAATTGATCCCGGATCGAATGCTGGATGTATTCGAAGAGAAGGATTCACTCCTTAGAAGTTGTCCAAATAAACGACCACTAGAAATGATTGTGCTTGTAACAGTTTAGGAGCACTGTTTGCATTGTTTGCTCAAGGAACTAAAGGATGGAAAGATATTTAATGCTTCAGGTTGAAGGCCTGAAGGGAGAGCAGCTTTAGTTACCCCCGACTATCTGCTTGACCCTAACCAAGGGGGTTGTTAGCCACATCGAGAATGTGCACCGAACCCATCGCATGAGTTCTCTCCGTTGAGCGCTACTTAGAGCAGGAGGACGCTTGGGTGCCAAGGGAGGCTTTGGCCGTAAATCCCTTGCCTTTCGGGTGCTGCACAAGAGGCCAACATGACTGAAGATTGGATCTCGAGGCCCACATACTAGTCTACGGGCGGAATCTTGGATTAGTAATCCCTGAGGATTGCTAGATAGCCTTCAGGCGGATTATGGATTTCTACTGGCTGGACTTTATGGATGTATTCCAAAGATAAATATGATAACCTGTTGAAAATGAACTTGTTTGACACTGTTTTTCTATGTCAAGTGCTAAGATTGCGTGAAGGAACTAGTGTCTAACTGGCTAATTAATGAAGCTATTTGATGCGTGTCCAACTAAATGTGGTAGGTAATTAGACAACTAAAGCAACCTTGAGGAAAGTGCGGTGGATGTGGTCATGGGTCCATCCTATGGATGGGTGGTCCCGGTTGGCCAAGAACTTTTCTCAATCGTAATGGAAAGCAAGGAGATCTTCTCAAAGAAAATGAATAGCAAGGGTGTTGACCTAGAGTCTAGGTTACAAAAATCCCAGTTTATCCTATTTTAGGGGAACGGAATGGGACTATGCCTTATGGCAGAGAGGTCTAGCCTTGCATCCCTCTCGCTTCCCATTCTCCTTGAGCCAAGTGCAGCATGAATCCACTTCGGCCCTGGCGTTTCTGTGTAAAGTAGTTCACTTGTGGTTCGATGCTAGTTGTCGTTTAGGAAAATGAGCATTAGGAGAAACCCTGATTTAGGTCAGTCCTACATGGGAACAACTGGAATACTTCCGCTACATGGCAGACACAGAAAGTCCTAGATCGCAAACCTCGTAACATTCCATGGGAATGCCAGGCAGAGCTTTCTAGACTCTCTTTCCGATGGATTGCTAAGATGTGTCCTGAAAGGGAATAGGTGGACACATTACAGTTGGTATGAGAGCGAACCAAAAAAGGATTTGTTTTTATAAGAAATCTTAATAAGAAAAAGTAAAGAAAATGTTGGTGTTAAGAACATTTCGTTACTTTCGATGCTGTCTTGCAGAATTATGAAGCATGGAACAGGTTCTTAATGTTCCGAGTCATGTTTATGACCATGATGCATTCCTCAGATTATCAAAAACGGATCGATATGATGAACATCCTAGACCGTATTTATAATCCATCGCCTTTGTACGTGGAACGAAGGTGGACGGCGGGTGACTCAGGAAACTACTACATAGCTGCCCACCGGTTTGTGTACCTTCGAACTAACCTAAAGAGGATCAAGTGGTTGGAGGACTTGAAGATCGTGAAGCTGTTCATTTTTGTTGAGACTCACGTAAACACAACTTTACATATCGAAGGTCAGAGGGTCAAGCTGAACTCATATGTATACGAGGAAGTGACCCGCATAATCCTTGTCGATAGGATCAAGGTGTTGGGATGCTATGAGAAGAATGGGTACCAAAGGAAAGGATACCCTAATCTTCCAATGACTTATCGATTCCTGAAGATCCATGACCCGAAACCATACTATTATCCAATTCCCATGGCTAAATGTAACACAACATTATTCTCCCCAAACTAATGTAACAATTGCTCTATCATCCCAAGAAATATTGTACTTCGAAAGGGCTAGGCCCATATAAATAAAATAAGGCTTCTTTTTATCAATGTTTGTCTTGTTTATGAGAATTGATAAAAAGTTAAGTGGCTAGGTTTCCTGGTTGATAGCTGAATTGGGTATGGAATATAATCATAACGATTAGTGAGTTGTAACGTTAAGAATCCTCCGTTCAGGCATAACCCCAGGTATAGGTTCCTAGTCCGTCCCCTACATCAAGTACGGCTATGATCCAGGAGAAGAAGTTTCTTCTCAAGTAGATCAAGCTGCCAGAATTTGACAGAAAAGGAAGGATAGTCCAAGTTGATGCTGAGATTTGGATAGAGTCCATGGAAGATTACTTTGAAGTAGCCGATACTGCACCTGCCAACTAGGTTATGCTCTCCAAGCTGAAGCTCACAGGCGAAGCCATGCTTTGGTGGAATCAATGGTGCAGAGATCAAGGGATCTCGAAAGGATCTGTTACCTGGAAAAAGCTGAAGAAAGCTGTGCAAGGAAGATACTTAACACCCATGTACCGCACATAGAAAATGAATGAGTTCTATGAACTGAAACAGCTGGGTCTGACTCTTGATGCATACTACTCAAAGTTTGTTTCACTTCTGAAGCATGCACCACAGATGGATATGACACAGCAAGTGTCGAAATTTTGTGCTCGTTTAAACCCACCTGTGAATACCTGCCTTGAATCTATGCGCCCAACAGATCTACATGACGCACTCATTCAAGCTGCATCCATAATTTAGGAGGTGCAAGCTAGGCCAAGAATGGTCTTATAATGATCAGAATAGAGGAGCATATAGGCCCCAAGCGAAGAGAGTTCAAGGTCAAAACTGGGGACAAAGAAAGAAAGCAAGGACTAATAATGTCAATAACTTTGTCCCTACCCAAAGCAATGGTCCAAATCTCTGTTGTTTCCATTGCAACAAGACCGGTCATTTCAAAAGGCAATGTCCCAAGCTTGGCAGAGGACAACGTTAAGCCCCTTTCCAAGAAACTGCCCGTGGCCAAGGAGCCGCCACCCAAGGCAAAGAAAGAACCGCTTGTGTTGCCAACAGGGAAATGTGCGAAGAAGAAGACCTGACCATGGAAGTAGAGTTTGAAAGGACAATAGTCCATGCTGCCCTTCACAAGAAAGGCCCGAATTGCCAGTTTTTGATGATTCAGACACCATCGGACTATCAAGGTAAAGGTTTCAAAATCTTGATTGAT
The DNA here is from genome assembly GCF_053477565.2 of Lygodium microphyllum. Lineage (NCBI taxonomy): Eukaryota > Viridiplantae > Streptophyta > Polypodiopsida > Schizaeales > Lygodiaceae > Lygodium > Lygodium microphyllum. Next base: position 115,578,675 of record NC_141163.1, read on the forward strand.
TGTGGCAGTACACATTCATTTATCTCACCTGCTTATGCAAGAAGGTTAGGAATAGCCATAATAGAAGCACCTACCTTGCTTGTGGAATTAGCAAATGGTTGTGAGGTCACTTGTACCAGGCAAACTGCTAAGGTGAAAAGTCGACTTTGATCAAATTCAGGGTCATGAACTTAGGTATCCATGAGTGTTTGCTTGTAATGGATTGGCTTAAACCTAATGATGCCCACTTCCTTTCGAAACTCTGAAGGGGAATTGATCACAACTCAAGGAGAAGCTGGGAAGCCAAAAATTCAATTGGCCAAAGCATCTCGGATAATTAAGGGAGTTAGAAAGGGACTACCTGTCTACTTGATTAAGCTTAATAAGCTAGATCAGAAGCAAGAATCTAGTGAGGGACCTTCATGGCTAAAGGATTATGCGGAAGTATTTCTTGAAGAGCTGACAGAACTCCCGCCTCAAAGGGAAGTGGATCATGAGATCAAGCTAGTGCCAGGAGCTGCGCCAATTGTAAAGAGGCCTTATAGAATGTCCATCCCGAAAGAAATTGAGCTGAAGGGGCAACTCAAGAAACTGTTAGATCAGGGCTACATCCGTCCTAGCAGTTCAGTATGGGGAGCTCCAGTGCTGTTCCAGAAGAAGAAAGATGGAACACTTTTACTGTGCATTAATTATAGAGGGTTGAATCAATCAACCGTTAAGAACAAGTACCCTATTCCTAGAATAGAGGAGCTTCTTGACTGTCTTCAAGGTGCGAAGATTTTCTCTAAGATTAATCTCAAGTCTGGTTACTATCAGATATAGGGATCAAGGAAGAAGATATCCCAAAGACGGCCTTCAACGCAAGATATGGACACTTTGAATTCCTAGTCATGTCATTCGGGTGCTTACAAATGCACCTGCCACCTTCAACAAGTTAATGCAGGATATCTTTAGGCCATATCTTGATGACTTCATACTTGTCTTCTTCGACGACACCTTAGTCTATTCCAAACAGGAAGAAGATCATGAGCCCCATCTTCGGATTGTCCAATGAGGGCACATTAGCTTTATGATAAGATGAAGAAATATGCATTCTTCAAACGTAAGATTGAATATCTAGGATTCATTGTATCAGCGGAATGAATCTCAATGGATCCATCAGAGATGTTCTAGAATAGCCAGTACCAACAATTGTCAAAGAAATATGGAGTTTCCTTGGATTGATAGGTAGGTACAGGGTCTTTATAAAAAACTATGCTTTGATTGCAACACCTCTAATGGATCTACTGATGAAGAAGCAAACATCCATTGCATGGTATCAGCAACTATCCTGAAACTTTCCAACCTCAATAAGGAGCTCGAAGTAGCTGACGCTAGCACGCTTGCCTTAGGATGTGTGCTCATGAAAAAAGGTCATCCTGTAGCATACTCTTCAAGGAAACTGAAGAGCCATGAGAAGAATTATGCTATCCATGATCTAGAACTGTTAGCTTTCATCCATGCTCTAAAGCTTTGGAGACACAACCTGTTGGGTAACAAGTTTACTCTAGTGACGGATCATAAAAGTCTCAAGTGGATCTTTACCCAGAACGAGCTCAACATGAGGCAACGTTGGTGGATTGAAGTCCTGGAGGAGTATGATTTTGAAATCAAATACCGACTTGGAGAGAAGAATGTAGTTGCCGATGCACTCAGTCACAAGGCATTTCTTAATTCTCTAATCTTGCAAAATCCATCAACAACTAGATATCTAGCCACAAAGGTATCCATGCCAAGCAACCCAATACTTGAACTGGCTAGAGAAGAAGCATGCCATTATCCAACCTATCAAAAGATGCTAAGGGAGATCCCTATCAGGGATCGGGACAAAAAGCTACAAGCTAAGTATCATGAATTCTCTATCAATAGTGGACTTGTCTACTATAGAATGAGATTATATATACTGGCAAGCCAGTCACGCAAGTAGAAGATAGTGTGGGAAGCTCATGATTCCCCTTTCTCAGGACATCCTAGCATGCCAAGACTCTCAATGTAGTTAGGAGGAGTTACTATTGGGAGAGACTTAAAGGTGACGTTCTGAAATATGTCATTGAGTGTTTGTCTTGTCAACATATTAAGGCCGAATATGGAAAAATGCCCAGAAAGTTGCAACCACTTGACATTTCCAAAATGAAATGAAAATTCATCAGTATGGCCTTTGTTGTTAGACTACCCCAAGTTCAGGGAGGATACAACTCCATCATGGTTGTGGTTGATATGCTTACTAATGTTGCACACCTTATGCCTGTTAAGAAAAACTATAAAGCCTTAGACATTGCAAGGTTGTTTATCAAGGAGATATTCAAGCTACATGGGTTGCCCAGAAGAATCATTAGTGATTGTCATTCTCTCTTCACATCACACTTTTGGAGAGCTATCTTTGAAGCCATTGGAACTCAACTTTGTTTTAGTACAGCCTACCATCCCCAAAGTGATGGCCAAACGGAGCGAGCCAATCAAGTCATCGAGGATATGCTAAGGGCACACTGCTGCCGTAAACCAAAAAGGTGGATTCAATATTTGCCTTTGGTTGAAATTTCCTACAATGCTTCTTACCAACAAAGCATTGAGATGACCCCTTTTCAAGCATTGTACGGGCATGACTGTTGAAGTCCCCTAAACTTCTTAGATCCAACCTTGAGGGTTGAAGCTTCAAGAAGAGATGGATGATCAAATGAAGTCAATAAGATAGGACATCCAAGCCGCCAAGGATAGACATAAGGCATATGTGGATTTGAAACGTCAAGATAGAACCTTCGAGGAAGGAGATATGGTCTTCATTCGTGTATGCCCAAAGAAGAGTTCCCTATCCTTAGGAGATTGCAAGAAGCTAAGTCCAAGGTATTGTGGACCCCTACAAGATTATCAAGTGCTTAGGACCCAATGCTTATAGACTGCAACTCCTTGAGAACCTAAAGGTCCATAATGTATTCCATATTAGCCTACTGAAGAAGTATGTACCTAAACCTAGCCATGTACTTGATGACCAACAAGTTGTAATGCCTAGCCAAGGAGTCCTTGAGCTATGGCCCGATAGGATCTTAGATGTTAGGGAGAGATAACTGAGATGCAGAACCTTGAGAGAATCCCTCGTCTAGTGGAAAGATTATCCGGAGGAGGATGCCACTTGGATAGATGAAGGCACTCTCAAACAACAAAACCCCCAGTTCCTCTCGAGATGAGGACATCTCGATTCTTCCAAGGGAGAGAGAATGCAATATTCCCGTTCGAAAAATATTACTAAACCCGACCTCCCACACACTGTGTAAAACTCGTGCAAAGGTTATCTTTAGTGCCGACAATTAATCTTTAACTCGCCGCACGCGAGAAATCAAGGCCTCCGCATTGGCAAATTGAGCTGGGGGTTTAAAACTGCTTAAACCATGGGGAAACACCCTCTTGGGAGGAGGTTAAGTCGATAAGGTGAAATTTATTGCAATTTTTTTTAAACATTTTACCCCAACCAACACGTGGCTGAGGGAAGGGGATGGCTAGGTGGGAGAGATGGTTACAAGGGGGAGTCGTGGGCTGCATGCATAGCCCACGTGGGGGAGGTTCCCTCTCTCCCCCTGGACTATAAAAATCCCCCCTTAGTGGGTGGGAAAGAAGAGGCTACAAGAGATGTTGTGTTGAAGGAGCCGTTAGCCGCCGGACTGGGGGAATGCCGCCGCCTGTGGTGTTAACAGCCACTGCCAGCCTCTCGCCATCCTTCCTCTTCCACGATACATTCATATTGGCCCTCCCTCTTCCATGTGATGTTCTGCCCAACTAGAAGCTTCTTTAAGAAGCTTCTAAAGGGGCTTCCCTAAGCCCCCCTTTCCCACTAGATCCCCCATAAGTCCATTCCTACCCCCCCTCCCCCGAGATTTTGAAGAGAAGAAGAGGAAGCTTATAAAGCCCCCTTCCCACTAATCCCCCATAAGGTCGGCCCTAGCCTTGCGATTTTAAGAGAAGAAGAGGAAGAACTCTCAAAGCCTCCATTGCCGCAAGGCCATTCACAAGAGCCCTTTTCGCTAACCCCCTCCTCTCCCGCAAAAAGGCCCAAGCACCAAACCCTAAGTCCTTCCGTAAGCCAAATCTCGCAAGCCGGTACTTCTTCAAGGATCCGTACTTTAGAGGGGATCTCCCCGTATGAGGGAGACGGGAAAATATTTTAAGGCTGTGAACCAAGGAGAGTAAGTTCCTAAACCGTGAAGGCAAACCAGAATTGGAAATCACGTCTACGATGGCCCCTAAAAAGTCACAAGGCGTGCCTGTAGGAGAATCATCTCCTATTATTCATGTGGATATTTCCCTGAGCCCACAAGTCCAAGTTTTCTTCCTATTTTTGATTTCACGTAGAAGTATTGCAATTATGCATGGTTATTTCATGGACTAGGATGCACTTGTGCTTTTCAAATCCACCTAGCTAGATGCAATTGAAATAAATTGGCTATTTGAAATTTACTAGAAGTAACTCATGATATGAAGTTGGTCATTGGTATTTTCAATGGAATGAATGAAAAAAGAAACATAAGGTGTCTATGCATTTTAGGACCTTATTAGCAGGTTGCCTTTGTGCATTTCAAAGTGACGGTCTAGAATGCCTATTGCCTATCTTTACAAGGTCGAAATGATTAAAGTGCACCTTTTACTAGGCATGGAAAGATTAATGGCATGTCGCATGATTACATAAATCTTCTTGGTAATGATTCATTAAGGAAGTCGTTATCACCCGTAGGAAATAGTAAAGCATGGAAAAGATTCTAAGAGTTGCATGAAATAGGTTAACTCTAGCTTCAATTGGCATGAATCTCATTTAACTATGTAATAGTTCGGAAAAGGTTGCATTTTGCACATTCATCCTACGAAAAATTTCATTCATCAGGAGTCGTATTTAGGGAAAGGCTACATGGTTCATTTAAGCATAAAATCTTAAAGGCTTAGTGGCATGATTCCTGAATGCAAGTCCTAATAGAATCAATGGAAATTATGTCGTAATTTAACATGTGCTTTGGTCTTAACAAGAAAAGTTAAGGATTGTGAATCTAGTTGTACGTAGAGGCAATGAATCACGTGCTTACGTAAATTGTGATGTAATGCAACTAGTTTTCCCCTTTTAGATCAAATTAACATCCCTAGGATTGGTTCATCCTTATCGCAAGACAAGTAAACTGGATTACCTAAATCACCTAAAATGCAAAGGATTTGCATAGGATGGTTCAATCGATACAATAAATACTCCAAGTGCTAACTAGAGTTTAGCACGTTAAGGACTCGACTTGGTATCACACTTGTTGCCAAGTCAAAACCCCCATACCCAAAGGTCCTGCCCATATTCACAAAATGTAGGGACAATCAAACGTAGTTGCAAGAAATGATCTAGGGTTTCTACCCTAAGGATCACTCAATCAAATGTTGAATCTCGGATTGAGTTGGAGCCCCTAGGACCGGCCTAGTGCAATTGGAAATGGGTTGGGTAAGAAGACACCCTAAACCCTGCTTCTTATCTAATCATGATTCTGTGACTAGAAGACGTCGTTCGATGGGTGAAATGATCCCATGGAATAGATGTGACACTTGAAGGCCTGTTCAAATACTGATCCTTCAGTTCCACTTCAGCCATCCAACCAAAATGGTCATGGAGATGGAATCATAGGAAGAAGAAGCATACCCAATAGTCAATATGAAGTGGGAGAAGCTTCACAAAGGCATGATGACTATTTGGGCAGTTTGAACGGTGCCAATACTCAAGCTTTTGGACTGCATACACAGCATTCTAGGGGTGCTTTACCAACAGGAAGATTACAGGGTAATTCTCAGCCACCTGTTGGAAGATTTCAATCTCATTTTGGGGGTTCTGTACTTGGAAATTCTGATCAGCCAGTGTTGGGACAGCAACCCTTCCATGATAGAGAATTCAAGGACAAAATTGTTTTATCCAAATTCAATGGCTAGTCATCTTCACCATCAAAATTAGAGGAATGGACCTCTAAGATGGAGTCTTATTTTGATATATTTCCTAAAACTGATGTTATGAAGATACATTTTGCCTCTCTTAGAAATATTGAGAGTCTCAGACAAGGAGGAGGTGGTGTTAGTAAACGAATCCAAGTAACAATGTACATTTTTTTCCACTTTAAAAATATGAAATATAACTTTGTTTATAATAAATTGTATTGATTTTTTATATTGATTTTGTCTAGGTCTCTTTTTTAATCGAATGCAAGTGAAAGAAATTCTTTGAAAGCACCTTAGTTTTATTATCATATTCTTCCTTCACTAGTTTCAAAATATATTTTAGAGAAGAAGAAATTTAAAAAGGCAAAGAAACAATGCTTGGCATCATTTATAAAGGATCATTCTTTGGATATTTAGTTAGTACAAAAGACACTAGATAATATTGGTATCAATTGAGATACTTATATACAACCTTTTCAACATTTATATGAAGCAAGGACAAGTATGTAATTATATACTTTCGAGGCTATCTGTGGTTAGAACTATTCGATAGAGAGTGAATAACAAAGTGATGGAGATTTTGGGTGAGCATTTCCTTATCAAGGCTAGCTTCAAGGATAAGAAAAATGAAGTTTTATTCAATGAATTCAATAATATTTTCCTTGACTTTCCCACCCTACAATATTTAATGATTAGATTCTATAACTTGTTACTAGAAGAGGTATAAGGAGTGGCTAGATTTGTGGTTAAACTTGATCAAAGTGAGATTCTAAAATGTTCAAAACTAGAGAGGGTACCTATTACCTTGATGAATAGAGCACTTTCATCAGCTCATTACAATCACTCAATATCATTTAGTTTTCAATCAAAACACAACATCTTGTGGCTAGGAGAATTCAAAGTAGATACAAAGGATTTTGATATATTATATTGGATTTTTCATCAAACACCAATACTTGATGTTATTAAGAGACAACAAGTAAGAGAATAGCTATTTGTTGAAGGATTTGGGAACTATAAGATTGAGTGGCACATCGTAGGTGACTTAAAAACACTTGAATGTATGTACAATGTATCAAAGGGAGCCAACTCTGGATCCCCTTGCCTATATTGCATGTCCCCAGCCATAGAATTGAACTCCCTCTATGTACAACAAGGATCCACAATTTAAGTGAGTCCTAGATATTCCCTTAGTGAATGACCATATCTGTATTGTAGGATAATTGAAAAGCTTGTTCATTTTTATATAGAATTTGCATGGAACCTGAAGCCATTATCAACTAGAACAAATGCAATAACAAAAATTAAAAAAGTCTTATTTGCAATTGGTTTGCATGGTGGTAATGTTGTCATTGAACCAGATCTTCAAAAGTCTAAGGATGGCAATTGTGTCCCAAAAAAGACATCTATTGGTGGAGTGAAGGCTAGAAGGTTCCTAGACTTTCATGGGAGACTTGGTAAGATAAACTCTAGGAATGGTGGCTCAACTATTAGATACAATCAGTGGAAGTGCCTACATAATGCAGTTAATAATAATGATGATAATGGACAAGATCAAAATAGAAAAGCCAATAATTGAGAAATATTAGACAAAGTATTCTTTTATTGTGATAAAATTGAGTGGAATGATGATGATCTCAAAGACTTCAAAAACCAATTGAACCTTTTCAAAAAGGCAATGACAAAAGCTTGGGGCAATCAACATTTCACTCACTATATGGTAAGAAGTTTGTAAATGTATGTCTCTTTATTGTTTGACTCATATAAAGTTTTCTAATTGGATTTCTTTATTTATTAATTATGGAGCATATTTTATACAACCATGCTCCATATTTTATCAAGAAATATGGATCTCTATCTATCTAGTCAACCCAAGGTATGAAAAAATCACATTATCAAGCAAGAATAAAATACTTTAGACACACAAGACATGAAATTAGAATATATAAAGCATATAGTTTACTAGAGGTATTTCAATGGTTCTATAGACAAATTTGGCACAAATTCAAGCTCAAAGAGAAACTGTATCATGTAATACATCATCTTTGGAAAGGATTATATCCAATATTGTTACCCAAAGAAGAAAAGATGGATATTTAAACTCTTGTGCAAAGCAAAGATATTTAGAATGGTTATAAACTAGACAAAGAGATGGAAAAAGATGGGTTTCAAGAAACCCTTAACATCTTTTAGTTTGACTCTATTATTGTAGAAGAGTCTTTAGTTTCTAGGAATGCACTAGGTCCTCTAAAGGAATCTTTTGTTTCATCCCACTCAATGAGGTCTCTACATTTCACAAACTCTTATTTCCTATAGCCTGGAGGGAGCTTCAAGTTCTTGGCATCTCCTACATGGGAGAGAAAATAAGAGCTAAGAACTCCAAAGTATCCTGCCCTTGATCCACTATATCTAGGCATGAAGCCAAAAACTCTTACAGCTTCTTCCTTCTCCACCAAAATTATCTTGTTTGAACCTCTATTGAAAGATTGGGATCCAATCACCTTGGAGATAGCTTTCAAAGCCATTATTGGTAAGCTTGGAGAGCTTGACAACCTGCTATGATAAATTACAAAAGTTTGATTATTTAAGCTTCCAATATAATGACCAAGGCCTTGAAATTTTCCAAGCTTTAATGGCCTTGAGCCCTTGGCTCTTCCAAGAAAGTTGTCAGCATCTTCAATTTCTATCTGCACAATAAACCACAATAGTATAAGATGTCAGTATATAAATATCCAATATTGTTTGTCTATAATGCATAATATACTCTAATATAAATCACAATGGACATCTTAGAATTATCTTTCATACCTTAGGGTTTTCATATTCTTCAAGAAAAATATCATCATATAGATTTATTGAAATTTTTGGTTTCTTCTCTAATGGAGACTTCAGTTTCTCTTCATACCCCATGTTATCAGTACCAAGTCTCTGCTGAATTTGTAAGAACTCTTCTTTTGTAGGTATCCCCCCCTTTTCATATTCATCGATATGATTAATACAAGAATGTAAGGCTATAGAGTTGTCTTGAAAATTCTCTCCCTCAACATCTAGAGTTGCTAGCAATTCCTCTTCGCATAACCTATAAAATTATTATCATTTTGTCCCCATGCTGTTAGGATTGCCAAGCAATAATATTCTTTAAGATTAAAAAATGTATTGAATATCATTTAGCAATACATATCTCTTTTTGTTGATGAGATAATTGTTGGGACACATTCAAGAGGACCTGTTTCAATCTCTAAACTCAAGTCTATCTCATTTTTTTTCACTTTTGTAATGTTCTCACTTTTAAACAAAGCAACATCCAATCCTTGCACTAACTAGTTCTCAATACTCTCGTGAAACATTTCCCTCTTCTCTTCAATTTCTTTGTATTTGCATGCATTCTGTACAAGAAGACATTGATACTAATTCTGATGAAAACGACAATCTACTTTCCACTTCTTGAGTTCTTCATCAATAAGGCTAAACCTTGTTTGCAAAGTTGTTCTAGCAGCATTGGTAGCTTCCACTACATCGCTATAATGGAAAAATCCCTCAATCTTTAGGACTTCCACATGTCTATCATAAAACTCCCTAAAATCCTTCAACTTATCTTCAAGATCCTTTAAGAGCTCTTGCAAATCAAAGGGAACATTGAGCATATCTCTAATGTAAACAAACCTAGATGAATTTTCAGTTGCATGAAGAAAATCAAAGAGCTTTTCATCACAGGTACCCTCTAGATCCTCCTCCTCCATTCCCTCTAAAGAAAACTTCCTTTTAGTCATCCTATTCAGTCACTTACAAAACCAAATCTAGAAAGTAAAAAATTAAAATTAGGGGCATAATATACCAATCCACATTTGCTCATATCCAAAAGACTAAAGAAAGATTGCTAAAAAAATTAAGTCAAAACCTACAAGGCATTGCTTTTGAATTTTGAAAAATTTAACGTGTTTGTTATATTAGAGATTTAGAAATGCAAGATGAATGATGTGAATTCGCCCTTTATATAGCAGAGAAACTATGAAAGTCCGTGTCTCATTGATCAAATTTTGTTTTATATTCATGACTCATGAAACACGAAAAAACAATGATCCAAACTGCTTCACACTTCATACAATCGCGTTTCACACGTCACTTTAACAAAAAAGACTTGGCAAATTCGTATTTAAAAAATTTGAAAATTTGTCCAAAATAATGTATCTAGAACATCAAAATCCCATCATTTAATGGACGCCACTCCCTTATACATCATGTTGTCCACTCAACTCCATCCTTCCATTGCCTATTATGTTCTCTCTCAAGGTGTGCTCTTGATAATTTCAATTTTCATATTGTAGGTGATAACCCTCATATATCTTAGTGTTGCTCAAGTGAATGCAGTATTCTACTCAGATAGTGCAATGGAGGCTAGTTACATGTGTGGGGAGATATAACTAATGTCTCCACGAATGTTCAATGTAGCACTAATAGCATTGATGGTTGTTGATGAGAGAGAATGAGAATGACAGGTGTGGAACCTAAGATCAATCATGTAAAAAGGAAATGGAAGGAGTTTTGGACATTTTTCTATGTGGAAATATTCTTGTTTTTCCCTACACTATTCAAAATCATGAACTTCTCTAAGGGAACCACAAACCTAGCTAGGGGCAATGCCACTAGTAGCTTGCTGACCTATCAAGGTGTTTCGTCCCTTTATTGTCAAAAAATCTCATGCTTATGATATTTTCATAATTCATAATGTTGGCCAATATTGATAGAAAAACTAAGTAAAACCCTAATAGAGTTTTAAAGTTCTAGATGTATAATGAAATATGACAATAAACTTTCAAAACTAAGTAAAACCAATTTTTAAGTTTCGTGCTTCATTGATTAGTTTTTATTTGACATTGAAGACTCATGAAACATGACAAAAAACTTTAAAAACAATTTGCAAATGGTAAAATTGCATTTCATACATCAGTGAATTGCTTCACAGGAAAGGTTACAAAATTGATCATCTTCAATGCCTTGAAATTCAAGACTGCAAAGAAAAAATTACAAGAAAAATGTTGATACACAAGATTTGCAACCCTTGCTAAGAATACATTTTTTTTGTTAGAATACACCTATTTGGCTTACGATGCTTAGAAGATAAGTAGCTCATCAAAGACAAGACAAAATACGCGAAAGAAATATTAACATAAACCCAACCTTGAGTTGTGATATATACATATATGACAATGGTCTCCGCACGTTTGTTCAAGATGTACATTGCATTAATTAGGAGGAGCTGCACTTAAAATGAAAAAGAAAATGCTAAGAATTATCTTTTACCTTTGAAAAGTGGAGCCATAAAAGCACAGTCATGCCAAAAAAGTAAGTGACATGTGGCATAACTTTCCAAGTAAAAATGGTCTGCCCGTCACATGTGTGAAATTAACTACGCATTACAGCAGCCATGTGTGCAAACCAACATTCTTTTAAACACAATTTTTGAACCACAAAAGAGTTTTTTTTAAGACAAAGCTCTTTGTGTACTTGATCACACCAACACAATGCTTACTTGGTCAAAGTGCAAAATTATTCTTCAACGCAAGGCGACTAAAGAAGGTTTCATCCCCTAGCATATGCACCAAATCCTCGAAAATGCAAGTTTTTTACTTTGAATCACTTGATAATTCTTGCCAAATGATCCTAAAAAGAGCCTAATGTATGAAACATGATTAGTCATGGCTCTTCCAATGGACAAGAGTTTTTTCGTGTTTCATACATCACTTAGAGTACAAGTTTCTTTAAATGGATTTTTTTTCCACTAATGCAAGTTTCTTCAAATGATCTCAAAAATACCCGATGTATGAAACACGATAGGCCATGGCTCTCCATTGCCAAGAGTTCTTTCACATTTTATATGTTGCTTGGAATGCAAGTTTCTTGAAATATAATCATGGCTCAAGAGAGCTTGATGATAGAAGGATATTTTTTTTCCACTAATGTTGAAAAGAATTACTTGGATAAGATTTAAATATTATTGATGTGAACATTCAGATAGATCTTCTTTCAAGGGTTAAACTCATTGAGAATAAGATGTGAGATTTTGCAAGATAAGAATTGTTTTATTATGAGACTTGTAAAAATTTATGAAGTTAATTATCTTTGATCAAATATGTATCCAAAAAAGAATTGACGTGTGTAATGCAAGAGGGTGTTTATTTATCTTGTACAAAAGGCCTCCTTGCATTTCATACGTCTTGTGCTTGCATTGCTTTATTGAAATTGGAGGTAGACTATGTGATTAGTGTTTGTTTGCTACTAGGTGATTTTAGATAACATTATGTTAGAGTTTTGGAGATCTATCCTAATTAAGTTATATTATTTGTTTTCTTTGATGTTTCAGATGGCTAGAATTAAGGCCACTGCAAGGAAGTAGAAATTTGATCCTAGAGGTCTTGCTTTAAAGATCCATTAGTCTTCCAAGCCTTCCAAACTTACAAAGAAATCAAAGATAAGAAGGATATTAGAAGTGCAATAAAGGCTCTAAATAATGAAATTCTAAAGCTGTCTTTTTAGAGGCTTATTAGAGAAATTTGCGACAAGTATAGTCTTGATAGTTTTAGATGGACTAGGGCAACTCTCAACTGTATTCACGAGGCTACATAAGATTTTTTTGATTGAGTTTTTCCAAGATTCTTATATTTGTGCTGCTCATACACATAGTGTTACACTTATAGATAAAAACATGATAATTCTCAAGAGATTGAGATACATGTTTTCAAAGGTCCTTGAGCCAGTCCCCCTTTTTGATATGAAGGCTTTGAATATTTTAAATGTGCCTCCATATAGAAAGAAGAAACCCAGGTCTTACGGTTGAATATATAACCCATGAAAAGGACAGAAGAAAACATGAGAAAGAGGAATAGGCCACACAAGAGCAAGTAAATAAATGGAGGGAGTATAAAGTAAAGAAGAAAGAAGAAAAGGAAGCTGAACAACTCCCATCTTTTGAAAATGAGTAATCTACTCTTCTTGAAAGGGTTGACCCTAAGGGCTTCAATGTTTGTTGCTTTTTACCTGGTGATATTCACAAAAGATCTAATATGGTATTTTTGGACTATGACTGTGTTCAAATACTCAAGAATAAAGTGAGAGAAGTGAATGAATATATTCTTCTTGCTGAGATAAGGTTTACCAAAATTTGTTTTTACTCACTATATGTTTTTTAGCAATAGACTTTCATATTGATGCTTACTATCTCCATTACAACAAAAGATCGAGGTTCTTGATCCATCTATCTCATACTATATGAGGAGTGAGCTTGATGCAAGTGTATTTGACCATTGGTTTAATTCAATTGACTTTGAAACTTTGGAGGTTCTTCTAATTCCATACAATGAGAAGTAAGCAATTTGATATTTTGTTAGATTTTATGAGATCTTTTTTTGCTAGATTATTGAAGTATGTTTGTTTTGATTTCTCATTTGACCCTAATTGGAATAGATTGTGCGGAGAGGAAATGTTTCCTCATCAATTCTATAAAAGAAAACCATGAAAATGCCAAGTTGTAAGTTATATAATCTAGGGTCTCCTTGCTATTTTAATCTTTTTTTTTGTAAGTACTCTAAATATATTGATCTTTATCTTGTAATTACTCTAAATTTTATTGTCTTTTTGGTAGAGAGCTGTAAAAAGATTGATTGAAGTGCTAGAGAAAAAGCCTCCTATGCCTTTTGACTTACTTGCAACAATGCAATATAGACAAGTTGCGGTAAGGTCTTGATTAATATGGTTGGAACATACTAATAAATTTTATTCTTAAAACTACCATCAACAAGTTTCATGGTTTTTATTTATATTACTGATTGCAGTGTCCTCATCAAGATGATAGTTACTCTTATAGTTGAAGAGTAATTGTAAATGCCAAAAAATTAGTTCAGTTTATTTATCTCAATGATGATAAATTTATAAAGGAAATGTGAAACATACTAAACTTTAAGATAGAGGTTTATTGCAAAATAGTCCATTGATGATAATAATATAGTCCATTGTAAAAGGTAACAATGAACTGAAAATCTTTTCTTACAAATGTATGACAGTTTACAAGGGATTGCTATACAAGTGAGCATGTTTGGTATATAAGAGCAAAGCTCATGAAGTACATAATGGTCAATTGTATACAACCAACAAGAATGGAAAATAGTGGGAGCTTGGACAATGAAGGAGAGGAGGTTCCTGTAACTACAGTAATCTATGCCTTCAATACCCAAGGGAACCAAAGATCAAATATAGGCAAAAGAACTCCTAGAAAGGATGTCCCTTCTCCTAAGAAAATTTCTATTTAAAAAAAACATTTGTCTCATTGATTGTAAGCCCTTATGTATAAGTCATGGAGATGGCTGACAAAAATTTACCACAAAATTTGTACATGTATTTTATATTGATAGTAAAGAGATCAGATATACACCTAAGTGGATATAATATGATATAAAAACTTACTCGTTTGTTATTAAGTTGGAACACTAATGAGTATGTTGGTTCAATATCTTCATTCTGTAAATCCATCCCCACTTGATGTAGTGTACATGATGATCTGACCTTTAGGATTGAAATAATGTCCTCATTGTACCAAACATCAAGATCCACTATATGATCTTTGCTAAAAATATCTCGTATTGGGACCTAGTAGACATTGAGAGAGTAGTTAGAGATGAAGTGATACAAACAATTCCTTTGATCATGTGAATATAAAGCAAGATAAACAATGCAAATAGCCATGCACATATCATCAACATAGAAATCAAATGAAGTAGGAATTCTTCATTATGCAAGTCCATCCTCAAATTATCGCAATGTGCACATTGATCCTACCTTCATAATAATGATCAAAAGTTCACCATCTTGCCTAACATCAATTTCTTTTAATGAATTTCTAGAAAACTCTCTCATGTCTTGGTTTAGTGGCACCAGTTTTCACAAATATGATGCCATCTTCTATACAAAAATGTCATGATGAAGTTTTGAGTAGCAATCATATGCTTGCAAACAATAAAATCTAGTTGCACCTTGTAGGTGATTCCATCTTATACCTTTGTATCCTAGCCTACATATGTAAATTCTAGAATATTGTCTCTATCTAGGTATTGCACTAGGAACATGGTTCTTGAGGTCCGGACTTTAGTGTTGGAGAACAAGTCCATGAAAATGGCTATAGGCATAAAAGTGGATATTTTGCTTTGACTACTTGAAATGTTGGGCTTTAGGTATTTTTGTATCTCATGAAATATTTTGCATCTTAACTCTCACTTATTCTAGAATCTGGTAATGGCCACTCCATGCTCTTGAGATTTGGAAGGGAAAGGCAAGACAAGGCTTCCCATTCCCCATTAGATGAAGGTGGTATGTAAAAATGGTTGGAAAAGAAAATGCCTCTCTCAGCTAGTGCCGCTTTGGTCCTCCCCTTGTAAAGCTCTTTGTAAGGTGTCTGCTCCATCCCCTGTCGAGGCACGCTTTTAGCGGTCTATTGAGAAATGAATCTAAGCGTTGTTGCTCGGCATTTCCATGGAATGTTCCAAGTTTTGTCACCTAGGGTTTCCCGAATCCACCTCGCAAGGGAACGTTCATGGCCGAATCCACTAGGATCGACCTGAAATTTGGGCTCCTAGTGGCCAAGGTCTCCTAACAGCATTCTAGCAGATCATGGACATCCTACTTTACGCAGAGATACCCAAGCCAAAGCAGACCCATGCCACACTTGGTTTAAAGAGAATGGGAAACGAGAGGGATGTGCCACTCAACCTCTCTACCCGTAGGGCATAGTCCCATTCCGGTCCCCTAAAATGGCATAAATCAAGGTTCTATCATAACAATTTCTAAGGTCAAAGACGGTAATCCTTGTGAGAAGCCTCCCAAATCTCTAGGACCACCCTACCACAGGACGGTGTCGTACTGCTACACATCCAAGGTGTGGAATCCACAAAAAGTTGTGTGCGTGACATTTGTTACTTTGTACATACTTAGTCATTGTGTTTGCATTTTTGTTCTACGTGGGCAGTATAGTGGAGAGGGGTTTGGAGCAAGAGGAACTTATCTTAATGCTCTGGTTGACATATATGCAAAATCTAGCATGCTTGGAAAAGCCCAAGAAGTATTTGACAATATTTCGGCTCGAGATGTCATATCATGGAGTGCATTGATTATAGGTTATGTTCAACATGGATATGATCAGCAAGTAGTGATGTGTTTTGTACAGTTGTAGCTTGAAGGCATGTCTCCAAATGCTATTACATTTGTTTGTAGCTTAAAAGTCGGTATTAGGATAGGATCCATGAATGCAGGCAAACAATTATATATGGAGGTTGTGAAGAGAGGTTTGGAAGTAAATATATTTGTGGGAAGCATAGTGGTGGATATGTTTGGGAAGTTTGGCTCTATTTTAGAAGCACAGGAAACACTTGAATAACTACAGGGTAAAGATATAGTGCCATGTGAGAGCGAAATTTTGATGCCGAGAAGTGCTTAAAAATAGCTAAAAATTACAAATATCAAGGGAAAAATATTCAACGTCAAAGGCAGCGGCTCGATCTAGGACGATTTTAAGCGTCAAAGTGCTCTAAGGACGCCTATACAATACTTTCGGATTTTTAGTAATTTTTTTTGTGTGCCAATATGAGTCATAGGAATTGGCAGCCAGTGTGGGACCTCTCACGACGAGCTCACAGAAATTTTCAGATTGTAAAACGGACGCCAGGACCTCAAGACGAGCTCACAGAAATTTTCAGACTGTAAAACGGACACCGGACACTAGAGTTAGGCCAAAAACCGGCCAGTCAAAGGAGAAATGAAAGGGTGCCACCCTTTGGGCCCCAAATTCAACGCGAATGGGGGGGGGGTCTTTTTTTTTGCGGCTGGAAAAAAAAAACATGGAGGGGGAGCATAGAGCAACGTGGAGAGGAGGAGGGCCTTGGGCACTAAAATACACCCATACTATCTGAAGCCAGTGCTGAAATCCCTGTTCTCTCGGCCTCGTATCACCGTCCTTCGTACGCAGAATGGTGGACTGTAGAGAGAGAGAGAGAGAGAAAATCAATCTTTCTCTCTCCGCCCTCTCTCTCATCTAAGGGCAGATTCATGTGGTGAAGAAGAAGAAGAAGAATGGATGACGGTGCTTGTCCAATGAAGACCGGATTGCTTCGTGGTGCAAGAGAAAGGAAGATTGCTGATTGTGGACAGTCATGAGCATTAATGGTAGCTGGAAATCAGTCCCGAGATATGGCAAATAAAAACCCAAAACCCGCAAAGAACGGTAATCTCATTTTTACAAAAGAAATTGATGTTTTATGCCATTTACTTCATGAAAACTTGTTCCCATGGGACGATCATGCATGGGACGACCATGCATTATAATGTTGTTTGCAATGTCTTCCAACTATTTATGCTTAGAAAATCAGAAAATCATAAGTGTTGTGGATGAAATTAATAGTGTAAAACCCGTAAAACACACGAAATATGTGAAAATTGGGTGTTTTTGAGATATAAATGAAAATGTAATAAGACACACCAACTAAACTTGTGTTTTTGCTACAAATGAACCTAAGGGCCACAACCCATAACTCACTTTGTATTTTTAGTTATTTAATATTGCAAAAAATAAAAGAAAAATAGGGAAAATGGGGAAAAATAGGGGAAAAATGGATTTTGAGTGCCGAAAATTAAGAAAAAATAAGATTCATATTTATGGATGTATGGGGGGGTTTGAAATATGAGGTTTAGCCTCAGTTAAGCCCTACCTTTATGTTCTAGTGAGTTTATATTGCTTTTCATAGAATAAAAATGTGGAAAATGAACCCTCAACCTATGCAACATGCACAACCTAAATGGGCGAGGGGGTAGAGTGTATGAAAAGTGTTTAAATGATGAATGTAATGATGAAAAGCTTGTTGGTTTTTATGCATACCATTTAGGTTGGTCGATAATTAAAAAATTAAGGACCTAGTAGCACGGGGTTTTCTCGGTGCTAGGTTCATGCAATGCCGCATACGAGCAATAGTCAAATTCATTGAAAGAAATGTTTTCCACATGTGCACAAATACTAATTTTCTTAATTATTTGAGCACGTGGATATTCACAATTTGCATAAGTCATAAAGAAATGATAAAAGGTATCAGGCAATACCTTGTGGATGCATGGCAATTGCTTTCTAGAAGATCGTGACAACGTTGAGTGAGTAAGGTTGTCCAAGCTGTAGGCTAGGCATTGGGTCTAAGGGGAAAGAAAGTGAGGTATAGTACACTCTTGGATATGATCAATTGGTACCTTGAGTGGAAATGTGTGTGATGTTGTGTTATATATGTTTAGCAACGCATTGAGGGGCCAATCCCCAAGGTGTAGGAGAGTTGCAGTGAGGTAGCGGCAGTCAGCCATGGGAGGACCTCTTATGTTTGTACTTCGTGCTATTTGGAAATGTGCTAGGGACTCCCTCTGAGGAGTGTTAATTGGGTTAGAGTTGGACTACAAGACGTGATACAAACGCAAGATGTTTAGGAAGATGATATATGTGTCATCCACACTCCTAGCCACGAGGCCATGGGGTTGTTGAGCGCATGATAGAGGTCCGGCTAGTGCATGAGCCAGTGCCGGCCCGTTTTAGGTCCCATTAGTGGTGCATCTGTCGGGAGCCTCTTAGAAGTGGCGGTCCTTGAATCCTGGTTGTCTAGGGATCAGTTAGCAGCTTATGCCAAAGGATATCGAGTTTGACCCGTTATTCATCGATAAGCATCGTCTAGCAGAAATCCAAAAGCAAGAGAGAGACGAAAGAGCTAGGCGATGTGCTAAAATTCTTAGGAGGTATTTCCCTAAGCGTAGTGGTGCTAAACCCTTACGATGGAGTGGATCTAGTGGTCTTGGGGTCACAAGCGATAAGTTAGGAGAAGGAGGAAGCTCTAGTGCTCCCCTTTCTTCCATAAGGCAGTCTACATCAAGTGCGGGAGGTGTAACCCCACCATCCCCTATTTCTAGTGCAAATCCCATTTCCATCATGGCGCACCCTATTGCAATTCCTACAGGAACGATGGATTTGCCAACTTTAGGTTACCCGCTACCCATTTTTAATGGGCTAGTTGAGGAAGATGCGGAACTCCACATCAGGGAGTTTCAAAAGTTGATGTTTAACTGTCGCATCCAAGAAGAAGGACATTTAATGATGTTCTTCAACATGACTCTCAAAGGAAGAGCTGCCATATGGTATCATGGTTTAGAAGCCGGAACCATATTGAATATTGATTCATTTTATGGAGCTTTTCGAAGGGAGTTTGCCCCTGAAAGGGGTGGGCAATATTGGTTGCATGTACTTAACGTAACCCGCCAAGAACCATATGAGGATATTCGTGCTTATGCAAAGAAACTAAAAGAGGTTTTCCGTAAGTTTGACACCTCTATTCCTATCCCTGCAGCTGCCCAATTGCAATATTTTTTGCATGGCTTGGACTTTAATATCGAATTGCAGTTGAGTAGTGTCCCTTTGGGGGACATAGATATTGCCATTACACGAGCACAAGAAGTGGAATCCCGACTACAAGCAGCCTATGCCTCTTGAGGCAATTCGAATATGGGTCTTGCATTGGGAAATAATATGGCGATGGCCAATGGCAGTGGTAGCCAAGGGATAGAGATGGCTAACCCTAATGGGAGAGGGAACATGATGTAGAATGTGCCTTTATTACCAGCTCCCCCTAGCATGTCGATGCCTATGGGCAATCAAATGGCTCGAAATGGTGGAAGCCAGGTAGTTAATCCTAATACCATGCCTATGGTTCAACAACGAGTGCACCTAATCGAATTGTTAGGCCGATGGAACGACAGGGTAATGATCAAGGCTACGAGTCGAGCGCTTCCAATGTTCATGGCGAGGTTAAGGACATGATGAAGCATTATACCGACATGATTACAGAACAAAATTTGATAGGAAGTAGACACCCAGATGAGGGTGCACCTTCGAGGTTTAGCTGCAAATGGTGTGGTGGGAAACATTATCCAAGAAATTTCCCAAATGTCAAGTGCAACATTTGTGGAAAATCCAGCCATTTAGCAGCCACTTGCTGGAGTAAGATTAGTTCCCTCTAGTGAGGTAGTTAGCAACCAGGGCCTGTTAATCATCGTGTGCAAGGAAATGATTCCCAGCGAGAAGATGGGCCTAAACAAATACTCCAACGACCAAAGGCTACAGTGGAGGAGCTGCCTAATGGTAGTGGGGTTAGTTTGATTGAGACTGTGCACGTTAATGACGTTGAAACCTCTAATCTGCGAGCTGTCCTTACGAGAGGTAAAAAGGGTAGAGAGGTCGACAAGGATAAGCCTGTTGACGGAAACCCTAAACAGGGCGACAAAGGAACACAAGTTATGGATCCTGCCATGGAAGGGGGACCTCTGAAGCCCGTGGAGAGTAAAGGCGATGCTAAGAAGGATAAGGAACCACCGAGGAAGAAGGTGAAGGTTAAAAAAGAAGCAATAAAGCCGGTTCAGCGGACCTAAAGAGTGGATGGTTTGGTGTGAAAAGCAAACTCTACTGAACTATCATGAATTCAATTTGGCGAGCTCTCTTTGTGAAGTCAAGCCAGATTTGAACCTTCTATAGCTTATTAAGCTTTCCCTAGGAGTACGCAAGGAATTAAGAAAGATCCTGCATATCGGGTATATCGTAGAACCTTTGGGTATTGCGCAAGTTGGTGATGACTGGTTCGAGCATGGTGAGAAGCATTGCCCAAGGGTTGCAGCCTATGTCGATGGGATATTAGTAGATTATGCCATTGTCGACACGGGATCATCTGTTCACATTATGAGTTTTGAACTGATGGAAAGGTTGGGTCTTGCGATCCAAAAAGATACCTCCATAATTCTCAGAATGGCGGATGATAGTTTGAGATAGCCAGAAGGCTGCATTACTAAGGTCCATGTCACTGTTGCAAATGTAGAATGCCTGTTGGAATTTAGGGTAATTCGTTTTGCAGGGTGTCCAGGTTACCAAGTATTACTTGGACGACCTTGGATCTTGCAAGCAGACTGCCAAGTGGATATACCCGCCAGTTGACAGATATTCGGCAGAGGTGCCTAGCGCGTGGTGATTGATGCTTATCCTGAGTCCCCGTAGAGTGAGAGAGCTCCTCTATCTTCCATAGAATTGGAGACATTAGAGGATTTATCCGCCAGTGAGACATCATCGAGTGATGAGTCCAAAGAGGGATCCACCATGGAAGACATCTATCAGATCACTTTGAACGAGTTGATAGAGGCCCAAGATCGTATAAGAGATGCAGATGTAATCGAGCTAGACCTTGGTACGCCTGATGAGTTGCGGCCAATTAAATTAGGTTCTATGCTCAGCTCACTAGAAAGGGAGGACTATGTGTCCCTAATTCAAGAATTCCACGATATCTTTGCTTGGAGTTATGATGAGCTGAGAGGCATTCCTCCCAGCCTAGCTGTTCATACTATTCTTGTAAAAGAGGGAAGTTGCCATGTACGATAGAAAGTAAGGTGTATGCCTTTTGATTGAGGAACGAGCTGTTTGAAGAGTTACAAAAGCTTCGGAAAGCTGGTTTAATCTTCCCTGTGCAACACACAGAATGGTGTTCACCAATTGTGATCAGAAAGAAGAAAAATAATCAAATCCGATTATGTGTAGATTTTAGAGAGTTGAATAAGCAGACGGTTAAGGATTACTACCCGTTGCCATTCATTGACCAGATTTTGGATCAATTAGCAGGTAGGGAGATATATTCGTTTATGGATTGCTTTGCAGGATATAACCAGATGGCAATTGCAGAAGAGGACAAGTTGAAAACAACTTTTATTACTGTCTTTGGTACTTTTGCATACCATGTGATGGCCTTTGGTTTATACAATGTGTCTGGTTCGTGGCAACGAACAGCAGATAAGACATTCGGTGACATATCCCCTAAAGAGTTGAAGGTGTTTATTGATGACTTAGGGGCCGCCATCATAAGAGAAAGGCAGTTGATCATTTTAAGAAAGTGCTTTGAGCATTGCAGAAAATTTTGTATTTCTCTTAACCCATGGAAGTGCGTTTTTGGCGTACCTTATGGGCTATTATTGGGCCATGTGGTCAGTTCGGTAGGAATTGCGACAGATCCCGAGAAGGTCAAAAGTCATAGTTGCCATGGGTCCACCACGCACTCTGAAAGAAGTTCATAGCTTTCTGTCTTCGGTTGGTTATTACCGTAGATTCATAAACGCCTTGGCAGAAAGAACGTTGCTGCTTACAAATCTATTGTCCTTCACTTGTTTGCTTGTATGGGGTGACCCCTGTAAGGTATCTTTCGAGGATGTGAAGCAGGAGCTAGTAAAAGCTCCCGTTTTAAAAGCACCTAAAAGAGGTGAGGTGTTCTATATATTTTCAGTAGCAGCCACCATGCATAGTATCAGCTGCTGTTGTTTAGCCCAAATTTGGGAGGAAAAGTGGTATCATTCGATAGCCTTTGCTAGTCGGAAATTGGGCATTTCAGAGATCAATTATACCTACATGGAGAAGTTGTGTCTCACGATGGTCTTTGGGACCAAGAAATTCAAGCACTATATCCTTTATGAGAAAGTTGTGCTTTATATGAAGGCGGAGGGGCTTCGATTATTGATGAATAAGTTGGAGCTGCCTGATCGTCTAGCGAAGTGGTTAATCACTTTGCAGGAGTTTGATTATGAGATCAGGAGTAAGCCACCAATGTTATAGGGTATTGTGGAATGTCTTGTGGACTTTGGGGAGCTGAAAGAATTTGTGGCTGAAGGTAGTGACATTGTCTAGCGAAGTGGTTAATCACTTTGCAGGAGTTTGATTATGAGATCAGGAGTAAGCCACCAATGTTATAGGGTATTGTGGAATGTCTTGTGGACTTTGGGGAGCTGAAAGAATTTGTGGCTGAAGGCAGTGACATGGAGTCATTATTTAAGATAGATACGGCGTCTATTCCCTCCTAGTACACTGCAATAACACATTATTTATCGATAAGAGAGGCTGGATCCGAACTATCTAAAGCTGAGAGAAGGAAAATTAAGCAGCAGGCATTAAAGTTTGCCTTGATCGTAGGTACATTATATTGGCAAGGGGTTGATGATATCTATCACCGATGTGTGATGCCTGATGAGGTGCCATTCATTTTGGAAGAGTGCCATGATTCCGCTTGCGGAGGTCATTTTGCTGGACGGCTTACAGCACAAAAGGCTTTAAGAGCAGGTTACTGGTGGCCTGCCATCTTCCAAGATGCGTTTGCGTATGTTAAGAGATGCAAATTTGACAATGACATGATAGTCGAGAGAATAGGAAAAGACCACTCACCCCTATTATGGCGATACTTCCATTTGAGAAGTGGGAAATAGACTTTGTGGGTCCTATTACTCCGTCATCGACTGCGCAAAAGAGGTATATTATTGTAGCAACTGACTACTTCACAAAGTGATGAGAAGCATGTGCAACAAGGAAAGATTATGCTAAAGAAATTGCTAGTTTTCTTTTAGAGCAAATAATATGCCGTTTTGGTCCACCGAAAGAATTAGTGTCGGAAGGTGGAACCCATTTCCTGAATAAGGTGATCAAAAGCTTGACTGAGGCTTGGAAAATCAAGCACAATAAAAAGACTCCTTATAATCCGCAGGCAAATGGGCAGGTTGAAAGTACCAACAAGCAGCTTGTGGGTACCTTGTCCAAGATAGTATCCGAAAAGAAACGAGACTGGGACAAGAAGTTGTATGTGGCAGTATGGGCATATAATACCACATTTAAGCGAGCCACTGGCCACACGCTGTTCAAACTAGTTTATGGAGAAGAGTGTGTTTTACCCTTAGAAATTGAGTTGCCGACCATTGGATTCGCAATAAACCATTCTTTGGGTAATGAGGACGCCCTATTAGAGCGATTTACGACCTTAGCGCACCTAGATGAACTTAAGTTACAAAGCCTGTTACATCAAGAGCTGGCTAAACGTTGCATGACCTAAAAGCGAAGAAGTATATCTTTAAGAAAGGACAACTGGTTTTATATTATGATGCGCATAGGGAGCTATTCCCAGGGAAATTGGAACCTAAATGGGATGGGCCCTACAAGATTGTTAGGCTAGGGAAAAATAGGTCTACGGTCCTATTAGCTGATCTACAAGGAGTAGAGTCTAAGAATAAGGTTAATCTTAATAATATTAAACCTTATTACTTCTAAGAATGCTAATACAAGGAAATGCATTGCAGGTCCATGCTAGGAATGATCTGAGACCTGTGAAAGAGTTTAAAAGACAGTTGATGGGTCGGTTAATCCCTTATTTGGAGCACCCATATTTGGAGCAAAGATACCATCAGGGGAAACTCATCTAGTGGAGCAAAGGATACAAAGTGATTGAGAAAGAAGACGGAACCTTTGTGTTGGAGATCAAAGTCTTCTTCCATCACTACTTATGACTATTGACGAGTATCCCTGTTGACTTCAATGAAGAAGATGGGATGGAGCCGTCAGTTCATCCTCTCAATATGTTAAACTTTGATTACCACAATTACGAATAGAGGAGTTCGTGATGGCCGACTGTGTAAACCCATTGTGGACGTATCATTATATTTTGATGCAGCATCCAAGGGCCATAATAAAAAAGAAAGTGTTGGTGTAGTAATCCGAGACTCCCGACGAAGAGTTACGATGAAGTTAGCTGCTTATCTCGGGGTAGGATTCACTAACAATATGGCGGAGTATAAAGCCTTGATTATGAGACTGTATATTGCCAAACAAGGTGGTATTCGTCGGTTGTTAGTAAAAGGGGATTCCTAGTTGATCCTGAATCAGCTAGATGGGACATATACAGTGCAGAATCCCATTCTTTGTATGTATCATTGAACTGCTATGACCCTACTAGAGGAGTTTGAGAGAGTGTCTTTTCAGCTAATTCCACGTTACTGGAATCAGTTTGCGGATTCATTAGCAAATCTTGCTTATGAAGAAGACCTCTTCTTTAATTGTGATCCTAGTCTGGATATTGTGATCAATGATGAAACAGGACCCGGTCACTTGTGGGGAATGTTATCAGAGCATGCAATATATGGTAGACGATGGTTGATATGGGTGATGCAAAGAGTAGCTGAGACCAATCTACCGTTATTATCTGGGACCCATAGGTTGATTAGACAACATGTTATGCGTACGCCTCTTGCTATCTATGCAGGAGGGATGGGTCATAACCTTATGCATTTAGTTTAGGGCTACGAGCCTGTTTTTCCTCCTTGGGAGGGAGCCTATTATTGTATATTTATGCTATTCCAGGGAAGGATGTGTAGGTGCTACTTTGTTTTATTTCATTAGGCCAAGAGGGCCCGTTTTGCAAGGTTTTACTATTTTATTTCGTTAGGCCAAGAGGGCCGATTTAGTTTTGTAGTGAAGTGCTTTATTTCATTAGGCCAAGAGTGCCAGTTGTCTGTTTAGTGCAGGTGCAGTTAATGGTTTCTTGTTTGAGTCCTGTGCTTGACAGATTCCGTGGAGCTTGAGGGAGCCTTTGTCGCGGCATCGACGCTTCTTGTGGCCCTATCCAGGTGACATATTTCCTTTATGAGTACTATGGTTTTCATGTTATATGTGTTTGGGTACTTGTTAAAGGGGGTTTTTCGTTTCTTATTGGGGACCAACGTCCAAGGCATGAAGTCCCAGGTTTAGGTTTAGTATGTCTGAGGGAGGTCTGAGTAGTTGTTGCCTCCTATAAAGACATTGTCAGGCATTGAAAGACTTGTTTTAGTAGGGAGTCCTAGTGACCGTGTTCTGCTAGCCTGCTAGGTAGCTGTTCTAGGAGTTCCCATTAGTTGTGAGGCAATTAGAGAAGCCTATTAGAAGGAAAATAATGATGATAAAGGGAAATAAAACCCTGAATATCTTCAGGAAAATAAATAAATACAAAGGTGTGTAAAAAGGGGTTCTAACCCCTATAAAAATAGAGAAGTAAAGAAATTAAAATGTATACGCAGATGATGATTGCCTTACGAAGGCCTGGTAGGTTTCTCGGGACAAGTCAGGTCCGGGGCCGATGCCTTGTCTTCCTAGGGGTGGCTTCTTTTGCTGGATAAAGAAATTAAGGAAGGTTGGAGCAAAAATAAAGTGAGCATTAGAAAAGGATTAAGTGTCGCCTTGCGAGGGCTTGGTAGGTTCTTGGGTACCGAGATAGGTCCTGAGGCTGATGCCCTGTTCTCCTTGGGTCACTACGCTCAGCTCCCTCCTTTTTACATGCCCAAGTATGGAACAAAATAAAAACCCTAAAAGAAGAAATGTGCTACAAGAAAATACTTCTTGATTAGGCTATAGGAGTCCTCGCCTAGTAGGAACTCCTAGTTGTGTTGTCCTTAGTTAGGTAGGTAGTTCAGACCACCACTTAGGGCAACTTCTCTGACAGTTCTTTTTAGTTTGGCCGTGTTGGAGTAGTTGGTTAGTGACTAGCTTCAGACTTTTATCAAATTCTGCTAGGCCTACTCCTTGTGGATGTCATGCCTTGGTTTTGTCAGGGGGTAGGGTGAGCATTGTGTTGAGTTTTATGGTATATTTATTTTGTATCTGCTTGATGCTTCCTTTGGTTGTTTTTTTGCAGATCTGGTGTGGGATTCGACGGGCTGAGTCACCCTATCCCGTGGTTGCCAATGAGAGTGAAATTTTGATGCCTAGAAGTGCTTAAAAATAGCTAAAAATTACGAATATTAAGAGAAAAATATTCAACGTCAAAGGCGGCGGCTCGATCTAGGACAATTTTAAGTGTCAAAGTGCTCTAAGGACGCCCGTACAACACTTCCAGATTTTTAGTAATTTTTCTTTGCACCAGTACGAGTCATAGGAATTGGCAGCTAGTGCGGGATCTCAAGACGAGCTCACAGAAATTTTTGGATTGTAAAACAGACGCCGGACACTAGAGTTAGGCAAAAAACCAGCCAGTTAAAGGGGGCCCCTTTGGGCTCCAAATTCAACACAAGGGGGGGGGGGGCATTTTTTTCGCGGCTGGAAAAAAAAGACATGGAGGGGGGGCGCAGAGCAACGTGGAGAGGAGGAGGGCCTTGGGCACTGAAATACACCCATACTATTTGAAGCCAGGGCTAAAATCTATGTTCTCTCGGCCTCGTATCGCCATCCTTCGTGCGCAGAATGGTGGACTGTAGAGAGAGAGAGAAAATTAGTCTTTCTCTCTCCTCCCTCTCTCTCATCTAAGGGCAGATTCATGTGGTGAAGAAGAAAAAGAAGAATGGATGATGGATGCTTGTCCAATGAAGACAGGATTACTCCGTGGTGCAAGAGGAAGGAAGATTGCTGATTGTGGACTGTTATGAGCATTAATGGTGGCTAGAAATCAGCCTCGAGATATGGCAAATAAAAACCCGCAACCCGCAAAGAACGGTAATCTCATTTTTACAAAGGAAATTGATGTTTTATGCAATTTGCTTCATGAAAACTTGTTTCCATGGGATGATTATGCATTATAATGTTGTTTGCAATGTTTTCCAACTGTTTATGCTAAGAAAATCAGAAAATCATAAGTGTTGTGGATGAAATTAATAGTGTAAAATCCGTAAAACACGTGAAATATGGAGAAATTGGGTGTTTTTGAGATATAAATGGAAAATGTAATAAGACACACAAACTAAACTTTTGTTTTTGCTAAAAATGAACCTAAGGGCCACAACCCACAACTCACTTTGTATTTTTAGTTATTTAATATTGCAAAAAATAAAAGAAAAATAGGAAAAATAGGTAAAATAGGGAAAAAATGGATTTTGAGTGTCGAAAATTAAGGAAAAATAAGAATCATGTTTGTGGATGTATGAGGGGATCTGAAGTATGAGGTTTAGCCTCAGCTCAGCCCTACCTTTATGCTCTAGTGAGTTTTTATTGCTTTTCATACAACAAAAATGTGGAAAATGAAAACATGCACAACCTAAACTGAGGGGGTAGAGTGTATGAAAAGTGTTAAAATGTTGAATGTAATGATGAAAAGCTTGCTCGTTTTTATGCATACCATTTAGGTTGGTCGATAATTAAAAAATTAAGGACCTAGTAGCACGGGGTTTTCTCAGTGCTAGGTTCATGCAACGCCGCATACGAGCAATAGTCAAATTCATTGAAAGAAATGTTTTCCACATGTGTACAAATGCTGATTTTCTTAATTGTTTGAGTACGTGGACATTCACAATTTGCATAAATCATAAAGAAATTATAAAAGGTATCAGGCAATACCTCGTGGATGCATGCAATTGCTTTCTAGAAGATCGTGACCAACGTTGAGTGAGTAAGGTTGTCCAAGCTCTAGGCTAGGCGTTGGGTCTAAGGGGAAAGAAAGTGAGGTATGGTACACTCCTGGATACGATCAATTGGTACCTTGAGTGGAAATGTATGCAATGTTGTGTTATATATGTTTAGTGATGCATTGAGGGGCCAATCCCCACGGTGTAGGAGAGTCGTAGTGAGGTAGCGGTAGTTAGTTGTGGGAGGACCTCCTGAGATTGTACGTCGTTCTATTTGGAAATGTGCTAGGGACTCCCTCTGAGGAGTGTTAATTGGGTTAGAGTTGGACTCCGAGACGTGATACAAACGCAAGATGTTTAGGAAGATGATGTATGTGTCATACATGCTCCTGGCCACGAGGCCGTGGGGTTGTTGAGCGCATGATAGAGGTTCAGCTAGTGCATGAGCCAGTGCTGGCCTGTTTTAGGTCCCATCACGTCCATGGAATGCCATAATAACTTGCTACATTGATAATGGCTATGGCAATGAAGCATTAGCTTGTTTTGAACAGATGTAGCTCAGAGGTATTTCTTCCAATTCTGTCACATGTATCTGCAGCTTGAAAGCCTGTGGTATGGTAACAGCAATAGAAAGAGGCCAGCAATTATTCAATTGTTTCATTATACATGGTTTAGAGAGTAGCCCCTATATTGGAGGTGCTGCAATAGATATGCTTTGCAAATGTGGCTTACTAGCAGAAGCACATGAGGTGTTTAACAAGCTGCTAGTTCGAGATGTGGTTGTGTGGAGTGTGTTGATTGCAGGGTGTGTTGAATATGGACTTGCTAGTGAAGCACTATACTGCTTTAAATTAATGCCGCTGGAAGGAATTTCTAGAGATGTTGTCACGTATATGTATGCCATAAAAGCTTGCGGGACTAGAGAGGCTCTTTTTGGCGGATGATGTTACTTTCGAGCTGCTTTTTGGATTCGGGTGGAGGAGGGCAATCAAGAGGAGATGCTTTTGGGGAGCTTTGGCGCTGTTGACTTTTTTTTTCTGCAATGTTTGGCTGTGCAGCAAAATACCTGGTATCTCGCAGAAGAAGGACTATGTGACTCAATCGGAATGTGAGGCATATCCGAGAGTAAGAGAAAGCAAACGTAACCATGGAGGAGGAACATTTTACTGTAAAGTCGCCTGCTCATGAGGGATGCTTTCTGAAAAATCTTAAATGGCGGCTTGAGCCTCAAGACTTTGAAGATTGAGACCCATCAACACATTCAATAGAATGTAGCACCATCCGCATCAGGTTTTCTGCGATCTACATCTATCTCGATATTTTATCCCAACATTCTGGAAAAAATTTCATGAAAGATTTTGCAATTCCCAAACATTGATTGTAGCATTTCACCTGCGAATGGTGTGAATCCATATTGCAAGTTGGAATCAACTGCTCTGTCCGAGTTAGGGAAGCTAATCAGAGAAAAAGCTCTCACAAGGGAAATAACTTTGCAACAAACATCATCTCTGTCATTACTGCTCTTTCAAAAATCAGAAGCGAGGAACTTCAAAAGCTTATGTGAAACAAAGTTGAGTGAAGCTGCTGCTTGAAAAGTAAAAAATTTCAAAGATTGGCCGAGGTCTTGAATCTTGCATACTTGAAAACTTTAGAGTCACAGGTGACAGCATTGTCTCTGAAAGTCCAGGCAACAATAGCAAGAGGTCAAGACGGAAGGGGTGATTATCACTAAAACAGCTGGCAGTTCCTATAATTATTACTCCAGTTACTCGATTAGCAACATCAAGTGATAGGTTTGTTCGTGTCTATAATCTTCAAAAATCATTAGATATTGAATCAAGTGTAGCCCTTGAGCTACATACTACTTTAGAGCTTCTTGAATGTTGCAGTATCATTTGATTGCACATCAGAATTTGGAAGCTCCATATAGCCAAAGAATTTCCTCAAATTATTTGACTCTAAGATAAACTTTGCTATACTTTGATGTCTTATGCATGATGCTTTGCCCTGGAGCTTGAGCATACACCCACAACCATAAAACAAAGCTGTCCAGAACTTGTTGCTGTGTGGAAAATTGGAAAATAGAATTATTCACATGATGGATCTTCTATCTTGAAATTCATCAAGGTCCTCTGTGGATGCGACTTTGCTTTTGAAAACCCTTCGACATCTTTGGTGAGCTGGACGTGAAAGCGTCGCATTTAAATTTCAAGATGGAAGATACTTCAGCATCAATTTCAGCCTCTTCCACGATTCTTGCTTTGTCCTCTACTTCAGCTTCATCATTGACTTCTGCTTCAGGTACTTCTACAGATGATTTAAAGTAGATTTTTCATAACATGTCTATGTATATGCAGCTGCAAAATCAGCAGACACAATTGTATATGCAGCAAGAGTAACAATTACATCAACAACAGTTGTCTTAGCAAAGGCAACTATATTCGGAGCAAGAGAATGTAATCAACGCGACTAAGGCGATTGAAGCAATTGAAAATGAAAAGAAGCTATTTGATGGCCATAATGTATCGGCTTATTTGAAGACGTATGAGATCAAGATGGGATTTTTTGGAGTACCAATAGGACTTATGAGTAAATATTTTGTTCACCTTGTCACACCCACCTTGAGGGTAAAAGTGACTGATCTTTTCCTTCAAAATTCACATTGGCAAGATTTTAAGAAGGCCCTGAAAGAGGAGTATTTTCTTAAGGACTTTGGGATGGCTACACGGCGATCATTTTGAGAGTGGGTCTACATGCCAAACAAAGGTCTAGCTACTTCAGAATTGATACGAGAATTTGAAGAGAGGTATAGTCAGCCTGATGCCATTGAATAAAGAGCATTGTATGTTGAGAAAGTTGAGCTTTTTTTGCAAGCTACAGATCGTGCTCTTCAAGAAGAATTAGGAGAGCTTCTTGAGAATCGCATGAAGCCTATGAGTCTTAAAACGGATTGGCAAGATGCTCAGGATGCGGTCTCAACTTTGACCAAGAGGCGGATATGGAAGACCCGCTTACAGAATGGATCCATGACACCAATGCCGTCTTCTGCTCCAATGTCTGCTTCTACCCCTGTCATTTCTTCTCTTCCTCAACTAGTTCCTTGGCTTATGCCAATGCCTACTGTTTCTAATCCTCTTGTTCCTCCTGTTCCAAGACCGATATCGGCTCCTTCTGCTCCAAAACCATCCGCTCTATTGGTTCCTTCCTCTCTTGATGACATAATCAAAGGCATAACAGATTTGACACTGGAGTTAGTTAAAGCAGAATTGGTGGGAAAATTGAAAGGGCAGTTTGCTTCGACCGTGCCTACTATTTCTTCTAGTGCTCCTACTGCACCTAGGAGTGCTCCTAGTGCACCTAGGAGAGATCGAAGATGTATTTGGTGTGATAGTACGTACCATTAGCATTGCAGGGATTGCAAATCTTTTTAAGATGCAAGGAGGAAGAATTTGGTATTTTGGGGATAATATGGCAAGATCTGGTTGACTAAAATAAGAGATCGGCTTGCTACCAATTTTGGGAAAGGCAGAATGAAGAAATTAGTAGATGATATGGCTGCGCATACATCTTATGTGGCAGCTAGAGGAGATGCTTTTGCATATGGAGTCCAGATTGAGAAAGGTTCAGAGAGTCAGTCAGCGTTATGGACATATGCTTTGGAGACGGCAAACAAGGGGAAAATTCAGCAGACTATTTTGACTAGTGTAGGTTCTAGCATTAGATCTAAGACAAGTTGGGATTTGCCTATTGACAAGTACACTATTTATGTCTACTTGGCTAAGTCTCAGGGAGCAGATGTACTTGTTGAGGAGAAGCATAAGAGGGATGAAGAGAATCCAAATGCAGCTAAAAAGACTAGAGGGGGTGAGTTTGGGCCGTCTTTGAGACTAGGGCCAGAATGACAAATGGAAGATGCTCAAAAGAAAGAAAAGAGTTAGGAGCCTAGACAGAGAAAGCAGCCAAGGTTAAGATTGATGTCTGATATTGAGACATCTACGGACATGAAGAAAATCTTTAATGACAAAAAATTTGGCAGTGAGGTGAATTTTACTATTTCTGAGGTTTTGGGCATCTAAAAAAGAGAGTTTCAAGATCAGTTCCAAGAAGTCCTGAAGAGGAAAAGACATACATTGCCTACTATTGATACACAGGGAGTTTTGATTAGGGAGTTGGACGAGGATGAGGATGAGGTTATGGTTGAGAATGCTTCTGTTTTTCCGCAGACAGAGAAGAGGGTTCAACCTATGCATTATGCTAAAACTGATGAGCCTATCTTGGTACCGCATAGTCATTTTTCGCAGAGTCATTAGGCTAGGGCAACTACAGAAACAATGGTAAAAATTGGAGAGAAACATGTGCCTTATGTCGCTTTGGTGGATCATGGTTCTTAGAGATTAATCTCATAGTTCGTGGAGTTTATGAAAGTAATAGATGGCCTATGGATGCATAGCATGGATGGCGTATGAGAGCCGCCAACAACACTGTAGGTGATTTGTATGCTGCCTGTCCCAGTGTTAGGATTTCTATTGGAGATGTAGAGAAGGATTTCCATTTCTTTGTGCAGGATTCATACTCTTACCCCATAATCCTTGGAAAACCATTCATCACAGAGATGCGCATGGAGATGAAAGTAATGGATGATGGATCTGCTTATGCCCGGATTCGTAGTAAAGGTGATATGAGAGTAGTCCATTTTATGACTGTGTGTGTAAACCATGCTAGAAATAGGGATACTCTTCGAGATGCACCTTTGGCCATTGTGAGGGATTCGGGTTTTCATTAGGTACCACTGTTCCACGAGACGACGGTGGTACAACGTAGAGCGGATTGGAGTTCTCGTCTCCTAGCAGCAGTGTCTTCTTCTCCAATTTTGTTGGAATTTCAACAAACTGTTTGATGAGTTATCAGAAGATTTCTAAGTTGCCTAGAGCTACCAACACGAAGTACATATGCATGAAGGAGAAAGATTTGAGAAATGTAGGTATTTTAGAGGATGATGAGCATATAGATGGGATGTATGATAGTATGGTTTGTGCAGATATGATGACAGAGATGGAAAATATCCTGAAAACTGATACGTAGAGTTGTCACAATAATGTATCAATGCAGTCCCTGGACATGTTTCATGAAATTTCAGATTCTGTGTCACAGATAGAGTCAAAGGCTGAGGTGACTCAGCAGAAAGTGTTGAGTGCTAAAGAAATTCAGCAAACAGAGTTTTCGACTGATTATGATCAACCTACAGAGACACAGAGGGCTGAAAACTTTTAGCCAATAGAGTTTACTGCTAAAATATTTCAGCATCCAGAGTTTAGGGCTGTTCCTATGCAGTCCATAGAGTAGAGGGCTGAGGATATTCAGCCACTAGAGTGCAAAATTGCTGATTTAGAGCAAGATTTGGGTAACGTAGAGGATCATAATGAAGCCAGGGATGACACGAAATACAAGACTGTGGATAAGAAGATGAAGCCGGTAAATAGACCGCTTCCACCTGACAGTGATTAGCAAATAGAGAGGGCTGCCAAGCAACCAATTTTGAGGAATCCAGAGCATATAGGCCATAAATTTTCAGTAGAGACTCTTGCTGAATTAAAAATTGGAAATGGCGATTTTTTGCTACCCTCAAAGAAGCAATGCTTTCAGGATATGCTTGAGCGACATGGAAGGGGGTTTACTTTTTTCTCACATGAGATTGGATGTGTGAATCCAGATATTGTTGCTCCTATGGTGATCTTTACTATTCTTCATATTCCATGGAACCTCTGAGCTATTCCACTGCCTACAGCACACCTGCCAAAGCTAGTTGACTTGTTGAATGAGAAAATCAGGATGGGAATCCTAGAGTCATTATCTGCACCATACTCAAATAGGTGGTTTATGGTTCCAAAGAAGAATGGTACTCTCCAATTTATACATGACACGCATCCAGTAAACAGAGTTACTATCAAGAATGTTGGTGTAGGTCCAATTGTGGATGAGTTTGCAGAAGCATTTGCTGGATGTGCCATCTATTCTTTAGGTGATTTGTATTCGGGATATGATCAGTTTCAGCTGGCCTTGGAAAGTAGGGACATAACCACTATGAAAACTCAAGGTGCCACTAATTCTATTGCACATATGATGAATGCCATGCATAAGGTCCTTCGTGAGTACATATCTCAGCTTACCATGCCTTTCTTGGATGATGTGCCCATTAAGGGGTGTGCATAAGAAGAGAAGAATGAGAGTCTAAATGAGTAGGGATGCAGATACTTTGTGGCTGATCATATTTCAGCTCGTGAAAAGATTTTTGCCAGGTTAGAAGAAGTGAACTTGACACTATCAGGGTAGAAATTTATTTTTGGAGTAAATGAGGTTGTCATTGTTGGACATATGTGTGGGTATTATGGTAGGAAACCTTCACCTAAGAAGGTGGATGCTATAGAAAAGATTAGAGAGCATTGTTCTACCACTTCAGAGGTACGGAGATTCGTTGGAGCCTGTGTGTTTTATATGATTTGGATACCCATTTTGCACACATAGTAGATTGTTTATATCAGCTGCTTCGAAAGGGATAGAAATTTTATTGGGATGAGAGCCACACTAGTGCCATGTGAAAATTGAAGAAGTTATTGCAAATTGCTCCTACTCTCAAGAAAGCAGATTATAATTGTGAAAGGCCTATTGTATTGACAGTTGACACTAGTCCAATTGGCATAGGTTGGGCTGTGGGTCAAGATGATGCAGATGGAAATAGGTATGCTATTCGGTTTGGGGCAAAAGTCCTAACTGAGAGACAGAGGAGGTATCTAAAAATCAAGAGAGAATTACTGGGAATTGTTACGGCTCTCAAATGTGACAAGGAGTATTTTATTGGATCCCCAGTTGTGGTAGAGACAGATTCCTTGCCATTGATAGGTATGATTACGAGTTGCTCTACTCTGGATATAGCTATGCTAAGATGGATCGCATACATCAAATCATTAAATCCAGAATTTAAACACATAGCAGGGAAGGATAATCCAGTGGCGGATATGATATCTAGAGCCTGATATGATGATGAGGAGACACTACTTGCAGAAGAGGATGATGTAGAAATTTCAGCCACTATGGTTGATCATGTTTGCCATGTCTATGATATTGTGGCTTTCATAGAAGAACTCTATGTTGGAGATTGGTTGTAGATTGGCAAGTACCTTAGTACACTAAGCAAAAGAGATGAATGGATAGATGAAGAGTTAAAGAAGATCAAAAGAAAAGCCTATGGTTATTTTCTCAAGGATGGATTTCTTTGGAAGCACTCGAAGAAAAGAGGTGGATTACCCTTGCGGGTTGTCTGTGATAAAGAGACCCAGTTACAGGTGATGTGAGAGTTTCATGAGAGTCCTTGGGCTAGTCATAGAGGATTGTGGGCTACTTATGAGAAAATTAAGGAAAAATATTGGTGGAAAGGCATGTACAAAGATGTTTCTTGCTTTGTAGAGACTTGCAGAGACTGTCAGATGTATTCCGTAGTGCGTCATCGAGATGAGCTTCATCCGACCTATCCGCTATGCATTCATTATAAGTGGGTAGTTGACTTGGTTACTATGCAGATGGGTCTATGGCAGATGAGGTATATTGTTTTGGCTAACGAGGATCTTACCAATCATGTTGAGGGAAGACCTTTGAGAACGAAGACCACTAGTGCAGTGTGTAAGTTCTTATTGGAAGAAATTTTCTACAGGTATGGTTGTGTTGGCAAGATCACTGCAAATCACAGTGAATTGGATACAGATGAAGCTAGGGAGTTTTTCTCTCAACTAGGAATCAAGTTGGCTTTAACCACAACATACAATCGAGAGGGAAATGGAAAAATTGAAAGAGGGCATCCACCGATACTGAAAGCATTAGCCAAAGCATGCAGAGGACTGATTGGAGAATGGCCAAGACTTCTACCATTTTCTTTGTGGGCTAATTGTACGACTCACAGTGTTACCACATGATATATGCATGCAGAGTTGATGTATGGTCAGAAACAAGCTATGCCAACTGAAACTTGTACTTTGACTTGGTTAGTTTTACCTTGGCAAGAAGTTTTGACGAGAGAGGAGATCTTAGCTCTTTGGATCTGATGGTTGGAGAGAAGACCAGAGGATATTCACCTAGCTATTGACAGGTTGAAGGTTGCTAGACTTAGAAATAAGGACAGGTTTGACAGCAGGCATTGCTTGTGGCCTAGAGCAATAGAAGAGGGAGACTGGGTATTAGTCTTTGATAGTAGCCTTGAAAATGAGCATACTGCACTTCAAAAGATGGTGAAAAGATGGTTTGGGTCGTATAGACATGTCTTTGATAATGCAACATATGAGCTGACATAATTGGATGGGATAGTGCTTAGAGTGCCCATTGTAGCAAAAAGAATCAAGATTTTCACGAAATGAGATGATGAGGATTATGCATTTGAAGAATTTGCTAAAGAAGAGAAATGAAAAGAAACTCCAATAGAAGAGATAGATGATATGATAGATAACCTTGATGATATACCGAAAATAGTCAATGAAGAGATTGATTTGTTCATGGAACTTGAGGACAATGATCACGGGTAGTTGGCCCATCTCGAGGATGCGCAGGATTAGAGAGGGTGGATGTCGTATGGATGTGCATTCGAGGTGTGGAATCCACCAAAAAGTTGTGTGAGTGACATTTGTTACTTTGTACATATTTAGTCATTAGGTTTGCATTTTTGTTCTACATGGTCAATATAGTGGAGAGGGTTTTGGAGCAAGAGGAACTTATCTGTAATGCTTTGGTTGACATGTATGCAAAATCTGGCATGCTTGGAAAAGCCCAAGAAGTATTTGACAATATTTCATGGAGTGATTACAGGTTATATTCAACATGGATATGATGAGCAAGCAGTGATGTGTTTTGTACAGATGTAGCTTAAAGGCATGTATCCAAATACTGTTACATTTGTTTGTAGCTTGAAAGCTTGTATTAGCATAAGATCCATGAATGCGGGCAAACACTTATATATGGAGGTTGTGAAGAGAGGTTTGGAAGTGAATATATTTGTGGGAAGCATAGTGGTGGATATGTTTGGGAAGTTTGGCTCAGTTTCAAAAGCACATGAAACACTTGAACAACTACAGGGTAAAGATATAGTGCCATGGAATGCCATGATAACTTGCTACATTGATAATGGCTATGGCAATGAAGCATTAGCTTGTTTTGAACAGATGTAGCTTAGAGGTATTTCTCCCAATTCTGTCACATGTATCCGCAGCTTGAAATCCTATGGTATGGTAAGAGCAATAGAAAGAGGCCAGTAATTATTCAATTGTTTCATTATACATGGTTTAGAGAGCAGCCCCTATACTGGAGGTGCTACAATAGATATGTTCTGCAAATGTGGCTTACTAGCAGAAAGCACATGAGGTGTTTAACAAGCTGCAAGTTTGAGATGTGGTTGTGTGGAGTGTGTTGATTGCAGGGTATGCTGAATATGGACTTGCTAGTGAAGCACTGCACTGCTTCAAATTAATGCCGTTGGAAGGAATTTTTGGAGATGCTGTCACGTATGTGTATGCCATAAAAGCTTGCGGGACTAGAGAGGCTCTTTTTGGCAGATGATGTTACTTTCAACCTGCTTTTTGGATTTGGGTGGAGGACAGTGATCAAGGAGGATATGCTTTTGGGGAGCTTTAGCACTGATGACTTTTTTTTTTGGCAATGTTTGGCTGGGTAGCAAAAAACCTGGTATCTCATAGAAGAAAGACTCTGTGACACAATCGGAATGTGAGGCATATCCGAGAGTAAGGAAAAGCAAACGTAGCCGTGGAGGAGGAACATTTTACTATAAAGTCACCTACTCATGAGGGATGCTTTTTGAAAAATCTTAAATGGCGGCTTGAGCCTGAAGACTTTGAAGATTGAGACCCATCAACACATTCAAAGGAATTTAGCACCATCCGCATGAGGTTTTCCAGCGATCTACATCTATCTCGACATTTTACCTTGGCGTCCTGGAACAAATTTCATGAAAGATTTTGCAATTCCCAAACATTAATTGCAGCATTTCACCTGCAAACAGTGTGAATCCATATTGCAAGTTGGAATCAACTGCTCTGTCCGAGTTAGGAAAGCTAATCCAAGAAAAAGCTTTCACAAGGGAAATAACTTTGCAACAAACATCATCTCTGTCATTACTGTTCTTTCAAAAATCAAAAGCCAGGAACTCCAAAAGCTTATGTGAAACAAGTTGAGTGAAGCTGGTGCTCAGAAAGAAAAACTTTCAGAGATTGTCTGAGGTCTTAAATCCCGCATACCTAAAAACTTTAGAGTCATAGGTGACAGCATTGCCTGTGAAAGTCCAGGCAGCAATAGTAAGAGGTCAAGACGGAAGGGGTGATTATCACTAAAATAGTTCGCAGTTACTACAATTAATACTCCAGTTACTCGTTTAGCAACATCAAGTGATAGGTCTGTTTGTGTCTATAATCTTTAGAAATCATTAGATACTGAATCAAGTGTAGCCCTTGAGCTATAGACTACTTTAGAGCTCCTTGAATGTTGCAGTAGCATTTGATTGCACATCAGAATTTGGAAGCTCCATATAGCCAAAGAATTTCCTCAGATTATTTGACTCTAAGATAAACTTTGTTGTACTTTGATGTCTTATGCACGATGCTTTACCCTGGAGCTTGAGCATACACCCACAACCATAAAACAAAGCCGTCCAGAACTTGTTGCTGTGTGGGAAATTGGACAATAGAATTATTCACATGATGGATCTTCTATCTTGAAATTCATCAAGGTCCTCTGTGGACATGACTTTGCTTTTGAAAACCCTTCGACAACGGATTCGTTGGAGGTTCCTTGCACTCGCTTCCCTCAATAGCTTTAGTTTTCTAATTAGGTCCTACCACATTTATGTCTGACACTTAAAGTCAGTTTCATTAATTAAGCCTTTTAGGAAACATGGTTCATTCGCATAACTTATAGCCAGACACAAAAACAAAGCAAGCAATCTATTGACAAACAAGTTTCTTAACTTATCTTCAAGTTGATGTTTGTCTCTCACCCATATAGGAGAAATTATATATCCCTTCTATTAAACAGAAGTATCCCTTCTGCCCTGCAGAAGTAATTGGTCCAAATCACATGGCACCACAAATTCAATCCTTTATCTAGAATAGGATCTCCCAACATGCCCAGATGTTGGGGGCCACAGAGGTCTTCAACTCCATTCTAGACCTAGCAAGGGTTGTCCAGAGCTCCAACTGACCCGTAAGCTATCTAGGGGCAAAACATCATTCCCGTGGTTGGCCTTTTCACCAGTCAACCTTCGGCCCATGAATTGAGCAGTACCCTCTTTGGGTTAATCCGCGTGTGATCATGAATGTGATCCACCCATGAAAATATCATTCCTTAGTTAAATCCTTCAAGAATAAAGCACAGACAAGGCATTCAGTCCTAATATCACTTTTCAAGAAAAAATTTCTTTATTCCCATGGAAACTTGTCATCACAAATCCTTACCATACATTTAACATGAGTCACAAGTACTTGGAATAATCATCAAAACAATCAACTAACAACCAATTGAATGTAAAAGCATTTAGGATGTTGTTCGATCAACCAACAAAACCAATTGCATTCTTTCCAAACAATGCAAGAATAGACGATATAACATTTCCATCTTATATTTGCTCTCCGGAGCCCTTGGGATCTAAGAGCAATACTATGCAAAAATGTTTCTTAACACTTTTTTCCTTCGGCTAGGGCATATGTTAAGGGTTCAAACACTATTCATGATGTAAGTTCTATAGGTCACTTACCTTGATTGATAAACCAACCCTAAATTTGGATTGGCAAAAGTCATCATTATCTGATGGATCTCAAGACATCTTAGTTTTAACCCTTATGATTAATTTTTTGTACTAGCTCTTAGTCAAGTCATTAGGCAAATAGAAAATTATCCTCATATATCAAAATATGTTTTAGGTATAATGTGTAAATACTTGATAAGATAAGTGCGATATTATCTCAAGTAATTAGACTTCAACAGGCCTTGCCTTGAGATAGAATCTAGTTCTTCTTAATATTTGGGCTCTTAGGCTAAGTACTTTTAAAGTACCTAAACTAGTACTTTCTATTCATGATTCTTAATGTCATATTATTTTAGCAATTATGCTATTTATAACCCTTGACCATGATATAACCTAGCACTTGTATGCACAATCTTTTAATGTCATTCTTTTAGTGACTATATCCTTCATAACCCTTGACTGATTCTTCCTTGTAATTTCTCTATCAACAAATAAGCCATATGCAACTAGGTGCAATTAACTTTCCTTGATATATGCACTTCGCAAGCTCCATCTTATGAATATGTGAGATGAAATGATCTATACTCGTGCATCATAGTATGGGCCTAACGCATCTCATATGATAATAAAAACAAGCATCTATCAATTTGAAAATACATTACTTACAACTGGTATTGCAATTGGATTGACGGTGATGCCTTCCTCTGAAGCATTGCTGTTGGTTATGGGATCGCCATCCACACGTGACATTCTTCGCTTGGGGGCCATTGTCCCCAATTAGACTCAAGAGATTAAGAAGGAGGAATGGATTCGAGATGGGAGAGTGTAGGAGAAGATGGCTAAGTTGAGGATTGAGATAGAGGGAATTGTGTAGCCTCTTAGGGTAATTCTTCTCTCTCTCTCTCTCTCTCTCTCTCTCTCTCTCTCAAGCTCTCTCTCACAATCTCTTGGAGGGGCATCCCTCTCTCTAACTCTCTCTCGCAACCTCTCGGGGTCTCCTTATGCTTCTTGTGCCTCCCCATGCCTCATATTTATAGTGGATTAGAGAGGAGGGCTTGTGATTGAGAAGTGGAGCTCTTTGTGGAGGGGGATCTTGGAAAGATTAGTGATTTGATGCTCATATCATAAATCCGATGGTTCCATTGGCTCTGAAAGGGGGGTAAAATGTCAAGACACTTGATTAGATAGCTCTTAGTTCACTCATTCTTCTTTTCTTTGTTCGAAGTGTTGTCTACTGCTTGTAGACTGGAATCGCAGTGCGCACGATTTTGCCAGCCACTTTTCTTTATTTTTCTTTTTATAAAATATCTAAAACTAACTAAAAGATCACTTGTCTTTTCTTTTAAATGACATCCAGTTCTAGAAACCTCCATATATATTTTTAAGATAATATTTAAAATATCTAAAATATACTAGTTTTGCCTAAAATTTAATATTTGTGGACCATCCAAACTATACACATTAATACTAGTGATTAATATAGATCATAAGTCTCATTCGCATCCTTGTTAATCCAAGAAAAATATCATATTTATGACTATTGATTTTTTAAAAATATATTTTTAATTAAATAAAAATCCTTAATTATTAATGTTAGCTAGTTTTTACCTTAGTTAGTCATTAGTTAGTAATCTTACTAACTTATTATTTGACTAACTAACTTTTGAACTAACCAACTGACTTTTATTGTGTGGAAATATTACACTCTTTGCCAACAGAGTTGTGGATGACATCTTGAACATCTACACATTCTATTGGTTATTTCCACTCCTGGACGCTTGATGGATACAAGTTTGTTAACATCAAATGGTATTGTTAATTTTACAAGGTGAATAAGAAACACAGACCTTCATTCATACCAAAAAGTAGATGCAACCAAAATGGACCAACATTTGGGTCTATGGAGAGGGAGAATAGAGGTAGTGGGCTCAAGGTGAAGCTCCTTATATGCATAAAACCATGCTGCATGCACATTTCTTTGATTGTCTTCTTGGAGCCACCAAGCCTAAAATCCATTACCTTGCCCTTCCAGCATGATAAAAAAGGGTTGGCTATCAAAGATGTCTTTCACTTTCTTTGCTACGTAATTATCCAATTTCCCTTTGTTATAGTC
Source organism: Lygodium microphyllum (assembly GCF_053477565.2). Taxonomy (NCBI): domain Eukaryota; kingdom Viridiplantae; phylum Streptophyta; class Polypodiopsida; order Schizaeales; family Lygodiaceae; genus Lygodium; species Lygodium microphyllum. Next base: position 115,620,743 of record NC_141163.1, read on the forward strand.
AATGGAACCCACCTGTCCTGCCTATCACGCATATTGAAAGTGACTATGGACTCCATGGAAGCACTAGGTCTTCTACATTGAGAAGATGCCTCCATGGAGTAGGAAGATGGAGGGAAGAAACATACGACCGAGTGGAGAGAAAACTAACAGAAATTCCAAAGGGTGCAGACTATAGGCAAGAGAGGGAATGAGCATTGAGCACTCAAAGATTTCAAATGAGAAGAGGTTTTCACCACCTTTTTTCCACTCAGTAAGAGAAACGAGTGAAATATAATGGTAAAACATTACTATTGAAAAATGATAGTACTTCACTTTACTGCTAGAAAACAACAATTAATCTACTCATTTCAACAAAACTAACAATATTAAAAATAACAAATTATTTTTTGAGAATATAAAAATGATTTTCGAAAAAAATTTATATCATGGAAGCCTTCTTGTTACTAAATTGATTACTTATTACGCATTCTCTATTTAGTAAATTTATATCAATAAATTAATGACTCACTTTTTTTAAAGTTTTGATGATGATCTAGCATGGTCATGAGACCATTTAGAGACTAGTATTCCTAGTGCATCAGTTAATAGGGTGAGCAGAGCACTGTGACGGGGATATCTAGTACATGCAGTACAAGTTATGAAGGGAAAAGGAAGTGTTTGCCAAGTGTAAGAGTGTACACAAGAACCAAGGATTTACACATAAATGAAGATGGATTGAGTTCTAAGAGGAGGAAGTGCATTAGCATTGTGTATATGTATTTATGTGTGCATCTGGGGACACTTGGAAACGTTTACTTGTGTGTAATGAGCATTGCATTCATTTGGGGTCTTCCTCTTCCTTACAAGTCAAGGTTTAAGGTCTTTTCTCTCTTAATGAATTAAGGAGAGAAGTAATTATTTCACTAAGAAAGATGAGAGAAGTAATTCTCTCACTAAGAAAGACGAGAGACGTGATCCTCTAGAAGTGAGAAGCGAAGTGATTTTCTCTTTCTAAGGTCTAAGATGACACAAAATTTTGTGTGGAAGTCAATCTTAAGGTTGAGGCCCAAGGCAATCTAATGAACTTTCCTTATCTATGGCTCAAGGTGGTTGCATGGACCATAATTAGTTAAGAATAGAGTCTAAAAAGCTGCTTTTCTTTAAAAAAACATGGTGAATCCATTTTTACAATATCTTGCGATAGAAAGTTGATCTCTAAAAATGACCTACTTAGATTATTAGAAATTGTGAGATCTACAATTTTTGTGTTGGATGTTTTCCCACATCTGAGCAACACACATGGAGATATTCCAAATTTGGTGTTGTAGAGTAGGTCCTGGAACAGCCACATCTTGCATGAAGATCAACCTTTCTAATCTTGGCACTCAAGTCTCTCTCCAGGAAGAGAAGCTCTTGGAGCCTATAAAAGAAAGGCTCTCCTTGGGTATAGAAGAGGTGAAGGAAGCATCACTTTTCATGCATGCAAGAGGAGGAGAGAAGGCAGTTTGAGTCTCACAAAGTGCTATGGAAGCTTTGCTAAAACCAAGCTCCAAGAGGAGATCCCTACACATATTGTGTAGAAGAGAAGGAGAGACTCAAGAAGGATCAAAAGGTTCCAACTTCCAAGTTGTGCAAGTGTTAGCCAGTTGTATACCATGTAAGAAACCGTGATCTTGTTCCCGATATCTACAAGTTAAGAACTCGTTTATGTGTAATGGAGGAGCTTACTCCTTGTCAATTATATAACTCCACAAGGGGGGGGGGGGGATTGGCCCATCTTCCATTCACTAGTGTCTTGTCAATCTCTCTACATCTTTATTTTCTCTCATATGTTCTCTCTCTGTGCCAGCACGATATTCACCATATATCTTTTAAGTATATAAGAAGGTGGAGCATGCATGTTGGATCTTATAACAATGGTATCAAAGTAGGTCTCTTTGCTTTTCTCAAAGTAAAGGTGATCCTTGCAAGAAGAAGGTAAATATGGCAATTGATGAAGTGCCTTCAAGTGAGCAATTACATGCTCAATTGACAGAGTATTGTAGCTTGTTGAAGATTCCCGAAGTACGTCAATTGATTGACAGCTTAAGGGAAAGGGAAGAAGCTCCTTATGAAGGATCAGATCCTCCAAAAGATGGTGATACTTGAGGAAACATCATTGCACCAATTGATGGTGAATGTGCAAAGCATCCAATTGTTGAGAAGCTTCCTAGAAAGAAGAAGGACTATCGGGTCAAGAAGAGTAAAAAGACCTCACCTCGAGTGAGGAGGATAAGGATGAAGTCATCTCGCTCAGCAACCAGCTACTCCCTTGATTACTCAAGTTCCTCCTCCTCCTCCTCATCTTCTAGTTCCAACTCTCTTGGTTCTAAGTCTCATGCAATCCGCAAACGGACAAAGAGGGACCATAAGAGGAGCAAGCTTAAGAAGACTAAGAATTTCAAGTTTGGGGATAAAGACATAAAGTTTGACTCGTACTCTGATAAGAGAGGTCTTGCTAAGGCGTTAGCCTTTGTTAGACAATTTGAAGTTCTTTTTTTAAATGGTAATTTTTGAGAAAAGTCCAAGCTCAGGCATGTAGGCATGCACTTGAAAGACACCGCTAGTAATCACTAGTTGACTCTCATTTTGGAGGGAAGGAACCCTATGACTTGGAAAAGTTCAAGAAGAATTTTTATGCTCAATTCGTGCCTCTTGATTTTGAGAATGATGTCAAGAAGGAGTGGGATTGCCTAGGCCAGAAAGAGAATGAGAAGGTCACTAGTTATGTGGACAAGTTTTGGTCTACTCTTCTCAAGGTTACTCCTTTCATGGAGATTAGCGATGTGAAGAGAGGAATATGAAGTTTGAAGGTGTATCCACATGAAACCTTATCTTGCATGATGGAGTCTACCATCATAGCTCAAATTTTGCATACACCTGGTACATCTTGAAAGTTGAAGATGAGTTCCTATAGAGCTAGACAGGAGTAGCTCTATGATCAACCAAGAGACAGGACTAATAGAAGAAGACCTACCTCTACACATGACCAATATTCAAAGAAAAAGGGTAACAAGAAGAAGTGCAAGTATCTCTCACCCTCTAAGATACAAAAGTACAAAGAGGAAGGAAGGTACTTTCTTTGTGGTGAGTGAGGGCATATGAAGCCTAATTATTGTTAGAATATCAAGCTCCTATTACTCTCCTGTCAATATGTATGACCGACATTAGCTGTGTCCAGATGTATCAGCAAGTGTGGGACATTAAATAAGTCAATAGTCTTAGACCCAGTGTGAATGGTCCTATGGACCTTAGTACTATTGTATACACTTACGTTAGTAGTCTATGAAATAATGAAATATGATGAACGACCTGAAGGTCAGGTTGCTGCTCCATTACATTGTCTCTCTCCCTCTCTCTTCCAACATGGTATCAGAGCCATCATGGATGGACTCTTGAAGGCATGAAGCTGTGAGAAAGACCTGCAACTTGAAGACTCAGGGCAGTGGTTGAAGAGAAGCAGGCTATCATTGTTTCTGCAGAGAGGTATGTGTTGAATGTATCTTCAGTATACTTGAAGGAGAGTGTATCAGGACCTGTCTGGAACCTTGTAAAGGCTTGGTTGGTCATCATTGAGTGGATCTATAGTAAAATGTTCATCAATGTGAAGGAGAAGAAGCTCAGAATAGTCCATGCAAACTACGCCAATTTGCTGATCTGCGTATATTGGCTGAATAAGCACATATGAATGGAATGAAGCACTTAAATGCTTGCTGAATCATCACTGGAAGATGGTTTATTATCTTGGAATGCTAACCCATGATGTAGAGCTCATTTATGAGCTATGACAGTTGATTACAGATTTGAAAACAGTGAAGACCTACTCTAATCTGTGAGTATACAGCATACACTAGAGTCCTCCTAAAGATTTGAAGCCATTTGATGAGCATTTTGAGCTCTACTGAAGTGAGGGTTCATTCGGGAAGCATATGTACTGAGTTTGATGCATTTGGGTTTCACTTTAATGTTTTTAGATCTGAAATTTTATGACAGGCTGAAAACTGTCATAAAACTATCATCATCATATACTCATTCACTTGAAGAAATACATGCCTTTTGTTACCTACAGGGAGTTGTATGGTACATGATATGATTGTTGAATGCTATGAGCATTGAAGGCTCTTAAAAACTGAAATATGAATCAGAGAAAAAATGCTTTGATAGTGTATTGGCTGGTCATAAACATTCCATGTACTTTTTGACATTACTTATTGAAGACAGAGAGTCTGCGAATGCTCGTATGGTTATGTATTGATCCCTACACATAGTGGCATATGTATGAAGTGTCTTGAGGATCTCTTGGGCTGAAATACATCTTGGTTTGACAGTTTATTGGTTGTATACAATCTATGAGCAGATTTATGTCACTGTACTTGCTAGATATGCATTGTTTTTGTGCCCGTGTGACTATGTCTAGTTGCCTACATATACTAGCAAATGTCTGGGAAAGTTTGGAGCATGTATGACATGTTTTAAAGTGGTTTTTGACAGTAAATTCACAGCTGGTTACTGAAAAATTGTAGGTTTCAGACTGCGTATTCTCTTTACTGCAATAAGCTTGCATGACACAGAATTACAATACCTGCAAAGTCTATGTACTAACTGATATACCTACGGGTTATACCACATGTTTGTGGATGTTTTTGAGGTTGTAAAGGGCTGAAATACCCTAGTTTTTGCAGAGAATAGTTGTAGGAAATTGTCATAAATAGTCAAGGACTGAGGTTGGTCAGAGTGACTTGTTGGCTTGCAGAAAGTCAGGCAGTGACTAAATAGTGTCTGGTACAACATGGCAAATGCAGAAAGGACTGACAACATAACCTAGATAGTGGGGGAAAAGATTGATAGTAACAATTATGCTATATGGAAGTTCCTCATGGAGAATTGCTTAATGGGGAAAGGCTATTGGGAGTTGGTGACTGGAGCGGAAGCTGAACCTGAGCTCCCAGATCGACCTATGGCTGATCAGAGACGATTACATGGAGCTTGGACAGAAAGAGCTCGTAGAGTCTTGCACTGGCTCTCTATATGTATCTTAGATGCCATGGTAATACAGATAATGAACTGCAGCTCTCTTAAGGATGCATGGGACATTTTGGTCAAGTATTATGGCACAACCACAAGTGCCAGGAAGATACAGTTGAAGCAGAAGTTCAACAACATGGAGAGGAAGAGCAGATCTATACAAGATTATGTCATGGAGGTTAAGACCATTGCGGATCAGTTGGCATCTGTTGGTTCACAGGTTGAAGATGAAGACATGGTTGCTTTGACCTTGAATGGCTTGGGAAGTCTTTTGACACTTCTGTGTCTGTGCGGGTTGAAATGCCTAACTTTAATGAGCTGGTTGCATTGCTTATCCATAAAGAGGTTAAGCTTGGTTTGGCTAAAGGATCTAGCAGTTCTAAAAATAAGGATGCAGTTTTCTATTCCAATCAACGTGGCCGTGGAAACCGTGGTAGAGGCTATGGATCTAGTAGAGGAGGCCAGCAAAATGCATCCTATGGCTATAACAACCAACAGGTATCGAATGCAAGAAGTGGTGGAAACTTTAGAGGCAGGGGGAGATCTAGCCCTAGAGGTAGAGGCTGCTGGCAACAGTAGCGTCCATCTGACAATCCGAACAAGGATAAGGATTGTCATTACTATGGAAAGTATGGGTATATTGCCAAGGAATATTGGAAGAAGCAAGGCAATCAGAAAGGCAAACAACATGGGCATTTTGTTACATCTAGTCAGGCAGATGATACTTCGAGAGATAGATTATTTGCCATGCAGTATGTAAAAGATAGAGTTGCTGAAAAATCCACTGATGATGCAGTTTGGTATATTGATTCAGGGGCATCGAACCATATGACTCCTCATGGTGATGGTTCACTGATATGGTGGCTGAAAAAAATGGCTATGTCTGTATAGGTGATGACACGCAGCATAGCATTCAGCATAAAGGCAAAGTGCCTCTTGTGGTTCATGATGGAAAAAAGAAAAATTTGCATGATGTATTGCATGTTTCTTCGATTACAAAGAACCTACTATCTGTTGGTCAGATGATGGAGCAGAACTTGCAGGTTAGATTTAACAGGCATGGTTGCTTTATTGAAGAGTTTAGTAATGGATGCAAGTTAATAGCTCGTGGTCATAGGAATGGCAGAATGTTTACTCTTGATGCTACCTTGCCAGAGCTGAATTCAATCATGTTTGCCCATGGTTCTGGCACTATCAGAGACTTGGAAATTTGGCACAAGAGAGTGGGGCATGTAAATTTGCAAAGGCTGCAAATTATGCAAAAAAAAAAAGCTTGTTACAGGTTTACCCAAGTTCCAATATTCAGACATTGGTCATGTATGTGATGCTTGCCAATTTGGTAAGCAGTCAAGGTTGCCATTTGTAAGGCATGTAAGGCAGAGTACACATCCATTGCAGTTAGTACACTCTGATGTTTGGGGGCTAGCCCATAATGCATCCATGGGAGGCTCGAAGTATTATGTTACATTCATTGATGATTACAATCGCTATACTTAGGTTTACATTCTAAAGACAAAGGATGAGGTGTTTGCTGTTTTTCAAAAATTTAAAAAGCAGGTTGAAAAGAAATTTGACTGTTATATCTCTTGTTTGAGATTAGATAGAGGTGGGGAGTATGTGTCAAATGAGTTTGACAACTTTCTAGCTAAAAATGGCGTATGAAGGCAGCTTATCTGCACCTACACTCCTCAGTAGAATGGGGTAGCTAAACAAAAGAACAGGGTCTTGATGGAAGCTGCTCGTGCCATGATGAATGAGAAGAAGATGCTACTCTATTACTGGGTTGAGGCTGTTATGACAGCCATGTATATCTTGAATCAGATTCCCACTGCAAGTATTCATCAGATGACACCATTTGAGAAGTTGTATGGCTATAAGCCGGATGTAAGTCACATGAAAGTCTTTGGCTGTCTTTCTTATGTGCATATTCCAGATGAAAAAATGAAGAAGCTAGATCCAAAGCGCATAAGTGTGTTTTCATTGGATATTCGTAGGAAAAGAAGGCATATAAATGCTATGATCCCTCTATCAGGGAGACCTTGGTGAGTAGGGATGTTATTTTTTATGAGATGGGTTCTTGGTATGTATAATCGGAAATAGTGCCATTGGGTATGCCTTCCACTCATGTATCTATAGTTGATATGCAACATAGCAATGCTATGACAGGACCTAGTAGTTAGACAATATCTCCATGGACAGGGAGATTGAGGAAATCACCGTCCATTGACACCAGTGTGTCAGTGAGGGGGAGATATGATGTCGCGGACAAAGGAAAAGAGAAAGTTACTAAGGATGTATCTGAGATGATGACACTTGGTAAGATGACTTCTGGATATGAGTCTACTAATACTTTAGACAGTGAACTTGGTATTTCGACTATCTATACGCCTGCACGTACATTTCGCTTCATGAGAGAGGGGAATCGAGCAATGCAACATAGCTTAGATTCTCAGAGGGGTAGATACCTTGTTGATAGATTGACATATAGTTGCTATATTGCAAAGCATTATGCTTACATGACAAAAGTGATGGAGATCAAAGAACCAGGTACATATGTTGAAGCAGTGGAAAATTAGAACTGGTGTGCATCTATGGATGAAGAAATGAATGCCTTGGCTGAAAATAAGACATGGGATCTTGTGCCTCTGCTTGAAGGATAAAAGACCATTGGCTGCAAATGGGTCTACAAAATCAAATGCAAGTCAGATGGCAGTGTGGAAAGGTAGAAAGCTAGGTTGGTTGCTAAGGGGTATGCCTAATAGTATGGACTTGATTATGAGGAAACATTTAGCCCTTTTGCCAAAGTGGAAACCATACGCACTGTGATTGCTTTGGCTGCTGCTAGAGGATGGAAATTACAGCAAATGGACGTTAAGAATGCATTTCTTAACGGTGACCTAGCAGAGGATGTCTATATGGTTCAGCTAGAAGGGTATGTTCACCCTGATTTTCAGCATTATGTATGCAAGTTGAGAAAGGCATTGTATGGGCTGAAGCAGGCTTCGAGAGCTTGGCATGCTAGGGTCAGTAACTACCTGCAGATGTTGGGTTTTACTATTGGTAGAGCTGGTCACAGCCTATTTACAAAGAAGACCGAGAGTGACTTGGTAGTGCTGGTCATATATGTTGATGATTCGATAATCACACTGGTGATGAAGACTTGGGCATACATCATGTAATGAAGATGCTGAAATATGAATTTGACATGAAAGATCTAGGTGAATTGAAATACTTTTTGGGTAATCAAGGCTGAAAATGGTTTATGGTTGATGCAGAAACATTATGCCATGGAAATATTGAAGAAGTATGGCATGGTTGAATGCAAACCATTGGATACACCCCTTGATCAGAATGTCAAGTTGGACATAAGCACTGGAGCTAAAATTCAAGATGTGAGTATGTACAAGTAGATGGTTGGAAGTCTGATCTACTTGACCATCACTAGGCCGGATTTGAGTTATGCAGTTGGGCTCATAAGTCAGTTTATGCAAAAGCCCAAGAAGCCACATTTGGATGTTGTTAGGTGGATTATGAGATATGTTAAGTCCACTGTAAATTATGGGCTACTCTATATGAGAGATAAGCCCTTGAAACTAGTTGGATACACAGATGCGGATTGGGCAAGATACTCATATGATCACAGATCTATGAGTGGTTATGCTTTTGGCCTTGAAAGTGGCATGATCAGTTGGAGCAGCAAGAAGCAACCAACAGTTGCATTGTCTAGCACTAAGGCAGAGTACAAGGATGTTGCATTGGCAGCATGTGAGATTTCATGGCTGTTCAAACTTATGGCTGATTTCGATATTCAGGTGGATGCTCCAGTGACCTTATTATGTGACAATCTCAGTAGTGTACTCCTGGCAACGAATCCAGTTTACCATGCCAGGACAAAACACATAGAGGTACACTACCATTTTATCAGAGAGATGGTTCTTGCCGGGAGAGTAGATCTTATGCATGTGAAGATTGATGAATAGGCTGCAAATATCTTTACCAAGTCTTTGGGTAAAGATAAGTTTAGTAGTTTCAGACAGCTACTTGGAGTTAATCAGATGATTTGAGCTTGAGGGGGAGTGTTAGAATATCAAGCTCCGATTACTCTCTTGTCAGTATGTATGACCGATATTAGTTGTGTCCAGCTGTATCAACAAGTGTGGGACATTAAATAAGTTGGTGGTCTTAGACCCAGTGTGAATGGTCCTACGGACCTTAGTACTATTGTATACACTTATGTTGTGTTAGTAGTCTTTGAAATAATGAAATATGATGAACGACCTAAAGGTCAGGTTGTTGCTCCATTACATTGTCTCTCTCCCTCTCTCTTCCAACAATTATCCTCACAAAAGGAAGGAAGAAAATGTGATTCAAGATCCTCCTCCGCCATCCTCAAATTCTATTCTAGATGTGGAAGCAAACACTCATTCAAATGAGAAGAAGAGACAACTCTTAAAGGGTTGGGGGACACTCAACAATCAATGAGTTTTGATACTCTTTGATCTAGGTTCCACATATGATTTTGTGCTAACACATATTGTTGAAAGGCTATAAATTTCACCGGATCAATTGGAAACACCAATTGGATCAAGTTCGGCATTTGAAGGACTTACAACCAATTCTACTCCTATTTAGGGGAAGTTGAATCTTAGAATTGGGGATTACCACAATCAAGAATCTTTTCTACTTGCACCCATTGGTAACTGCGATGTTATCTTAGGTATGCCTTGGCATTACAAGATTATACCTCTTCCCGATTTTGCTAAGAAGACCCTTGCATTTCAATTCAAGGGTCGGAACATAGTATGCATTGCTGATGCTGGAGATTGGCATGTGCTAATGGTTAGTCATGTTAGCATTTCTAAAGAAATGAAGAAAGCTATTTCTGTATACATGATTTTTGTGAGAGAGTCAAAAGAAGCTAATGATTCAAGGGCACTTGATGTCTCTAATGAACACACAATACCAACTAATGCTTCTAAGTCTCAGACTTTAAAAGAACCCCTCTTTTTAATTGATCAAGCTAAACATGATTTTGTTAAACAATATGAAGATTGTTTTGATGATTCACTCCTAGGAGAGTTACCTCATAAGTGCTCGGAAGATCACACAATTGATCTTATACTAGGTAGTTCACCACCTAACCAATTGCATTACCAAGTAAGTGCAAGTCAACAATAGGAGATCCTAAAATAAGTAAAGGAACTGTTGGAAAAAGGGTTAGTTCAACCTAGCTCTTCTCCATATTGCTCTCCGGTCTTGTTCAAAATAATGAGGTTCTTTCCGTATGTACATAGACTATAAATATTTGAACAATATCACAATTAAGAATCGTTTTCCTATCCCAAGGATAGATGATATCTTGGATAAGTTGCAAGGGGCTAGTATCTTTAGTCACATTGATCTCAAGAGCGGCTATCACCAAATACGGATAGCATGTGAAGATGTTCATAAGAAAGCTTTTCGTACAACCTTTGGACTATACAAGTTCTTAGTCATGCCATTTGGTTTGATTAATGCACCCACCACATTCAATCAAATGATGGAGAGAAATTTCAGATCTCACTCAAAGTTCATAGATGTATTCTTTGATGGCATTGTAATATTTTCACAATCTGAAGAAGAACATAGAAAACATCTATCTATTGTTTTTCAAGAGCTTCACAAGGATAGACTATAGGTCCATGCTAAGAAGAGTGAAATTTTCCTTCTGGAAATTCATTACTTGGGCCATATTGTTTCTCAAAATCTAGTGAGAATGGATCCTGAGAAGATTTGAGTCATTGTTGAATGGCCTACACCTACTTCTATACATGAAGTTAGAAGTTTCTTGGGCCTATGTTCATACTACAGGAGGTTCATACAAGGTTTTGCATATGTTGCATCTCCTCTACATGACCTTACTAAGAAGCGAATTCCTTTTTGCAGGGGATCAAGGCAACTACAAGCCTTTGAATGAATTAAGTTTCTTATGATTCAAGAACTAGTTCTCATAGTTCAGGATTTTCAAAAACATTTTTAAGCTCAGTGTGATGCTTCTAGGGATTGCATTGGAGCTGAGCTTAACCAAGAGCATCATGCGGTAGCTTTTGAGATTCGACGCCTCAAGGATCATGAGCTACATGCTCCACTATATGAGAAAGAGCTTATGGCGGTGGTACATGCTCTGCAAGTATGGAAACACTATTTACTTGGTGCAGATTTTGTTATTAAAATAGATCACCAAACTCTAAGATACTTTCTCACTCAGAAGAAGCTCTTAGAGAAACATATGCATTGGGAAAATTTCTTATCTATTGTTTCACTTTCAAATCCTTCACACATCTAGAACTAAGAATGTGGTAGCAGATGCTCTACCAGGGTGACCTCAAGTGAATGCAATCACCACTGTTTAACATAACAAGTTCATGGATTTACCTAAAATGTACGCAATTGATTCCAACTTCTCAACCATATGGGATCAGCTTAACTCAGAGGTCAGTCGATTACACCTTACTCAATTTGAGATGGTTATTTGTATCATCATCAAGCAATTTGTGTGGCATTACCATTGCAACACAAGGTAATGGATAGGTAATGGATGAAGCACATGCATCTCCATATTTTGGACATAGGGGTATTCTACCCACTACTCAAGCATTGAAAATATATTTCTTTTGGGATACTCTTAGAGATGACATTGAAAGATATGTCCACGAGTGCAAGATATACCAAAAAGTAAATTATGACAGGCATAAACCTCCTGTTCTACTAAAGCCATTACCTATTCCCAATGAGCCTTGGAAAAGTATAGCCATGGACTTTATCATGGAGCTTCCTCTCACACAAGTAGGCAACGATGCTATTTGGACTATCATTGATAGATTTAGTAAGCAACCACACTTTATACTTGTGCGAAAGACAATCAAAGTCGATCATATGGATAAGCTATTAATTGCTCATATTTTCAAGCATCATGGGATGCCTAAGTCCATTATAAGTGATCAAGATCCTCGCATGACCAGCCTCTTTTAGCAAGCTCTCTTTGACAACCTCGGGACTCGGTTAAAGTTTTCATCCTCTTATCATCCTCAAATGGGTGGGTAGAGTGAAAGTGCTAATTCTACTATTTTGGATCTTTCAAAATCCTATGTCTTTGATAATCAAAGAGAATGGGAAAAGTATTTTCCTTTGGTAGAGTTTGCATATAATAACATAGTGCACTCTAATACTAGTAAGGCACCCTTTGAGATAATCCATGGTAAGCCTCATTTGCCACCCATTCTTCTTACGAAGGATAATATCTTTGTAGCAGTAGATGAGTTTGTTAGAGACATTGATACAGCTTTCACTCAAGTAAAAGCTGCTATCCAAATGATACACATTAGGGCAAAAAATGTTTCAAAACGACACTCCTAAGAAAATGATTAATTTGCTAATTAGAAGAGGTTTAGAAGAGAAAAATCCTCCAAATTTGACTGCTTGAACGTGATTAATGAGAGAATGTATGATTTATTTAAGAGGTTGGGTATTAAATATCATCAATCTTTAATGGATGTTAAGTGCCACCTTTTTAGTCTTATTCTCTTGGAAATTGCAAAAGCTTGTATGTTTGAATTTTCGCACCAAATTTCATTTTTTGCACCTCTCCTTCCTATGCTTCTATTTCCTTCTCTGTGATATTGTTGCCCTGTTTAGGGTTCCCTACCAAAATGTTTACCATTACCTCTTCTAGAAATACAAGCGCAGCCCCACCACGCAAGTATAAACTTACTATTTAGTTAGATCATGTCTATTCATCTTGGAGGAGTATACAACATCGAACATTGTTGGACAAGGCTGAGCTAACAGGTTGCAATTACAAGGAAAGAAGCATGTAGACTTATTGATGGATGGAAACATTTATCCTCCGAACCCTTCTACATGTAAACATCCTCCTTTTTATAATATTCACGACTTTATAAGGTATGTTGGAGATGGTTGTGATGGGATGCTTGGCTATTTCATGAGGTTATATTCTGCATCTTTTACATTTAGAGAACAAATGCATGAAATGAAGGAAGCATTAACATTGGCACAAAGAACTATTTTTGAGCTAACGACAAGGTTGATAATCTAGAAAGCTCTAATCAGTCATTGCAAGAAAAATTATTGTGCTTGAAAGAAAATCTAATAGGATTTAGAGAGAGAAAAATACCACTTAAAAATATAATGGACTTCTATAGTCGAGTGAAGAAAAGGAGACTAAATTTTGCAAAGAGATGTATCTCTAACATTTCAGGTATTAATGTTTGAGAGAATGATGAGAGGATTAAGCTTATTAAAGAAACCATGACAAAGAAGGGCATTATAAGGATTCTTAAATCACCTAAAAATGTAGACTTGAGAAGCCAAACACTAAAAGAGCTAGTGAAATATTTAAAAGGAACAGTTAAACCAAATGAAATAGTGGAGACATGTGACAGTATGGGTATCAGTCATAGAGGTTATCGTGCTCTCTCTAAATTGTGGTTTACAAATCTTAAATGTCATAGAATAAGTGCATTTGGTTTGCCTCAGTCTCTTGTAGTTTCAATTGCTAGGATAGCTATGAATCATAGGATTCCCGATGTTTTTGGAGAGTATATCCATATAGAAGGATCTATGCCCCATGAAAAACATAAAACAAAGGCCTTTTTTTAATATAACACATTTAATAATATTTGGATTGATCTTAAAAGAGTCTAGATTGCAATGGTCCATATGTATAAATTTATTGTCCAAGAATGTGGTGGTATTTTGAAGTTCACACTAAAATAGGATGAAGCAGAGATTCAGAAGGGACAAAAGATAGAAAGAGTTAGCATCTGTATCATGAATAGGACATTGGATTATAGTACTGGTAAGAGGCAAGAACAACAATTTAAGATGCAATCTAAGATGGAGCTTTGGTGGATTGGTGTGGCCCAAGTACCAACTAAAAGTCATGAAATCTTAAATTGGATATTCTCTCATACAGGTATTCTTAATATTATAAAGTCTCAAAGTGAAGGTGAAATGTTAATAGTCAATGGTGTTGGTAGTTTCAATGTTGAATGGCATGTGAGTGCTGACTTAAAAAGTATCAAATGTATGATTGGATTAAGTAATGGGGCCAATGCAAAATATCCTTGTATTTATTTCATGGAGAGTTTGGGATCCAAATAATGGAGTACTTTGCGGCCAGCAAGAAGAGCCCCTGCTCGGAATTCTATAGATTTGAGCAAGTTAAAAAACGTCGATGGCTTGTGGGATCTTATTATCTCAATCTCTCTAAGGAACACTCATATCTGTACATTACATGTAGAGATTAGAATAATTGATAAGTTGCTTAGATTGCATCTTGACTATGCATATTCAATAAAACTAGTATCTTTCTCAAATGACTACATTGATAAATGTGAGGCTTTACTGTCAAAAATAGATTTTCATGGAGGTCAAATTCACCTGAGAAAGGATCCAATAGCCTCATGGAAAACAAGATAGGTCTTAGTAGATGTCTCTATGGGGGGTGCAAAAGCTAGACGATTTCTAAGAAATCATACTAGTAAACAAATGAACACATTGTGGGAGTATTGGAGAGAGTTGTGTGCAATCACAACAAATGTGATTAGCACACCACAAATTGCATTCCTATGAATGGAGGTTTGAAGACACCTTAACCACATATTTGAAAATTTGGAAAATTTCATAAAGTTTGGAAATTTCTAATGTGATTAATATTTGGACACATGGTCAAATATTATCCCCTTACCTGAAGGTGAAAATTTTCCTGGATATTATATAAGCAATCCCCCCAAGTTCCTCTCTCAAATATGGGGTTAAGATTTAGCCACTTGGTCAAATCTTTACTCTTTATTTGAAAGTGAAACTTGGGAGATTTACAAATTCTCCAATATGGTATTCCTTGACATATTTTTAAAAATTCTTAGGGAACAAAATATAACATCTAATTATTCAGAAGAGTATAAACGTTCAATTGTGAATCTTGTTCAAGCAATTAAGGAATCTTGAGGAGAAAAGGATATTACGCTCTACTTGGTAAGATAGACATGAATTTGAACCTTTTTACTTTGAAAACAAGGTTTAATGATTTAAATTGATTATTTCTTGTTGGGTTGTCACAACATATTCTTCTTGTTCATGGGGCTTATTTTGTGGAAGAGTAAGGGCCCCTAGCAACTTACAGTAGCCAAGGTATGGATAAATCTCACTACCAAGCGCATATGTGTTTCTTTCAGAGCACCAGACATGGAGGAGGAGCAACAAAAACCAATGCCCTTTAGGAGTTATTCAATTGGTTTTTTTGAAGACAACTTCAAAGATCGAGAACACAATAAATGCAGTGGAATCTAAAATACCGACACTATTTTTAAAATATTATATACATGGATAGCTTTTAAGAGCCTTTACATCCTCCTCGTCCTTAGGCATTTTTCCTCTATAACATAAAAATTTTCTTCTCTTATATCTAGCTATGGATTTGATATCTGTTTTGTTTGCTGCTAAAACATAAGATGAGTATGCCAGGAAGTATCCAACCTTGGAGGCAGAGAAGCTGGGACCATAACCAAATATTCAGATGGCTACTACCTTTTCCAAAAACATAACTTTGTGTGCATTGTACTACAAACCTGAGTATCCAAGAATCCTTGTAAGTGCTTTAACATAGATAATTGGCCATGACGCCTCCTCTGAGAAAGTGCTATGCAAAATGAGTAGAATATTGGGATCAATATTTGATATATAATGCCCAAGTGCAACATCCTTTAGGGAACTACCACCAACTCTCGATCCTTTAGCTCTTCCGAAGAAATTATCCTCATATACAATCTCCAACTATAAAAGCAACACTCAGAATGAAAAAATGTATGTGGTTCCACAAAAACAAAAGAATGCATTTAACCATTTGATTTTCATCACTCTCAAGTTTGCTTGGATTCCATAAACTAATTGATGTCTCCTTGACATCCTTGAGCTCCTTTACATATTCTGACTCCTCCCTTCCAAAATTGGAGATTCCAAGCTTCTATTGAAATTGGTCAAACTCTTTGTCAGCAGCTTGTAACTATTTCTCAGCATCTTCAACCTTGCTTGAACATAAGGAAAAAGCATTTGATGCATCTATAAACTTATCATCAAACATTTGAGTATCTAATTTGAGTAAGTCCTCCTTGGACTCATTTTCAACATCCACTATGCCTTTTGCATCTACAAATGCCTCTGTAATAATTGCCAAGCAATCATCTCCTCTCAAATTGAAAAGAATTTGGAGATCATACAATAATATTTAATCCTTGTCTTTAATTGGGAAAGTAGGCAAAGATAGAGAAATAAGGCTTGAAGGAGTGTTAGATAGCTCATCAACCTCTATAGTGGTCTCTTCAATTACTGTCTCTGCTCTGAATTCAACAACATCCAGGTCCTTTACAACTAATCCTTCCATCTAGGTGTCTAGTTGCTCCTCAACATCAATTTCATCTACAACCTCTTTAAGAAGTCAACATCTAGATAATTTTGAGGTTTCTTTATGCTTGTCATAAAATCTTAGAGGGTATTTCACAAGGGCAAATACAATGAATGCAGTAGACTTAAGCATAAGCTTGCATTTTTTTGGCGTGTAAACAATATAACTCATGTGCATAAAATCTATTAAGAGAATGATAACCACATTTCTTGGTAAACAAGGACTTCTCAATGCCTGACCTTCCAACTGGGGTGTGAATATTAGTCCTTGGAATCCACTTGAACAACAGGATATGACAACTCTTCAAACGCTGCAAAATCTTCATTGATAAAATCATTTGAGAAATTGAGAACTTGATCAAGGTCCCACCCTGGATTGAAAATCTCCCTAGCTGTTGGATAGAAACCAATGTCAATATTGTTTTCTACGAGAAAATCCAAAAGCTTCTCTAAGGCTATGACATCTGTAATTTGAGACAATCCTGGGATCCTCACAGGAGACTTTGAAGCCTTTCCTTCTTTGGATCCTTGCTTGAACCTTTAGTTGTCATAGACATATGAGATGCTATTGAAACATCTAAGGCAATTGACTCCTTTGTCATTGTGGGCTGAAGGACTCTTTTCCTCTTCATAGATGTGGAGGCAGACATGTGTGACATCTCTGTACCAGACATCTTCTTGAGATTCAATAGCTCAAGACTGCTTGCCTATACAATGCGAATATTAAGGTATAAGCTTTTTGAAGTGGTGCACTTGCTCCGTGTTGCAAGATCTAGAAATATGACGCAAATGAGAGCCTTTCGGAATCTCCAAACACCAATATCGCACCATTTCCATGAGAGTAGGAAAATGAGTGCTAGACGAGCTAGCAATACGACATGATAGAAATAAAATAAAAAGCTTTCTATTTAACCTCTCATGTTGTGTTGGATGATATAGGAATAGGGCGAGCTAGGAATACGACATGATCTTG
Organism: Lygodium microphyllum; assembly: GCF_053477565.2. NCBI lineage: Eukaryota > Viridiplantae > Streptophyta > Polypodiopsida > Schizaeales > Lygodiaceae > Lygodium > Lygodium microphyllum. The sequence continues at coordinate 115,638,219 of NC_141163.1, forward strand.
ACGGAGAGGGGTGACGTGGAGATTGAAGATGGAGGGGGGGTGACGGAGTGTGGATGGAGGGGGTGATGCAGGAGGTGACAAAGGGGGTCATGGAACAAGCGATGTAGGGGGTGATGGAGGGGGTAGTTGATGGACATGGAGATGAAGGGGGGGTGAGGAAGGGATGTGGGGGGTGGAGGGGGTGACAGAGCATGTGATGTAGGGGGTGATGGAGGGGGTCATTGATGAACAAGGAGATGGCGGGGGTGATGCAGGGGTTGACGGAGGGGGTGATGCAGGGGTTGACAGAGACAGTCCGATGTGTGAGGAAATGGAGAAGAAAAGTGTATGAAAAAATTTAGGTTTCCTTAAATAGGCGCGATGGCGGGAACAAGGAATACTCCAAAAACCTTAATCAAACGACCAATGAGAACATGACACATGGAGATTCGCACCCATGAGTATATAGGAACTTCTTAGTTGGCGCGAACCCGATTTCACACCTTATGTCACGACTGTCATTCATTCGACAGCTCTGACGTATCTGACCGACAGAGGTGCCCTACACGTTCGACATTAGTGATGTCGAAAGCTATTAAATTGTCTGAAACAATGTGATAGAATACTTCAACAGCTTAAGCAAGAACCTTCATCGCTTTGTATGGTCCTCTAATCTCTGAAACAGTGCGCTATCATTCATCATCTCTTTTGCAACATCCTTAAAATCGTGTCGTATCGAACTTCATTGCTGTGCGGGGAACTCATGCTTTCGATTGTGTTGGAATATGCCAATATGAAGCGATTAGGGCAAAGCGAAAACTCAAATTTTCTCTATCGCATTGTATTGGTTCTACCTTTATTGCCAAGTGAGGAGGAGCTCAAGGCTTTTATCTAGTCTTTGTTACGACGCGATGGGAGTCAGTTGTCTTCGTGTTTAGGTTCCTTATCGCACCATGTGGGTCTCGATGGCTAGGAAAACACTACAAGATACAGGTCTTATACTGACGTTTAAAGCAACGAAAATGCAAATAACAAAATTTTTCCCCATCGTCGCAAAAAGCGTTGTTATTGGCGATGCCATAGAACAGTTGGTATCAATGTCGCTATTAGCGTCGGTATTGGCATCGGTATCAGCGACGTTGATACCGATGCATTTGCAACGCTGATACCAATGCCAATACCGATGTTGATAGCGACGGTTTGCAACGTAAATAACGACGCAAGTAGTAAAATTTGTGATGCTAATAGCGACGGTAACAGGGAAAAAAAAATTTGTGGCAAGGCAGCAAGCTGCTCTGCCACATATAGCACTGTGTGCTTTATTAGAGCAATACAAAATAGTTTCTGCAGTGTACAATGCGCTTGCAAACAAAAACAATGTATATTGAAATCATAACACTGATACATGAAAGAAATACACGATCGCATAATAAGCAATTGGTACAATCATGACAAGATATCACTAATACATAGAAAATGTCTACATAGATTAAGCAACTCAAAAATAAAGGTGTGCGAGCTCTAGGGATCCAAGGGCGAGCTACATATCCTCGTCCCCCGAAAGCTCGTCCCGCCCGCAAAGGAGCATTAAACGGAATCTGTAGAAAAAGAAACAACACATCAGTCCACCATACAATAATGCATTCTAATTAAATATGGTAACTACAGACAAGAAAGATGAGTGACTTACAGGGCTAGTGTGTTTATACAATCGATTGATCAATGAAGTGAGACCATGCCTCTTTGCATATCAAGTCTCAAGGCCAGTCAGATCGCGATTTGTAATGGAGTGCTGTAAAGAAAACAAAATGCTAACAGTTAGAAACATGATTGTCAGTACAAAGAATGTTGTAAAAAAATAAACAAGCAAAATAAAAGAAAAACTTACAAAGTCCTCCAAATATATCCTGTGGCCGCCACTCCCAAGATGATGGACCACTCCGGCCTCGAGTTGTGCCCTCGTCGCCTCACGCTGCTAACTCCAACGTCTTGGAGAATCTATAGCCTCCTCCTTGAGTCGGCGCCACTCGTCTGCATCTAACCACTCGGGCTTTGCAGCCCCACTCTTGATTGCCTTGTGTAACGTGTCCCATAGTATTATCCAGGACACGTCTTAGCAATCCATCGGAAAGGATGTCTAGAAAGCTCCGCTGGCACTCCCATGGAATGTTACGAGTTTTGCGATCTAGTTCTTCCCGCGTCTGCCACGTAGCAGAAGTATCTTGGCCGTTCCCACTTAGGATCGACCGGAATTAGGGTTTTCCTAATGGGTCATTAGCTAACAGCAACTAGCGTCAGACCTGAGCGAACTACTTTACGCAGAAATGCCAGGTCCGAAGCGGATTCAAGCTGCACTTGGTTCAAGGAGAATGGGAAACGAGAGGGATGCAAAGCTCAACCTCTCTGCCATAAGGCACAGTCCCATTCCCTTCCCCTAAAACAGCGTAAATCGGGTAAGACGTAACTCTAGGTCATCGTTCTCGTTATTCTCTTTTTTTTTTTAAATGATGATGATCATTTCGCTGTTTCTCGAGATTTTTGAGAAAAGTTTCCGGCTAACCGGGACCACTCAACCGTAGGACGGACCCATGGCCCATCCTCCGCACTTTCCTCGGTTTGTATTAGTTATGTAATTATCTAACACATTAATTTGACATATAACAATCAGCTTCTTTAATTAATCTTGTTAAGCACTGGTTCCTTCACGTAATCTTATCACGTGACATATAAAAACAATATCAAGCAAGTTCTTTTAACATCTCATCATTTTATCTTGAATTACAAGAAGTTCCGCCCGTAGGCTTGTCCATAATCTGCCCGAAGGCTAACCAGTAATCTCCAGGGATCACTATTCCAAGCTTCCACCCGTCAACTAGTATGCGGGCCTCGAGATCCAATCCCGAGTCACGTTAGCCTCTTGTGCAGGACGCCGAAGGCGAGGGATTTACGGCCAGAGCCCCCCTGGCACCCAAGCGTCCTCCTACTCCAAGTAGAACTCAACGAAGAGACCTCTCGCGGCGGGTTTGGTCCACGATCCCAGCGCAGTTAACAACCTCCTTGGTTAGGGTCAGGCAGGCAGTCGGGGGTAACTGAAGCTGCCTCTCCCTTCAGGCCTTTAACCTGAAGTATAGGTACTTGTTTAATTTGTAATTCATAATTCAAACATAGCCCTAAAATCTCTAGCAAGCACAAACATTTCCATTAATCAACCCAGTTGTATGGCAAACTGCTAAGGAAGTGTTCTTTCCTTTTTGAGTGTATCAGCAGTCATTCTCAAGATGTCTTGTAACTTGGCAAGATCCCTTATATTCGGGTATAGGGTATACCCAACTTGGTTAACCCTAAGGTACCTTAGATATGCTAGTTCCTATTTTGTAACTTTCCTTATTTAGAAGGATATCCAAAACTACGTCTTTTTGCAAGATAGCTTGCATAAGGATTTGCCGTCCTTGAAGAGGATTTTTCCCTTTTCCCCTTGTGAATCAATCACAAAATGATTTCATACATGTTGCGCAAGTCCGGCGATGGAATAATCTGTTTAGATTCCTTAAGCTGACGCTAGGGTTTCTTCATTTAAGAACCTTAGGGACAAACCCTGGTTTCTTATCTTTATGAATTTATTGTCCCTACGGTAAGGAAAGTAGTCAAGTGTTTAGGGTATGAATGTTTCTATGTTTAGATTGGTTCAGTTATCTTTTGGAAGGTAATCTTACTCGTCTTGTCACGGTTTTACTATCCTTGTGACAATTAACCTTCCTAAACAATACAGTTTAATTTGGCATATAGCATAATGCCAAGATGATACAAAGACGACAATACTCCTTGGGACAAAAGGCCTAGCTGAGAAATTGGTGTATACACACTTTATTAGTTCCAAGTCCTCAAATAGCAGGGGAAAAGTGTTAATAGAGTGTCATCCAGCAATTCCCCATTACTTTTTCTTTCCAAATGAGTTCGTATATCTAATTTTTATACTTGTTAATTCCTAACATTTAATTTTTGTTTTCTTTAAAGATGAACTCATGCCAAATAACAGCAGTTGCCTTGCTAAGATGTGCAACTAGCAAAGATAACTCCCTAGTAATTTGAGCATCGAAATAAACCTTTCATGAATTTAGCCATTTTACTATGATTCGTTGCGAAAGGAATAAGACTAATGGTGCAAGATATAATTTCTACACTTTAGGAATATATTACTATAGTAAATGGTTAATCTTGCCTATAATTTTATAATGCTTGATGCAATTTGAAGAAAGCTAATTTGTATACATTGTCATTCATAAGCTAACTCCTTTGTTAAAAATAACTCGAACAAATATATCTTTCCTTAACAATTTTTCTTTGCATGATTGACTTAAAACCGAATTAACACCAAGAAGAAAAACCTGGCTTTGAGGTGAGATATCCACATGGATACCGGGAGATGACCCTCCCGCAGCTATACCTTGGACTTTCTTCAGCGGCATCGTAGTTCGAATGTGAGATAGCCTTTTCCTTTTTCTTCTTAGAATTCCACCGTCCTCTCCTCCCTTTTCTTTTTCCTTTTCCCCACTCTTCCTCCTTCACTCCCTCTTTTCACCCCCTCTACTTCCCTCCTATCTTTTATCTCACGGCTATTTCTTCCTTACAGGATACCATACGAAGCCATGATGATGAATTGGATTTTTAGGACATGGGAGTGTGTGGACACCGGCTTGTTTGATAAGACTAAGAACACAAAGCTCAACTACGAGAGCACTTGCACAAAAAGATTTAAAAGTGAGTGAAGGAATTAATGCAAGAGAATGGAAGTCCGCAAGGTAGCCTAAGGACAAAGTAGGCCTATGGGTGTGACTTGAATAGTCTAAAGAGCTAAGAGGGAAAAAAAAAAAGAACAAGGGCTTAGGGGGGGGGGGGGGGGATTTAAACCCGGGGGGTAATAAGGACTTTTGGGGGATTAAAAATCCGGAGGGAAAAAAACAAAGGCTTAGGGAGGAATTATACCGGGAGGAGGGGGGAAACAAGGCCTTACGGGGGTTTAAAAACCCGGGAGGGGGGGAACAAGGCCTTAAGGGGGATTTAAAATCCCGGGAGGGGGGGGGGGGGAAACAAGGGCTTAGGAAGCCCACCTTGGTACCTTCCAAGGAGCTTCCTGGAAGGCCCACGTGGGGGGGGGGGGAGAAGTTTGACTCCCAGGCGATGATGGCTAGGAGGTGGAATGTGGCGGGCGGCCTTCAGGCGGCAGAAGGTTGGCGCAGACGGTGGCATCCAACGATGGCTGGCGGCGATCCTTGGTCCACAGCGGCACAACAACGGACATCCTCTCCTCCTTTCTTTCTCTCCGGCTCAGCCGCCCCCCCTCGTTTAAATAGTAGAGAGAGGGGGATCTTCTCTTCTTGCGTGTCGACACGCATGTCCCCCCCCTCCCTCCAAGGCTCCACCAAGGAGCTTAGTAGCTCCTTCTATCCCCCTCCCCCTCCAGCTCGTCAGTCGGCTAGAGGGATAAGGGGCGAAATTTTAAAAAAATTCTATTAGTCCGATTTATTTTCTCCACACGGAATATTACATTCTCTCCCCCTTGGAGGAATCGAGATGTCCTCATCTCGAGATAAACTGGGGATATTGATGGTTGAGAGTGCCTTCATCTACCCAAGTGGCATCCTCTTCGGGATAATCTTTCCACTGGACAAGGCATTCTTTCAAGGTTCTAGATCTTAACTGTCTTTTCCTAACATCTAAGATCCTTTCTGGCCTTAGTTCAAGGACTCCTTGACTAGGCATTACAATTTGTTGGTCATCAAGTACATGATTAGGATTGGGTACATATTTTTTCAATAGGCTGATATGGAATACATTGTGAACCTTTAGGTTCTCTGGGAGTTGCAATCTATAAGCATTGGGTCCTAGGCATTTGAGGATTTTATATGGCCCACAATACCTTGGACTTAGCTTCTTGCATTCTCCTAGGGATAGAGAACTCTTTTTAGGGCGTACCCGAATGAAGACCATGTTTCCTTCTTCGACGACTCTTTCTTGACGTTTCAAATCTGCATATGCCTTTTGTCTATCCTTGGCCGCCTGTATGTCTTGTCTTATTGACCTTATTTGATCATCCATGTCCTCCAACATTTGTCTTGAAGCTTCAACTCTTAGGGTTGGATCAGAAAAGTTTAGGGGACTTCGACAATCATGACCATACAATGCCTGGAAAGGGGTCATTTGAATGCTCTGTTGGTAAGAAGCATTGTAGGAAAATTCAACTAATGGCAAGTATTGAATCCACCTCTTTGGCTCTCGACAGCAGTATGCCCTAAACATATCTTCAATGATTTGATTCACTCGCTCTGTTCGTCCATCCGTTTGGGAATGGTAGGCGGTGCTAAAACAGAGTTGAGTCCCAATAGCTTCAAAGATAGCTCTCTAGAAGTGTGACATGAAGAGAGAATCTCGATCACTAATGATTCTTTTAGGTAACCCATGTAGCTTGAATATCTCCTTGATAAACAATCTTGCAATGTCGGAGGCTTTATAGTTTGTCTTTACTGGAATCAGGTATGCAACCTTGGTAAGCATGTCAGCCACAACCATAATGGAATTGTATCCTCCTTGGACTTGGGGTAAGCCCACAACAAAATCCATATTGATGAATTCCCATTTCATTTGGGGAATGTCAAGCGGTTGCAGTTTTCCTGGCATCATGACATGTTCGGCCTTGATACATTGGCAAGACAAACATTCAATGACATATTTGAGAACGTCACCTTTAAGCCTCTCCCAATGGTAGCTCTTCCTAACTGTATTAAGAGTTTTTGCATAGCCAGGATGTCCTGCGAAAGGGGAATCATGAGCTTCCCATAATATCTTCTGCTTAAGTGATTGGCTTGTTGGTATACACAGCCTTGTTTTGTAGTAGACAAGCCCATTATCAATGGAAAATTCATGATACTTAGCTTGCAACTTCTGATTCTGCTCCTTGGTAGATATTTCCTTTATCATTGTTTGGTAGAACCTTTGTAGCCAGAGATCTAGCCGTTGATGGATTCTGCAAGATTAGGGAATTTAGAAATGCCTTGCGACTGAGTGCATCAGCAACTACATTCTCTTTCCCTGGTCGGTACTTGATTTCAAAATCATATTCCTCCAATACTTCGATCCACCAACGTTGCCTCATGTTGAGCTCGTTCTGGGTGAAAATCCATTTGAGACTCTTATGATTGGTTACTAGAGTAAACTTGTTACCCAACAGGTAGTGTCTCCAAAGCTTTAGAGCATGGATGATAGCTAATAATTCCAGATCATGCGTGGCATAATTCTTTTCATGACTCTTCAATTTCCTTGAAGAGTATGCTACAGGATGACCTTCCTGCATAAGTACACACCCCAAGGCAAGAATGCTGGCATCAGTTACTACCTCGAACTCCTTATTGAGGTCAGGAAGCTTTAGAATAGGTGCTGATACCAAACTTTGCTTCAATTTGTCGAAGCTATTTTGTTCGGGAGTTGACCATGTAATAGAAGTCTGCTTCTTTAGTAAGTCTGTAAGAGGTGCTGCAATCAAAGCATAGTTTTTGACAAAGACCCTATACCATCCTGTAAAGCCAAGAAAGCTACGTATTTCTTTGACGGATACTGGTATTGGCGATTCAAGCACATCTCTGACTTTGGCTGGGTCTACTGATATTCCCTCTGATGATACTATGAATCCCAGATATTCAATCTGACGCTTGAAGAATGCACATTTCTTCATTTTTGCATACAGCTTATGAGACCTCATTGTCTCAAGGACAATCCGAAGTTGAGGTTCATGATCTTCTTCCTGTTTAGAATAGACTAAAGGGTCATCGAAGAAGACAAGCACGAAATCATCAAGATATGGTCTAAAAATATCCTGCATTAATCTATTAAAGGTGGCAGGTGCATTTGTAAGCCCGAATGACATAACCAAGAACTCAAAGTGCCCATATCTTGTATTGAAGGCCGTTTTTGGAATATCTTCTTCCTTGATCCTTATTTGATAGTAACCTGACCTGAGATCAATCTTGGAGAAGATCTTTGCACCTTGAAGACAATCAAGAAGCTCATCTATTCTAGGAATAGGATACTTGTTCTTGACTGTTGATTGATTCAACCCTCGGTAATCAATACATAGTCGAAGTGTCCCATCTTTCTTTTTCTGAAATAGTACTGGAGCTCCCCACGGTGAGTTACTAGGCCGGATATAACCCTGATCCAACAGTTGCTTGAGCTGTTCCTTCAACTCAATTGCTTCAGGTATGGACATTCTATAAGGTCTCTTTGCAACTGGTGCAGCTCCAGGCACTAGCCTAATTTCATGATCTACTTCTCTTGGAGGCGGAAGTTTAATCAATTCCTCAGGGAATACGTCAGCGTATTCCTTTAGCCAAGAAGGTCCTTCATGAGACTCTTGCTTTTGATCTAACTTGTTGAGTTTGATCAGGTAAACGGGTAATCCTTTTCTGACTCCTTTTATGATCCGAGATACTTTGGCTAATTGGATTCTTGGCACTCCTGCCTCACCTTGAGTTGTGACAAACTCCCTTTCAGAGTTTCGAAAGGAAACTTGACCCTTTCCACAGTGGATGTGGGCGTCATTAGGCTTAAGCCAATCCATCCCGAGTAGACACTCATGGATACCTAAATTCATGACTCTGAATTTGACTGAGGTTTTCTTTCCTCCCAGAAAGAATTTCTCCTTAGCAGTTTGCCTGGTACAAGTTACCTCACGACCGTTTGCTAATTCTATAAGCAGGGTAGGTGCTTCTACTGTGGCTATTCCTAATCTTTTTGCACATGCTGGTGAGATAAAGGAATGTGTACTGCCACAATCAATCAAGGTTTTGAAACCTTTACCTTGATAGTCCGACGGTGTTTGAATCATCGAGAACTGGCGATTCGGCCCTTTCTTGTGTAAAGTGGCATGGACTGTCGCTCTTCCGAATTCTGCTTCCATAGTTGGATCTTCCTCTTCTTCTTCTTCGCATCTTTGCCTATTGGCAATGCAGGCAGTTCTTCCTCTTCCACAGGTGGCGGCTCCTTGACCGCGGCTTGCACCTTGGAAAGGTGTTTGACGATGTCCCCCGCTGAGCTTGGGACATTGCCTCTTGAAGTGACCGAGTTCGTTGCAGTGGAAACATCGGAGGTTTCGGCCATTACTTTGAGTGGGAACAAAGTTGTTGACGTTATTTGTCCTTGCTTTCTTCCTTTGTCCTTGATTGTGACCTTGAACTCTCTTCACTTGAGGTCTGAATGCTCCTCTGTTCGGGTCACTATAGGACCAAGTTTTGTTACCCCTTGGTCTAGCTTGCACCTCCTGAATTATAGGCGCCGCTCGAATGAGTGCATCTTGCAGATCTGATGGACGCATAGATTCGAGACGGGTATTTACGGGTGGATTTAAGACTGCGCAAAATTTGGACACCTGCTGCATCATGTCCATCTGTGGCGCATACTTTAAAAGTGAGACGAATTTAGAGTAGTATGCGTCCAGAGTGAGTCCTAACTGTTTTAGCTCATAGAACTCATTCATTTTCTGTGTACGATATGCAGGTGGCAAATATCTCCCCTGCACGGCTTTCTTTAACTTCTCCCAGGTAATGGACCCCTCTGAAGTCCCTTGATCCCTGCACCATTGTTTCCACCATAGTCTAGCTTCGCCGGTGAGTTTTAACTTGGCGAGCATGGCCTGATTGGTAGGTGCAGTACCAGCTACTTCAAAGTAATCCTCCATAGATTCAATCCAAATTTCAGCATCAGACTGGATGAATCTGCCTCTCTTGTCAAACTCGGGTGGCTTTATCTGCTTGAGGAGGAACTTCTTCTCTTGGGTCACAACAGTACTTGATGTAGGGGGCGAATTTGGAACCTGTACTTGGGGTTATGCCTGGATAAAAGTTTTCTTAACGTTATTATATGATAATTGACGTTAGCTTAACTTTAGTTATCTATCTTGTAAATAATGAAGCTAATTAACTTTTTAACAACTCTGATGCACAGCCAGATATTGATAAAAGAAGTCTTTATTTATATTTACATGGGTGTAGCCTTATACAACATCTCGTGTGATGATAATCCAATCATTACATTCAGTTTGGGGAGAACAACGTTGTATTGCATTTGTCTACAGGAACTGTGTAGTAGTAGGGCTTTGGGTCATGGATCTTTAGGAATCGATAATTCATTGGAAGTTCAGGATACCCTTTTCGTTGGAATCCATACTTCTCATGGCGGCCCAACACTTTAATCCTGTCGGCTGGGATTACACGGGTTACTTCCTCATATACATATGAGTTCATTTCAACCCTCCGACCTTGAATATATAAAGTCAAATTTACGTGAGCTTCCACAAAAATGAACAGCTTCACGACTTTCAAGTCTTCCAACCACTTGATCCTCTTTAGGTTTGGTCTGTAGATAAGCAAACCGGTGGCCAACTATGTAGTAGATTCCTGAAGACCCCATCCATCTTCATTCTACATAAAAAGGTGATGGATTATAAATCTGCTCTAGGATGTTCATCATCCCAATTCTTTGTCTATAAAGTGGAGAATGCATTGCAGTCATAAACAAGACCCGAAACACCAAAAACTTGTTCCACGCTTCATAGTTCTGCAAGACAGCATTGAAGATGAGGAAATGTTTGGACAGCAACAATTTCTTTACTTCATTTTATTGAGATCTCATAAAAACTATTCCGTTGTTAGTCGACTCTGATACCAACTGTAACGTGTCCCATAGTATTATCCAGGACACGTCTTAGCAGTCCATCCGAAAGGATGTCTAGAAAGCTCCGCCGGCACTCCCATGGAATGTTACGAGTTTTGCAATCTAGTTCTTCTCGCGTCTGCCACGTAGCGGAAGTATCCTCGCCATTCCCACTTAGGATCGACCGGAATTAGGCTTTTCCTAATGGGTCATTAGCTAACAGCAACTAGCGTCAGACCCGAGCGAACTACTTTACGCAGAAACGCCAGGTCCGAAGCGGATTCAAGCTGCACTTGGTTCAAGGAGAATGGGAAACGAGAGGGATGCAAAGCTCAACCTCTATGCTATAAGGCACAGTCCTATTCCGTTCCCCTAAAACAACGTAAATCGGGTAAGACGTAACTCTAGGTCATTGTTCTCGTTATTCTTTTTTTTTTTTTTGATGATGATGATCATTCCGCTGTTCCTTGAGATTTTTGAGAAAACTTCCCGGCTAACCGGGACCACCCAACCGTAGGACGGACCCATGGCCCATCCTCCACACTTTCCTCGGTTTGTATTAGTTATGTAATTATCTAACACATTAATTTGACATATAACAATCAACTTCTTTAATTAATCTTGTTAAGCACTGGTTCCTTCATGTAATCTTATCATGTGACATATAAAAACAATATAAAGCAAGTTCTTTTAATATCTCATCATTTTATCTTGAATTACAAGAAGCTCCGCCCGTAGGCTTGTTCATAATGTGCCCAAAGGCTAACCACTAATCTCCAGGGATCGCTATTCCAAGCTTCCGCCCGTCAACTAGTATGCGGGCCTCGAGATCCAATCCCGAGTCACGTTAGCCTCTTGTGCAGGACCCGGAAGGCGAGGGATTTACGGCCAGAGCCCCCCTGGCACCCAAGTGTCCTCCTGCTCCAAGTAGAACTCAACGGAGAGACCTCTCACGGTGGGTTCGGTCCACGTTGCCGGCGCGGTTAACAACCCCCTTGGTTAGGGTCAGGCAGGCAGTCGGGGGTAACTGAAGCTGCCTCTCCCTTCAGGCCTTTAACCTGAAGTATAGGTACTTGTTTAATTTGTAATTCATAATTCAAACAGAGCCCTAAAGTCTCTAGCAAGCACAAACATTTCCATTAATCAACCCAGTTGTATGGCAAACTGCTAAGGAAGTGTTCTTTCCTTTTTGAGTGTATCAGCAATCATTCTCAAGATGTCTTGTAACTTGGCAAGATCCCTTATATTCGAGTGTAGGGTATACCCAACTTGGTTAACCCTAAGGTACCTTAGATATGCTAGTTCCTATTTTACAACTTTCCTTATTTAGAAGGATATCCAAAACTACGTCTTTTTGCAAGATAGCTTGCGTAAGGATCTGCCATCCTTGAAGATGGTTTTTTTCTTTTCCCCTTGTGAATCAATCACAAAATGATTTCATACATGTTGCGCAAGTCCGGCGATGGAATAATCTGTTTAGATTCCTTAAGCTGACGCTGGGGTTTCTTCATTTAAGAACCTTAGGGACAAACCCTAGTTTCTTATCTTTATGAATTTATTGTCCCTACGGTAAGGAAAGTAGTCAAGTGTTTAGGGTATGAATGTTTCTATGTTTAGATTGGTTCGGTTATCTTTTGGAAGGTAATCTTACTCGTCTTGTCACAGTTTTACTATCCTTGTGACAATTAACCTTCCTAATCAATACAGTTTAATTTGGCATATAGCATAATGCCAAGATGATACAAAGATGACAATACTCCTTGGGACAAAAGGCCTAGCTGAGAAATTGGTGTATACATACTTTATTAGTTCCAAGTCCTCAAATAGCAGGGGAAAAGTGTTAATAGAGTGTCATCCAGCAATTCCCCATTACTTTTTCTTTCCAAATGAGTTCGTATACCTAATTTTTATACTTGTTAATTCCTAACATTTAACTTTTGTTTTCTTTAAAGATGAACTCATGCCAAATAACAACAGTTACCTTGCTAAGATGTGCAACTAGCAAAGATAACTCCCTAGTAATTTGAGCATCGAAATAAACCTTTCATGAATTTAGCCATTTTACTATGATTCGTTGCGAAAGGAATAAGACTAATGGTGCAAGATATAATTTCTACACTTTAGGAATATATTACTATAGTAAATGGTTAATCTTGCCTATAATTTTATAATGCTTGATGCAATTTGAAGAAAGCTAATTTGTATACATTGTCATTCATAAGCTAACTCCTTCGTTAAAAATAACTCGAACAAATATATCTTTCCTTAACAATTTTTCTTTGCATGATTGACTTAAAATTGAATTAACACCAAGAAGAAAAACCTGGCTTTGAGGTGAGATATCCACATGGATACCGGGAGATGACCCTCCCCCAGCTACACCTTGGACTTTCTTCGGCGGCATCGTAGTTCGAATGTGAGATAGCCTTTTCCTTTTTCTTCTTGGAATTCCACCGTCCTCTCCTCCCTTTTCTTTTTCCTTTTCCCCACTCTTCCTCCTTCACTCCCTCTTTTCACTCCCTCTACTTCCCTCCTATCTTTTATCTCACGGCTATTTCTTCCTTACGGGATACCATACGAAGCCATGATGATGAATTGGATTTTTAGGACATGGGAGTGTGTAGACAACAGCTTGTTTGATAAGACTAAGAACACAAAGCTCAACTACGAGAGCACTTGCACAAAAAGATTTAAAAGTGAGTGAAGGAATTAATGCAAGAGAATGGAAGTCCGCAAGGTAGCCTAAGGACAAAGTAGGCCTATGGGTGTGACTTGAATAGTTTAAAGAGCTAAGAGGGGTAAAAGAAAAGAACAAGGGCTTAGGGGGAAAATTAAAACTGAAAGGGGAAATAAGGGGGACTTAGGGGGGGGGGGGGAAATTTAAACCTGGGGGGTAATAAGGACTTTTGGGGGATTAAAAATCCGGAGGGAAAAGAACAAGGCTTAGGGGGGGAATTATACCAGGAGGAGGTGGGAAACAAGGCCTTACAGGGGTTTAAAAACCCGGGAGGGGGGAACAAGGCCTTAAGGGGGATTTAAAATCCCAGGAGGGGGGGGGGGGGGGAAACAAGGGCTTAGGAAGCCCACCTTGGTACCTTCCAAGGAGCTTCCTGGAAGGCCCACGTGGGGGGGGGGGGGAAGTTTGACTCCTAGGTGATGATGGCTAGGAGGTGGAATGTGGCGGGCGGCCTTCAGGTGGCGGAAGGTTGGCGCAGACGGTGGCATCCAACGATGGCTGGCGGCGATCCCTGGTCCACAGCGGCACAACAACGTACGTCCTCTCCTCCTTTCTTTCTCTCCGGCTCAGCCCCCCCCTCGTTAAAATAGTGGAGGGAGGGGGATCTTCTCTTCTTGCGTATCGACATGCATGTCCCCCCCTCCCTCCAAGGCTCCACCAAGGAGCTTAGTAGCTCCTTCTATTCCCCTCCCCCTCCAGCTCATCACTCGACTAGAGGGATAAGGGGGGAAATTTAAAAAAAATTCTATTAGTACGATTTATTTTCTCCACGCGGAATTTTACACCTTGCGTGCATCGGATCGTCTGTGTGACATGTATTCACGCATGCAATCCATCATTCAGCCCGTAGAGAATCTATCTACTGAGGCTAGAACCGAAAACTCCTCGTGCAAGGACGCTACTATGTAGTCCTTGCTCCCCTCCGGTATGTTCTTTCAATGATCCAAGATGTTGTGCCAAAAAACTTATTGCTACAACTCTCTCATGCGAGCCATCACCCTCCTCCCCTCATCATTCATGATGATGGCTCTTGACCTATCCTTGACTAGATATCCATATCCCCTTGGAGTCTGTCTAAGATGGGTCCTCTCCCATCTGCGTCCACGCTTGTGGGCATATCTAGGAGACCCCTGTGCATCCGGTGTACCAACCGGGGTAATATATCTCGGAGTGGCATCCACACGGGTGCCACCAGTGCTGACGGCTGAGAGCAACTGGAGTACACGTCCCCATAAGTGTGACAAATCCCTGAGGTGATGCAACTCCAGCTGTTGCTGAATGATGAGACGGAGACATCGCGTCTGTGCCTCCATAGCATCCACCTAAGCCTGAGCCACGCTCCCTGGAAGGGCCACGAGAGCGAGGAGTTGCACCTGTATCCCATGTTGACCGCGAGCTCATTGCCTCTGTATCTCTGCAGTATCCCCCTGACCCCGAAGCACTCCGTCCCTCTAGCTCAAGTCTGGAGCATCGAGCTCATCTACTCAAAGCCAAAGCATCTGATCATGCTGAAGTAGATCTAGTAGAGTACCATGACGAAGACGAGACAGCTCCAAGTCTGCCATATCTCTGAATCTCACAATCTGGTCTAGAGACATGCGTCTGAAGATATCCTGTAACTCCTCCTTGCTCATCCCTTGACTCATCTTGAAAATGTCACATGCACAGACAAAAAATGATGTTAGAATAATCAATTTAAATCATACAAAGCATAGTAATATAAATCATTTAAAAAAAATCTCACTTGAAATGCATATCTTATGTACCCTTATAAGTGATTGGTCAACGAATTGAGTAAGTGGATGCTCCAAGTATGAAGTATCCTATGGTCCCATGTTAATCTCTTGACACAACTCTGCATACACTGGAAGGTCGATAGACATGTCACCACAAAAGAATGAGTCCACCTCGTTCTTAAAGAATTCTTGGACTCCTGTATTTCCATCATTGTTAGTTGATGCTGGCTCCAAGCTTTCGACGGCCTCCACCCCTTGCAATATCGACCCCTCTATTTGCATATTATCTTCATCTATGCTCCGAACATTGCTTTGATCATATACTCTCACACTTCGGGGAGTTGAAGATATAACATACCACCATCAAGGTTGCCTGGGGTTTGGATAGAAGATTAAATGTTCACAAACATGTACAAGAGAGTTCAAACCATTGTGACATAAACTATGTTGTAATACAATTAGCAAACAAATGAGTCCATGCACTTGTTCACAATGGGCCAACAACATAAAGGTGTCACACAAATCTATCCATTTTTTTTCAAAATCTATTTTGAGAAATCCAGATGGACCTTGTCGAATTGTTGTTCTAGGTCCTCCAAGTACCACTTTGAACCTTTGCACATCAAGTATCATGGAGAAGCTATGGTAATCCACCGTAACAATACTTTGTAAGTTCCCAAAATACTCCATCTCATCCACAACCGTGTTTGGATCCATTGCTCGTCACCGGCTCTCTTGCTCGAACCTTGCCATGATACCAGAGTCCATTGTGGAGCGCATTTTGTCAATACACTCCACGTGAAAAATGTCCTCCGCGCGACTACGCTGAACTATATATTTCGTACTATACATTGAAACACTCAAATTAGATGTCGCATATAAAATTTAGATACGACAGATTCTAAACCCCTCATCACCTTTGGACTACATCCCCTCGAGAATTCCCACTCCTCCATTGAGATCTCTATCTCTTCGCGAGACGCTGCGGTCAAAGCTCCATGCAACCATCGCGTTGATATGAACCGTGGTATCTCCTCCATGGCTTCGTGATATCGAATCGGTCAATGACGCATACTACGTCAGAATTCAGCTCGCGCTTCCTCTCGATCTTGCCTAGCGATCTGGTACTTGGGGAGCCATGTCTCCATAGAGGCATGGTGCAATATACAAAAGCGATTCACCTTCTCCATTGAGGAATCTATTTTTTTTCTACCCCATTTTCAACCACCACATCTCTAGTCAGTCAATCATCATCCTTCAATGACCATAGCATTTCATTATCTGGATCCATTGTTGGTAGCCATCGTGAAATATGCACTAACGCCTCAGACACCAACCAACCTTCAACCATGCTACCTTCTGGTCAAGCTCGTTGTTGCACAAAGACTTTCAGGGTTTTCATGAAGCGCTCTAAGAAGAACATCCATCACGTATGGACAAGTCTAGCAATCTCCACTTCATCTACAAGATGCACAAGAAGGTGGATTTGTATCGTGAGCATGCTGATAGGTAGGTATTTCTCAAAGAGATAGACCGTCTCCACTGCTCCCTGCCTCGCGGATTCAATAGATGACGTCTTAATCTCTTTCTGTGAGATCCATTGCACCAAAGTCGACAACCTGTAAATGGCCCCGCGTATTTCTGGAGTAAGACATCCTGCAATCACGATCGGTAGTACAAATTGCTACAAATGAGAAAGCATTATGAATAATGGCTACACTCCAAATAGCAAAATGCACACGCCAATTACAATCCATTCATAGTACAAACCTAACATATCTTATGCCAGTCATGGGATTTTAGCCCTGATAATTAGTCGTCTTTAGAAAATGCTGACCTGAGAGAACGCATCATACCCATCGGAGTGCGGATAAACTTGATTAGTTGCTTCATAATGCGCTATTCTTTAGTTGACAAAACCCAAAGAGCGTGAGGAAGCTGCACGCGACCATCAGCACACTCGATTGCGGCCAAAGTGCCTCCATGTTACCTACCTCCTTCAAATCCATTCGTGCCCCTATAGTGTCTCTCTTTCCTGTGATATGGTTCCATAGCAAGCTGTCCACATTCTTGAAAATATGCATGGGATCCAACAAGTGGTTGACCTGTAAGTGGGTCCAATATAGCAATTCGTAGAAACTGAGAACCGTCGCATTCCGTATGGATGTAATTCCGCATGGACCATTTTCAGCTCGTATTAGCTTGCGAAGTTCATACGTGTTGGAGGTCATCTAAGGAAACCTTCCTTAAGTTCATGATCCTCTGGCAAGAAAGTAGCGTGTCCTTGATATATCATCTTCTTCATGGTTCATGACCTTCGGGAGTGTAACTGTGGCCCGCACAATGGACATGCATGATAACCTGAGGTAACCAGACCTACTCCACACCACGACCCAATGAATACTTGCTTGAATGAGATAAAATATAGATATTACCAACTAGAATGGAGAGCACTCTCTGAATCCCGGAAAGTCATGCATCGTCCACATGAGAATGACTCGAATATTGGCTAATCACCGACCATCGCACCTACTCATATCTTGCACTGTGACCCCCTTCTCCCACAAAATCTAAAGCTCATCGACTAATGGATGAAGATACACGTCATTTTTTTTGACTTTGTAGCAACTGGGGATGAGTAAGCTAAGGATGAGATGTCCTTTCTTTGTAGAAAGCCATGGAGGGATATTGTAGTTGACAAGGACTATAGGCCACACACTGTAAGAAGTTGAGCGTAGACCAAATGGATTCATGCAATCCATTGCAAGACCGAACTGAAGATTCCTTGGCTCTCGAAAAAAGCCTAGGAAGGTAGAGTCAATGTGGCTCCATGCGCGTGAATCTGCTAATATTTGTTGAACTCCATTTGTGGACCTATTCTCGCATGCCACGTTGTCAAGCTCGCCATGCCGGACGTACAAAACATGTGGTTTATGCGGGGGATAAGTGAAAAGTGTCTGAGAACTTTTTGAGAGATGGTTTTCCCTTGCAAGTCTTGTCGATACCACACTTTGGACATGTCTCCGTAGTCTCGTATTCTCCTTGAAACAGTATGCAATTGTTGATACATGCATGGATGTTATTGTAGTCCATGCCAAGCTTTTGTAAAACATGTCGTGCATCATCAGGAGACTCAGGAATGGTATTTGCAGGTGTTAATATATGATATTTCAATAACCTAAAAATTTTTATAAACACCTTGAAAAAGCACAAATTTTTGTAATAGTAGTACCGAGAAAAAAATCAACAAAGCATATATACAAGGTACGTGAACAACTTGGTCACACTCGTATCGCTCCACCCGTATTTTGCTTGCACACTTAAGAGTGCAAGTAGTGTCTTTAGCCGAGATACTCGGCACCCATCATATAATGGTATGGATGCTTTCTCTCTAAGCGGATCAGAAGTCTCGACATCCGTGGAAATCAATGCATCGATCATTGCATCCATCTCAGGCTCCAAGATTGTAGGTAGGTCTAGAAGATTGCTTGTCTCCTCTGGCATTGACGGTATAGATTGGCCTTGCAAGTGGTGGATTGGCTCTTGCACTCCATCCATCCCATGCCCACGTACTCTTCTAATTGGCTGCGAAGGGTGAACTCCTCCTTGGGATGAGATATCACCTCCCTGGATAGAAAATTTGCCAGCAACACCCAATCTTATTGTATATGATATTCAATTATCTTGCGAGTATAATGCATGATTGATATTAACTTCAAATTACCATTTGCTGAAAATCCACAATTGCATGATCAATGATCTCAGATTGAAACTCACCAAATCGTTGTATGTGTTCTATAGACAATCGACGTTTTCGTCTAATTGCCAGCTTGCATTGAGAGCAAGGACATGGGACATGCTGATTAAGATACGCCTCGTGATCTTGAACAACAAGACCTTATTCGTTTTCCATTTTGTCTAGTTACAATAAACAATTTGTTTTTGTTATCATTCTTTTCTTTTTTTAGATTGTTATCCTCTCATTCCATCTATCTTTTTCTATGACCTAGCATATAGTATCATAGAACACTAGTATTTAGTACCTAGTACTCAGTACCTAGCACATAATATCATAGCATCTTAGTATCTAGCACCTAGTACTCTAGTATCATAGTGCCAAGTATAGAGTACTATGATACTATGTAACAGGTGCTAGGGTACCCTCTCTTTCTCTCTTTCTCTATTAGGTTTAATGATTTTTATCTCTTTTTCTCTCTCCTCTCTCTCTCATATTTATTTTTCTCTCTCCTCTCCATCTCATTTCCTTTTCACTCTCATTTTCCTTTCTCTCTTTCTCCCCCTCTCTCATTTCCTCTCCCTCCCTCACCCTAACCCTCTATTTCTCTCTTTCCCTATTAGGTTTAATGATTTTTTCTCTTTTTCTCTCTCCTCTCTCTCTAATTCCTTTTTCTTTCTCCTCTTCCTCTCTCATTTTCCTTTCTCTCTTTCTCTCCCTCTCTCATTTCCTGTCCCTCCCTCACCCTGACTCTCTCTTTCTCTCTTTCTCTATT
Organism: Lygodium microphyllum; assembly: GCF_053477565.2. Taxonomy (NCBI): domain Eukaryota; kingdom Viridiplantae; phylum Streptophyta; class Polypodiopsida; order Schizaeales; family Lygodiaceae; genus Lygodium; species Lygodium microphyllum. Next base: position 115,657,883 of record NC_141163.1, read on the forward strand.
AGATTTAATGATTTTTTAATCTTTTTCTCTCTCCTCTCACTCTCTCATTTTTTTCTCTCTCCTCTCCCTCTCTCATTTCCCTTTCTTTTTTTCTCTCCCTCTCTCATTTTGTCTCCCTCCCTCACCTTGACCCTCTCTTTCTCTCTTTTCCCATTAGGTTCAATGATCTTTCTCTCTTTTTCTATCTCCTCTCTCTCTCATTTCCCTTTCTTTCTTTCTCTCCCTCTCTCATTTTCTCTCCCTCCCTCACCTTGACCCTCTCTTTCTCTCTTTTCCCATTAGGTTTAATGATCTTTCTCCCTTTTTCTCTGTTCTCTCTATCTCAATTTTTTTTCTCTCTCCTGTCCCTCTCTCATTTCCTTTTCTCTCTTCCTCTCCCTCCCTCGCCGTCACCCTCTCTTTCTCTCTTTCCCTATTAGGTTTAATGATTTTTCTCTCTTTTTCTATCTTTTTCTCTCTCCTCTCTCCTCTCTCTCTCTCTCATTTTTTTTCTCTCCTCTCCCTCTCTCATTTATCTTTCTCTCCCTCTCTCATTTCCTACCCCTCCCTTACCTTGACCCTCTCTTTTTCTCTTTCTCTATTAGATTTAATATTTTTTTCCTCTTTTTCTCTGTCCTCTTCCTCTCTCATTTTTTCTCTCTCCTCTCCCTATCTCATTTTCATTTCTTTATTTCTCCCCCTCTCTCATTTCCTCTCTCTCCCTCACCTTGACTCTCTCTTTCTCTATTTTTGCATTAGGTTTAATGATCTTTCTCTCTTTTTCTCTCTCCTCTCCCTCTCTCATTTCCTTCTCTCTTCCTCTCCCTCTCTCATTTTCTCTTTCTCCCTCGCCCTCACCCTTTCCCACACCCTCTCTTTCTCTCTTTGCCTATCATGTTTAACATCTTATCTCTCTTTCTCTCTCCTCCCATTCTCTCTTTTTTTCTCTCTCTCCTCTCCCTCTCTCATTTCCTTTTGCTCTCTTCCTCTCCTCTCATTTCTTCTCCATCCCTCTCCCTCTCTCATTTTCTCTCTCTCTTCCTCCCCCTCCCTCTCTTTAATTTCTGTCTCTTTCTCCCTCTCCCTCTCCCTCTCCCTCATTTCTTCTCCCTCCCTCTCATTCTCTCATTTCATCCCCCTCCCTCTTCCATTTCCTCCCTCTCCATCTCCCTCTCTTTCTCTCTCATTTCCTCTCCCTCTCTCAATATATATACACAAATCATATAAGCAAAAGTAAAAGAGAGAGAGAATGCACTCTCCCTCCCTCCCCCTCTCCCTCTCTTTCTCTTTCTCTTTCTCTTTCTCTTTCTCTCCCCCTCTCTTTCTCTTTCTCTCCTTCCCTCTCTCTCTCCCTCTCTTTATCTCTCATTTCTTCTCCCTCAAATATACACAAATTAAACCCTAAACAAGCAAAAGAGAGAGAGAATGGACTCATCGTAAAGATATGGCGAGGGTTTGGCAGCTCCTCTTCGTGACGAAGGCTCCTCCTCTCCTTCACGAACAGCGGCAGCGGCGGCAACAAGTCTTCTTCCTCTCCCTCTCTCACCATCTATGCAAAATAGTTGCTCTCTCTCTCTTGCTCTCCCTCTCGAAATGTCTCACGAAAATGTGTGAAATGAAACGCGCTTGGGTTTCGGCCCTGTTTTTTTTTCCCGTGGGGCGTTGCTATTTGTGTCACAAAATGTGACACAAATAGCGACGCAAATAGCGACGCCGCTATTCTTGCGTCACTACCCGTCGTCGTTATACCTCTCTTTCCTTGTAGTAAAAACAAACTGCAATGAAAGTCTTGGTGAAGAAATCTTTTGAAGAAGGTCTTGAGCTAACTGTTGAGGAGACAATTCACCAATTGGCAAAGTTTGTTCAGGTGAATCATCAGAGAACAAGTTATCTGGTGAGTTTGAGCCCTCAGCTTCTTTTCACTCCCAAGTTTCCAAAGAAGCCCATGTGAGGAAAAAGAGAAAGTCAATATGGTTTTACATGCAGAGATGTTGCAGAGATAAGGAAAGCTCAAAAGTGAACTAGTCACCTCATTCCTAAGGTTGCATTTTTTAGACTGGTCAAGGAGATATTTGATACATTGTCCTCTGTTGCTTCTGTGGGATGACCTCAACAAGAAGTGGCAATTGTGTGTCCTACTATGCTTACAAGAGGCAGTAGAGGATTTTCTAATAGATTTTATGAATGATGCTTATATTGCAGCTCCCCATGCACATTGATCTGATCTCTCAAAGAAATATTTTATCTCTTGGCCAAGTGAACTATGAGAGGATGGGCAAAGTGTACGGCCAAATGGTCGTGAATGTTTCTCTTAGTCCTGAGAAAGAAGACTACCTTAGCATTTCTCCACAGGATAAGATCCTATTTGAGAAAAATGATGCTCAACTAACAGATTCAGTAGTTTATTGTTATTTGAGGTAAGGTCTTTTACTTCTCTTTATTTATAATGAAATTTTCCAAGGGTCCTTATATTGCAATCATTCTCTTATTCATTCTCTACTTAGTATACAGGGCATATGTTGCTTCTCGTAGCATTGATATTGCTAAAGGTATATTTGTTATTGATCCACTTATGTCTATGGATTTTTTTTTCAAAATCTGATTCAAATATTGCAAGGTTTTTTAAGGACTTCGATAGTGTCACAAACCATCATATTTTTTTCCATATATTGAAAGGTACCTTCTTCAATATTCTATCTCTTGATGATTTGTCTTTAAGATTATTTCTCACTTGTGTTTTGGTTTGTAGAGGACATTGGAGCCTAATCTATATCGACATTCTTGTAAGAATACCATATTGCAGAATATGGGAAATTTCCATAAGTTTGGGACACGTGATCAAATCTTTGGATTTGTCATAACTTGAATACAAGAACTCCAAATCAAGCGCTCTATAGGTCAAAATTTTCCTTTTTTAAAGTTCTTTCCAATTATAGGTCACATCATATGGTTTTAAGAAACTTATGGGCATATTATCCGAGTGCCACCTTTTTAGTATTCAAAAAATGGGAATTGAACTCACTCATATTGTATTCAAGAGAGGTCATTTTTATGAATTCTATTTCAAGAATCCATGGCCAATCAAAGATGTATTGTCAATAAACACTCTTTATTTTATCTTTTATTGGATAAAGTTTATAGTATTCGCTAATAAGTTAATATGTGTAGTGCTACTAGACTTGTTACTACTCACTTGGACGCCAGCTTTCAAAGCATTGTTGATCCTCAGAGACCTTTCAAGTTTATGCTTCAAGAGATCCCATTGCAAAATGACATACATAGTTGTGGATGAAGAGTAGTTTCAAATGCTTTGAGGATAATAGATTCAAAGTTACTGAATGTAGAGGGGGTGAATGTAAATTTCCTATGCTTTATCCTTTTTATAGTGAAAGTCTCTTACTACTTCAAAAAACTTGTGTGCTTTGTTACAGTGAAGAGACTAACTTGAATCATATATGTGGTGGATACAAGAGAGGTGTGTTGAGCTAGTTTTAGATAGGGCAATTACACCGATGGACCCAAATCCCCCTCTCCTAGCTAAAAATTCCAAAGGACAGGGCAACAATGAAGGACAAAGGCAAGAAAATGGCAACCATCAAGAAAAAGAAGTCTCCAAGGTCCAAACAAAAGGGGCCCATAATGAAGGGCATGCCTAAGCTTTCTCCATTGAAATTTAGTCCATCCCCTCTAAATCCTAAGGAGAAAAGAGTGCCTGAGGTAATTAAGTTCTTCGAACGACCAAGGAAAACACCTACTAAGAGGAAACTAGTGATGATGGATGAAAGTATGGAAGATGAAGCAACTTTTCCAAAGAAAGAGAAAAGTCTTAAGAATGGAGAAGCTAAAGAACACCCCAAGGATGGAAAAACCAAAGATCAAAGATAAGCTAGCATTATAATTACTAGTTTGTCTATTTATACTGAAGTAACGTTCCCCTTGTGTGTACATCTGTAGCGCAATATTCTAACCCAAAATGTAATGATAGGTCATTTTGATTTTACCCATGAAAGATAAATTTGTGTTCATAGAATCATTGAGAGTTATAAAGCTTGTACCAAGTCTTTCCTATTAAATTGTAATGTAATTTTGTAACTCATGATTTAATGAAACCATTTACTCATGATTTAATGAAATCATTTTGGTTCACAAATGATGATTTGTTATTCATAGAATCAGTGCAAAGCTTATACTAATATTTTTTTAAATATTACTTATCAATATGTATAATTCCATGTTTCTGGCAAGAATATTTGTGAGCAAAAGAAAGATTCAAAATTATTTATACATGCATATTTATAGTCCAAAACTCACAACACTAGGAGGCAAACAACTTATACATGATACAAAGCTCTCAGCTCTTTTTCCAATTACAACACCATTTACCTTGAACTTATATCCATGAGTAACATTCTATAGAAACTCCAAGGTGATTCTTACATCCTTAAGACTCCATTTTGAAGTAATGTTCACCTCCTTTACTTCTTGTGTGTAGTAACTTATACTGTAAGTTTCAATGTCTCATAATCAATATCTGAATCTAAAGGAACCTAAGCACCCAATCTAAGTTTGTATCTTCTGTAATCAAAACCTATGATAAGAGATTGTTGAGATATATTATAGGATAAACCCAATGATTGAGGACACACATTACATCTTATAAAGTCACCTTTGTGGTCAGATTCCTTGACTTTCCAACATAAACCTAAAATTTTGTCCAAATCTTCCTCCGAAAAATTTCTATTTAGCCATGAAACCTTCGTCCGTTGTAAACATGCTATTTTAAAGCAAGCTACAAAAACATGCAAAGGTAAAAACCACGATAAAAAGCAAGCTACAAAAACATGCAAAGGTAAAAACCACGATAAGCGTACTTTTCTCAAGATCATTCCAGGAGTCATAGCCTTTTGAAAATCTTGAGCAATATTGAGTTTAGAACTCTCCATTATTGCTTCATCAGGCATCTCCAAAACCAAAGATGAGAGGCTTGGTAATTTCAAATCTTCAAGGTATGCATACACACCTGCTCTTGAAGGAACCACATATTGTGCATAATACACAAAAATTCCACTTTCATGGAAAAAACTTGTGGTCTGATTAGCATAAATAATGTCTACAAATTCTTTATGAATGGCATGGAATGTTCCGCTGAGGCTCTCCACAAGTTGCCACTCGAAACTTGTTGATGAAAAGATATCTACAACCAACAATCCATTATTTAGCATGTGCTTCAAACAAAACCATATACTCACGTAAACCTGACAACTCAAACTTACAGTGTGCTTGCTGGAAAAAACATTCCCATGGAACCAAGTGTATATCTCTAGCCATGTAAACATGTTGCACCAAAGAAAACCATCCTTGAGGCGTGGTTTTGAAGGCAAACATACGTCCCTTCCAATGATATTCGATATCCCCTTGTTTGTTTTTTCACTCTGTGAGAGCCCCTACAAAATGGTAGCATTGTAACCCAATAATTTATAGTAAATATTTTGGGCTCCCAGTCTCCATTTGTGCTCTTGCTATACATGATGGTGCAAGAGTTTATGGAATGAGAAGGACGCCTTGTGGACACCATGTAAAAGACAATGAGTATGCAAACAATGTGCAGAGAAATAAACTTAAAGAGAGAGGTCAAGGAGACAAATTAAAAATACTACGAGTGCCAAGAACTTTGAAAATTCACTCGATTTTCAACATGGTCTTAATTAACTTAACTTTGTCTTCGTTAGAGGTTTTGACAACTTTTATTAGTTAATAGGGCCGTTGGGACTACCAAAACTTGTCACGGTTTGAAGATTTTGGCTAAATAGGAGGGGAGAACCACAAAATGAGCTCTACTATCTCAAAAGTAGAGGAGACAAGAATACCATATTTTTATCCACATGGCAAAATCTCTTTGGCCCTTTCCTTAATCCATGGATTAACAAAAGTGACGTTTTCAACGTTTTTTGGCCTTAATGAAAGAAGCATAAACGTGAAGCTGATAAGCATCGTTGTAAGTTAGATCTCAAGTTGGGATAGTATGTTCTTCTTAAGTTTGAGAAGGCCCGCTTGAAGAAGTATAAATGTCAAAAGGGTAAAGTGGTTAAGCTTTCTAATCACTATTATGGCTCTTTCAAGATCACATATAAGATAAATGATGTGACTTTTTGTTTGGATCTACCAAGTCATTGGAACATTCATAATGTTTTCCATATCAGTTTGTTATGTCCCTATATTGGAGAGCCTCCAATTGAACCAATCAACGAAGATTTACTTGACATAGAAGAAATAGAAGAGTTGCTTGTGCTTGAAAGAATTTTATACCAACAGGACAATACTCTAAGGTCAGGCAAGGTATCACAGAAGTATCTGATTAAGTTTAAGAATTATCCCCCATTGGACGCTCAGTTTATGAGACTGAGAGAGAACTACAAGACTTTCCAAATCTTCTTAAGGACTATGTATTCCATTTACAGTTGAGGTCAACTGTTTAGAAGCCAGAGGGATATTACTAAATTGATTACTTATTATGCATTCTCTATTTAGTAAATTTATGTCAATAAATTAATGACTCACTTTTCTTTAAGTGATGATGATGATCTAGCATGGCCATGAGACCATTTATAGACTATTATTCCTAATGCATCACTTAATGGGGTGATTAGTGTCAAGATTGTGGGAGAGAAGGAAAGAGTCTCACTTATAGCTTTCTTGCTTGCACAATGGGGGAATACACACACAGGTGGAGGCTGAAAATAGTTTTCCTCTTCTTAGTTGTGTAAGCCAAAAGAACTCTCATACAAAGAAATAGAAGAACCCTATATATGGGTCTCAAACCAAACTCAACTAACTAAGGTGGCATACTAACTGAGCCATGAACTAGAGTAGATAAGGATAGCTGTCATCTAGCTATTATTCATGGGCGATATACCAACCGCATCTGTAACTAACAAGTCGGTGACATAAATGCACAACGGTCACCCTAGCATATCACGAGTGGAGCTTGATATCTCAACACTCCCCCTCGAGCTCAATCCCAATTCCTGCATACCAAGCAGGTCTATGAACTTGCGCAGCTTCTCTGCGCCCAATGCCTTCGTGAATATGTCAGCTATCTGATCCTCTGTGCTAACATAAACTAGATCAATAAGACCTAGTAAAACTCTCTCTCTCACATAGTGATAGTGCATCTCAATGTGCTTTTTTCTAGCATGATAGACTGGGTTATTTGCCAAGTGTATACTACTCATGTTGTCACAATAAATGACAACTGGCCCATCTATAGGCTAATGCATATCATAAAGTAGCTTATGCAACCAAGCTACCTCACATGCAGCCATTGCTGCACCCCTGTACTCAGCCTCTGTATTTGACAAGGCAACTGTAGGCTGTTTCTTGCTGCTCCAAGTGACTGCAACACTTCCAAAAGATAACACATATCCACTGGTAGATCGTCTATCAGAAATATTACCAGCCCAATCAGCATCAGTGTATCCATACAACTATATATGAACCCCAGCCTCATAAAGTAGTCCATACTGCAATGTGGACTTCACATACCTGAGTATGCGTCTAGCCGCATCCAAATGTGGTTTCCTTGGAGCCTGCATAAACTGACTTACCAATCCAATAGCATAGCTCAAATCTGGCTTGGTAATAGTCATATAAATCAAACTTCCTACTATGCGTCTATACATAGTAGGGTCTTCTAGAAGCTCACATGCATTTGTGCTCAGCTTCACATTCTGCTCCAAAGAAACTGAAATAGGCTTACATCCTGTCATCCCATATTTGGACGCCATGTCCAATCCATACTGCCTCTTGAAAAGCCGTATCCCACTTGGTGATCTAATCACCTCAATGCCCAAGAAATAATGCAGCTCTCCCAAATCCTTCATCTCAAACTTCTGCTTCAATAGCATTTTCACATGAAGGATATCTTCATCACTGTCACCTGTCATAATCAAATCATCAACATAAATGACAAGTAGCATAATATCTTTCTCTGTTTTTCTCACATAAAGTGAGAAATCTACCTTGAAAATCTAAAAGCCAATAGTAACAAGATACTGTCCTATCTTGTCAGACCATGCTCTAGGTGCTTGCTTCAAGCCATACAAGGCTTTCTTCAACTTGCACAAACTCAGGATGAACAACATACACATAACCTGGTGGCTGCTCCATATAGACCTCTTCTTGTAAATCACCATGCAAGAAGGCATTTTTTACATCCATCTGATATAAAGACCATCCCTTTGATGCAGCCATAGCAATGACTACTCTTATAGTTGCCATCCTTGCAACCGGACTGAATGTTTCTTCATAATCAATGCCATATGTTTGTGCATACCCCTTGACTACTAATCTTGCCTTGTATCTATTCACAGAACCATCTACATTGTGTTTCATCTTATAAACCCACTTACAATCAATTGCATTCTTATCTTTAGGCAAAGGTACAAATTTCCATGTAGCATTTGCTTCCAAGGCATCCATTTCTTCATCCATGGCTTTCTCCCATTTTTCTTTTTCCATGGCTTGTTCAAAAGAAGTGGGTTCTGGTTCATGTATCACTTTAACCATATATGCATAGTGAATAACTGTAAATCCATCATATTTTAGCCTATCCACATGATACCTAGCTTTGGTAGACCTACGCAATGTAGGTTCACTCCCAGGTGCTTTCAAAACATCCCTGGTCTTCCTTACTCCAGGTGTAACAATAGAAGGAATACCCAACTCATCATCAATGCTCTATTCTGAGCCATTGGATTCACCATCCACATAAGAGTGACCTGCATTCACATCAAACATGGGCTGATCTACCTTCTCTTTTCCTTTTCGTGAAACCTGCATACCACTATCTATATTGTTTTGAGGAGATTCTCTTGATCTCAATCTGCCTGTCCATGGTGAAGAATGTGAACCACTGCTAGAGGACATTCCAGGTCCACTAATATTTTGTGACTGTTGCTGTGAATTCTGTGCAACATTATCATTTTGTGCATCTACATCATCAATCACATTTACTGGTTTATACGAGCTACTCATCTCATCAAAAACAACATCTCTGCTCACTATAAACTTACGAGTAGAAGGGTTATAGCACCTATACCCTTTCTGTTTCTGCAGAGAGTAACCAATAAAGATGCACTTCTCAGCTTTTGGATCCCACTTGGATCTCAACTCATCTGGCACATGAACATAGGCAATGCAACAAAAAATTTTCAAATGAGAAATATCTGGTTTCCTACTAGTATACCTCTCCTCTGGAGTCATGCCATGTATTGTTGCAGTGGGAGTCCTGTTCATTATGTAGATTACTGTAGCAACTGCTTCAGCCCAGTAAAAATCTGGCAGGTATTTTTCATTGAGTATGGCACGAGATACCTCTCCAATATGCCTGTTTTTTCTTTCTATAATTCCATTTTGTTGTGGGGTATGATTACATGAATCTTGCTGCTTTATGCCATACTCTTGCAAGAACCTTGCAAACTCATTTGAGAGGTACTCTCCCCCTCCATCAGACCTTAGGCATTTTATTTGCAGGCATGTTTCTTTTTCAACCATAGCTTTAAGAGTTTTGAAATGCCCAAAAACTTTACTTTTCTTTTTCATAAAATAAACCCAAACTTTTGTGCTATAGTCATCAATAAAAGTGACAAAATAATGACAGCCTCCAATAGATGCAGCTTTAGTAGTCCACACATCAGAGTGGATTAATTCCAATGGCTTCTTACTCTCTTGAACATGTCTAGGAAATGGTATCCTTACCTGTTTTCCAAATTGACAGGCTTCACATACCTTATGCATTTCTGCAACCTTGAATTTAGGCAATCCTACAACAATATTTTGGGCTTGCATTGATTTAAGTCATTGTACATTAACATGACCAATGCGTTTATGCTAGATATCAATATCTGCAACTACACCGGTCCCATGTGCAAACATTGTTGCACTCAATTCAAGCATGTCTGCTTCCAATGTAAACATTCTGCCTTTCTTATTTCCTTTTGCTATCAAGCAACCTTTTTTTTTCATATCCTCAACAAAGCATCCATGAGTATTAAATTTGACCTCCAAGCCCTGCTCAACCATTTGACCAACAGAAACTAGGTTCTTGGTGATATTTGGCTCATGAAATACATCCGACAGGTATTTCTTTTTCCCATCCTGCATAGACAAATGAATTTTTTCAATCTGCATAATAGGATGTGCAGTATCATCACTAGTCTCCACAAATCCTGGTTTTTTCATTTTCCTTGCATCCTGCATCCATTCTACATGACTTGTCATGTGGTTTGATGCACCTAAGTCAACATACCACACGTCGTTGCTTTCTTCTGCACTTGTCACAGAATTGGTCATGTCCTGCACCATAAACAAATGCTCATTTCTGTCATCGCCCTGTCTACTAGAAGATGAATAATTTCCTTGTTGCAATTTTCCATTCATGATGTCATTCTGCTTTTTATAGCAGTCTTTAGCCATATGACCCATTTTACCACAGTAGTAGCATTCAACATTGTTGTTTGCATTTTGGCCTCTTTGCCATCCACCACGACCTCTTTGGCTCCCCCTGCCTCTAGAGTTACCACGTCCTCCTCCATAGGACTGGTTTTCTTGAGTTTGCTGCATATTTTGATTTCTACAACGTCCTCCAGATCGGCCTCCTCTATCTCTGCCTCTACCTCTTCCAGCATTTGAGTAGAAGACAACTTCTTTTGAAGTTCCTCCTGAAGAAGATGCACCACCATTTCTCTGCTCCTCAGAAATTAGAAGAGCAATCAACTCCTCAAAATCACGAAACCTTTCACAGACGGAAATTGATGTTCGAAATTGTGCATAATCCTTTCTTAGACCATTCAAGGTCACATAAACTAAATCATCATCTTCCGTTGGCGACCCAATGGAAGCAAGTGCATCTACAATCTTCTTCACCTTCATGTGGTAGTCATTGATGCTCATACTTTCTCTTTGCACATTGTGCAACTCTTGCTTGAGTTACATTTTCCTGGCTTGCGTATTTGTGCTATACATTTTTGACAAAGTATCCCATGCCTCCTTTGGCGTACTTGCATCCTGAATGTGCACAATCATAGAGTCTAAATTGTTGATAGATAGCTAGTACATAACTTTCCTAGCTCTCTCATGCCATCCTTTAAATGCTTGCATTTGGCGTTGATTGGGAACATTAGGAATGACTAGTTTTTCTTTATTTCCTGCAACGAATTTCCAATATTCTTTTTCCATAAGGAAATTCGTCATTCTAAACTTCCATGCTTAGAAGTTGTTCTTATCAAGCTTTTCAGTGACAATCTGTGAAAGAGAATTAGACGCCATTACAGAACACTGCAAAAAATTCTGTCATTGTAAAGACCACAGCTTCAGCCTCACAAGGGCAAATCTGCAAAACTGACGAAAGTGGTATTTGACCACATAGTCACTTCCTAGTGATGATTTTGCATCAGCAGGCAACAAGGATGATTCTGTAACTCCCAATGTCTATGCGCACAAGTATACAATGCAATTTCTACAGTAACTTTTCACCGACCTGTAGAATAGTGGTCGCATAGCATAAAACATAGCCTTTTCTTGAGTGCATGCAGAAACTTCGCCTCCAAAACAGGCCCCGAAATGGTCTCAAATAAAAAAAACAGAGCAACCGAGGGCTAAACTTGCAGAGACTTGCTCCCAAAACAAAAAAATGAAAGCAACATTGGTCCTCTTACCAGAACACCGCGAACTTGGTTTGCTTTCTTGAGCTCCTTACCACGAACAAGGCTCTGATACTATGTCAAAATTGTGGGAGAAAATGAAGGAGTCTCACTTGTAGCTTTCTTGCTTGCACAATGGGGGAATACATACACAGGTGGAGAATGAAAACAGCTTTCCTCTTCTTAGTTGTGTAAGCCAAAAGAACTCTCATACAAAGAAATAGAAGAACCCTATATATGGGTCTCAAACCAAACTCAACTAACTTAGGTGGCATACTAACTAAGCCACGAACTAGAGTAGATAAGGATTATTCATGGGCAGTGTACCAACCACATCTGCAACTAACAAGTCGGTGATATAAATGCACAACGGTCACCCTGGCATATCACGAGTGAAGCTCGATATCTCAATAATTAGAGCACTGTAATGGGGATATCTAGTACAGGCAATACAAGTTATGAAGGGGGAAGGAAGTGTCTGCCAAATGTAAGAGTGTACAAAAGAACCAAGGAGTTACACATAAATGAAGATGGATTGAGTTCTAAGAAGAGGAAGTGCATTAGCATTGTGTATGTGTATTTATGTGTACATCCGGGGATGCTTGGAAATGTTTACTTGTGTGTAATGAGCATTGTATTCATTTGGGATCATCCTCCCTCTTACAAGTAAAGGTTTAAGGTCTTTTCTCTCTTAATGAATTAAGGAGAGAAGTAATTCTTTCACTAATAAAGATAAGTGAGGTAACTCTCTCACTAAGAAAAATGAGAGACGTGATCCTCTAGAGGTGAGGAGAGAAGTCATTTTCTCTTTCTAAGGTCTAAGATGACACAAGCTTTTGTGTGGAAGTCAATCTTAAGGTTGAGGCCCAGGGAAATCTATTGAAATCTCCTTATCTATGGCTCAAGGTGGTTGCATGGACCATAAGTTAAGAATATAGTTTAAAAAGTTGCTTTTCTTAAAATAGACATGGTGAATCCATTTTTACAATATCTCGTGATAGAAAGCTGATCTCTAAAAATGACTTGCCAAAGTTATTAGAAACGACAAGATCTACAACTTTTTTGTTGGACATTTTCCCAACCAAGCAACGCATAGAGAGGTATTCCAAAATTGGTGCTGCAAAGTAGGTCTTGGAACAGCCACAACTTGCATGAAGATCAACCTTTCTGATCTTCGCACTCAACTCTCTCTCCAAGAAGAGAAGCTCTTGGAGCCTATAAAAGGGAGGCTCTCCTTGGGTGTGGAGGAGGTGAAGGAAGCATCACTTTGCATGTATGCAAGAGAAGGAGAGAAGGTGGTTCGAGTCTCATGAAGTCATGTGGAAGCTATGCTAAAAATCAAGATCCAAGAGGAGATCCCTACACATATTTTGTAGGAGAGACTCAAAAAGGATCAAAAGGTGCCAACTTTCAAGTTATGCAAGTGTTAGTCAGTTGTATACCATGCAAGGAACCGTAATCTTGTTCCCAAGATCTATAAGTTAAGAATTGGTTTATGTATATCATAGGAGTTTGCTCCTTGTCAATAATATAACTCCACAAGGGGGGGACAGGTCCATCTTTCAGTCCCTAGTGTGTTGTCAATCTCTCTATCTCTCTCTCTTTATCTCTGCATCTTTATTTTCTCTCATCTGTTCTCTCTTTGTGCCAAAAAGATCAAGAAGCTACCTAATGTTAACAATTTGGATTGTGTTTCCCACTTAAAAAGCATATGTATTTTTCCTATAAGTCTAAGCTATCTTAAAGTTTGCATGCCACTAGAATCACCACTAGAATCGGTGATTCGATGACTACTTTGAAGAACAAAAAGAAAGTACATGTAGGGTAAAGGGGCCAATAAAGTGACACTTGTATTTTTTCTATTAGTCTAAGCTATCTTAAAGTTTACCCACCACTAAAGTCTAGGATTTGATGGCTACTTTGAAGAACAAAAAGAAAGTACATGTAGGGTAAAGGGGCCAACAAAGTGACACCCTCCTAAAAGAAAATGCACCCCATTCCAATTACACAACAATTTTATAAAGAAGATGTAGCTTCTTTTTCTACTTAACATTATGTTTTAAATTACAAATGAGCTTAATGTGAGTGAAATAATTGAGCCATGTACATTTTTTTATATTTTGGAATTTATAAAACCTTAAAATAATGCATCCTTATGTGTCATTCTATTAGCCCCTCACAAACCCACTTTCATTAACCCTTCATTTACAACTAGGGCTACTTAATAAAAATATTAAAATGTCTCTATGATTTTTCATTTGAGTTTCATATGATATATATTTTTTAACTATTAAAAAATATTAACGAAAATCACATTGGGGAAGAAAAGGTTATAAAGGAATCCACTATATATTGACGGAATTGTCTGCAAACGGATATGTACATTTTGCTAAGGAACGTTGGAAGGGTTTTCCATCTCAGAGTCAGACCTCAAGTGGTTGTCATCGTTGTGAACGATAAGGATGATGCCGCTGCTGCTGTCGTTGTTATTATTGCGGTGATCAACGGGTTGGGATAGTGAAGAATGCTTAGGGGAAGACAAACCAGTTGCAACATAATAATCAGGGCCTGCAGCTGCTGGCGGAGGTACGGGGCCGCATACAAGACTAGAGCCTCCTGCCGTGGAAGTGGAGGGGATATTTGTATATTCAGGGCATAAGAGCGGCGGCGCCGCAGCATCAGCATCATATCGACGATGATCACGAGCATTAGCAGCAGCTGATGACGACGAAGAAGAAGAGGAGGAGGTGGTGGCCAATGTCGGGCTGGGCGCCACGTTGGCATTGCGAGGATTTGATTCCGGCATCTCTTGAATCACGTTATTAGTATTAATTGGCATGACGCGTGTCCCACTTGGCGAATGAGCACTAGCCGGCTCTGTTGTATAATGATAACTGACAGCTGAATCATATGTATGGCACCTATAGATTGGCGCACGCGCATTTACAGGCGCTGTAGTGTGATGATCATCAGCAGCACTAGAACGATGATCAGGACTGGCTGACTCGATGGGCATCACCCATCTACTGGACTTACTACCTCTCCTGCTTTGGCTCTGCCTCAGATCAACTGAGCTCTTAAGCTGGCTATGGCGGCCGCTGCAGCTATTTCGATTTTTAACTTTATTGCCTCTCTCGGATTTGCGTTCTGATATTGACCGCATGACGCCTCCCCCACCACTCCCGTCGCCGCCACCTCGGCCGGCGCCTGCGCCCACCGTCCAGTGCTCCATGCGTGCCTGTATTGTTGTAACACACATATATAGAAGTATAATACTATACCACTCCATAATCAATCTATTTGATATAGTTTGTGCAAATTTGAGCATCTATTTGGTGTGTAATTACCGGGCAAATCTTTAGCTCTCCCCTTCCTCTCGTAGTTATGTCATCCAGAATCTCTCCATCACTCACTGACTTGCGCATGCTCTCTGCTTTCCCCAGGCCATGAATTTCAGCTTCCTGCATCATGAATAGTGCAAAGAGTTTAATAAGTCTGCTGATTGAATGTCAGGGAGGGTTAAAGCAATCATTTTTTCCAAAAAAAGTAAACGGGGTGCTAATTAGTTAGTAGCTGGTTAGCAAATGCTCTAACGAGCAAGTTGGCAATGCTATTCTTTTTTACATTTTCCCATGTGACTTTCCAACGTGAGGAAAGGGGGTCTCTTTAGCCTTGTTTTCTCCTATAGTGTTTAACATCATAAGCTTCTGCGAGGCACCACATTATTCCACATACCTAGCAGCTAGGTGTGGTTGGGACCAGGAGACTGCCATCCCCCTGGCCCCAACCAACCTACTTAGGTGTGCCGTCCCTCCCTGCAGGCAAAAGCTCATGATGTTGTAGTACATCACAATGTGGGAATATTTCTAAAACTTCTACTAATAATCAATATGCAGCAAGCTCGTGTAACTCAAAGAATCTAGAGCCCACCGCTACAGCTCTTTCATGAGGAATCGCAGGTGCCTCCTCATACTTAGCTGCGTCCAATTCCCACAGATGCTCCGGTTGGAAGAAGCGTGGTAGAATGTATTGGCGAATGAAGAGCAGCAAAAGGAACACCAAGGGAAACAGAACACCAACCACAGGAATCCAAGTGATGCCCCAACAGATGAGCAGGAAGATCAGTTGGAAGACTGTGAACTGGATGATGGTCCTGAATGGCACTGTTTCCACAAATGAAGCATGGAAGTCCTCCAGCACCCTGTTCCAGATGATATTAATTACATGTGAGTTTTAATCATGCTCATGTTTGGCATCGTGTGCGGAGGAGTAGAAGTCCTCCTGGAAGACAAATTAATATAACCGAGCCCGTATAAGCTGGCCCAATTTGTATATCGTATGCTGAACATACTTATATCGTCGACTTGGCGCTGTCAAAATGAGCAATAGTCTCTCCCAAAATTGGTTTCCTTGCACAGTCTCTATGGCCATATAGAAGAAGTAGCCCCATAGGATGGAGATGGGGATCTTCTTGAGGAGGGGCATGGCGCCCACGCAGCATCCGATGAGGATGGCTTGGATGAGGTTGGTGACGCGCTGCTCGTTCACAATCACCGGAAGGAGCTCATCCACGTCCTTCTCCGGATCGAACAAGCTGCTGTCCGCCGGAGCACGCGACTCCATCAAGTTCGGCACGTCGTGGCCGCTGGCCTTGAAACTCTTCAGCTCTCCTAACTCTTTCAGATCCTGATCATCATCAATCATGAGCGGCAACAGCATTGATTATGGATTAGATCAATAACAAACATAGAAAAATGATCACCAATCAGGCGCCTTGGCGTAAGTCATCAATGACCCATATCATATAATTAGATTGCAATATGCCTCTAAATTTATTCGTACATGATTAAATTGACTAAGACTTGAGCAAAACAATGGCCAATACGCTTCTAATTTACTTACACATCATTAATTTTACAAAGGCTTAAGCCAAATTTTAATAGTTTAAGAGCATTTTGTGGAACAAAAACGAACATAGCCAGCAGCTGATTCATGCTGAGAACTTATATCTGTACCAAATCAACAGAGCCTTGGGGGGACGTTTTAAAGACTTCTTGCATGGATCCGTATAACTCCTTAAGCGTAACTTTGTCTTCGATGCCTTTCTTGGCCGTTTTAACTAGGATCTTCCTAGCCATCTGCTCAACGAACATTGAGGATATTATTGAGTCTACACTATCCAACGGTTTAGAAGCCTTGATCAAACGATGTATGTCTTAGAAATTCTGTACCTGTTTGTTCAATTTAGCAAGGCTTTTCGTGTGCAAGGGAGATTGAGGAATTAAACCACTTACTGGAGGAAGTCCTAAAAGGCCACAAATGATGACCTGCACAAACCACGACAAGAGCTTAATGATTTCTCCTGTATATGCATGCACATGTGTGCACGCGCATGTATGGCGTACACGCGCGCGTGCATGTGTAGATGAAAATCACCGAGAAGAGGTACCATGAGTCCTAGAAGGAGCATGTCGTAATGGTGAGCTGAAGGAGCTTGAAGATTGAAGGTTTCTTGTTCTGCCATTTGAGCTGCCACACCATGATCAAAGATGTAGATGCCACTGATCATGAAGGCAGGAACAATGGCCATGAATATGTAGGCATATGGCACGTCGCCCATGTCCTATACACATACGAGCACCAAAATGGGTTATGGGACGTTAAATTGTTTAAGTAATGCACCCTTCCCCCTCTAGACCTTTTCATAGGAATGTATGTGCATAAATCTCGCATATTCGCATACTTGATGCATCCCCTATGTATTATTCTAGGTCACAACAATTAATACTACTAATATGTGTCATGGTCAACTTATCATGTGACTCGTGAGGGAAGAGGGAATATACAAAACCCGCCCCACCTGCAAGAAGAACATGCTGCTGGTATACAAATTATAATGCTAAAGCTAGACTGGTATAAGCACCTTGATGATAGTCCATCGAGCAGCAGCCGGGAGGCCTGTGACGGCAGAGCCGTCCCAAGGGTTGGGGCTGGAAAGGCGCCTGGGGATACCAGGCGGCAATGGAGGCCGCCCGGCGTAGGAAACCCCCGTCCACAGCACCACCATCAGCGCCACCCCATAGTCCGCAACCACCGCGCGTAGCCCAGCTGTGCAAAATTACATGTCATTTACAGGACACATCTCTCAAGATTATATACTCTCCGAAGTGATATGATGATACTGAATCCTGATTATTCATATTCTTCCTTTAGGGCGCAATAATTGATAAATTCTCCCCATAATTATCATTCTGCCCATAAGTATGTTTTCGTGAATTTCACACAATCCGGACTCAAAACAAAAATAAATACCATGCAAATACGACAGATTATGATACTGATGCCGTGACTAATGGACGATTACTGCGTAAAACAGTATGCAAATGCAAATCTACCAGTTCCGTATCGCCAAGACCTCGCTCCTCTGGTTTTCAAGGCCGTGTAAAGCAGGCCCAGGCAGAGTATGAGCCCAAAGAAGCCGTTCACGCAGAGCCATGCAGCAGAATCCGAGGCCGAAAAACGCCTTCCATTAATATCGTCGAAGGTGGTGCCCTCGGAGCCTTTAGATTTACGAAACTCGCCCACGGCCCCCTGGATCATCATTAAGCCCCGGCTCAGTTTAGACATCATAAGCGAATTCTCAATCATTAGTAATGTTCAATACACGATGATCAGCCGCTCTTAAGTACCGTTTAGGCCCTTTATCAAAACACGAGTTATCTGTCGATAATAACGAAGGATGTAGGGTGTCGCAATGATTTCTAGTAGACAGCTAGTCCAAATTCTATGCTTAATCACACATAATCGATGGTAATAATTAATTATAAACATTGATCCCTACTCTACCTTGATAGCTTGTTGTATGAAGAGCAAAGCAATCAGCGCCTCGAATAGCTCCCCTGAAATCCTTGTAAACCTCTTTGTTATAGAGCTCGCCCCATTCAGTACCGCGAATACCATCAAAATCAGACCGGCCCACACGCACATCCTGCATTCATTATAAGGCCCATCATCAGCTTCACAAAACTACACCATACGAGGATCATCAGAAGGGTATTATAAGAAATGATCAGCGCTAAGCGGAATATAATTTATTATTAATGTTCTCTAATTACCGAGAAACATTCTGGTTAGCAATCCAATTATATTGACCATTGATCCATACCATCCCGCCCACGCTACGGAAAGGCGTGGCCCAAGGCTTTCTTTTGTCTTGGCGAATTCGTATAAGTCAGTGTAGATGTACACAGTTGGCTCGGATACCCCCAGGATGATCAACGGCTGTCCTCCCATGACGGCATGAATTATGCCACAAATGGCCGTGGATGTGAGTGTCTCGAACGCTGACAGAGTTCCCTCTGCACAGGCAATCCACTACAATTAGATCACCTGCGCCGAAGTACAATCAGAATTACTGCAACTCTTCGAATGCACTTACAGCCAAAACACACATCAATGCAGTACTATGGAGATCATATTACAGAGTTACATTGATCATTTCATTCCTTATATATTGATCACCTGTATCTCTGTGAAGCTGTTCTCCAAACACTATCACGGGAAGGGCGGTCGCAAAGAAGATATAGGCTGTGGGTACCAATATCCTATTTGTCATTCACACAAGAAGAGTAGGTTAATCAATGGACATAATTAGATTAAGCGCTCTATTCCAACCAGAAACAAGCTGTTAGTCCAAGATTTCGCTAATAAAGCAAGATAACAAATACTACTATTTACCTCAGGCCTGCAGCAACACCATTGTGCCAATCTCTTTTGTAAAACTCAGCTCTTCCCTTTACATCTACCAGGATACCCTTAAAAGGGACGACACGACGCCTCTCATTTTCTAAGACGTCTCCATTCTGATCGCTGTTGAGATCCATACAGGAATATATTTGCTGTTAACGAATATGAATTAAGGGTCAGCTTACGATTAGCTACAGCAGCTCAAGGACTGTAAAGAACTCTAGCCGTTCATAGATCTACAACTAGAATTAGTCTATAACTTGTGTAGGAGCTGATCTGCGTTATCAGATTCCTGTCTCTGATCAGCACTTGAATCAGTACTGTTCAACCGAAATTCCACGCCACCCACTATGAACAAATCACAGATTACCGGCTTATTCTGAGTTTCTCTGAGTTGCATCATAAGAAACAGAAGCAAAGAGAGCGGATCGGAAACAAGCTGAGCAAAATGCGATAATCGTGTTCGATGAAGCAAATCAAGGTGTACTGCAGATTATAAAAGGAAAAGGAGGCGCATTATTATATTTGAGCGGAATATTAAGTTGCAGCAGAAAAACATATGGCTTGTGACTGTGAGGACAATTGCGTATTCCGATGGCTATTCACGTCATGATAAACGTTTTTCCTCTTGTTTAAGGGGAAATTGAAGTATATCTTTAAAGTAGATTTGATAAATGTCAAAACTTAAGCATCTATCTCGGAGAGAAAAAACTTCCCCTTGGAGAGAGAAAAAGTAGCCTTTGCAAAAAGAAGCCCGTATTTTTAGGAATTACAGGAGACAGTTCTTAAAAGAGGAGTGCATTACATGTGCATGTATACATGTCTATTTGAGAGAGAGAGAGAGAGAGAGAGGTAGGGGCAGATTTGCCCATGGTTGATGTGGCTTGTTATGCATGACTATAATACCTTTTCTAGCCTTTGGTTGCTTAAGTGCAATTTTTTCCTCCTCCACAAGGATCAACATGGACTCAATATATGGATTCAACAACAATCTTCTATAAGACCTCCCAAGTGCTTGGAAACATGTATCTCACACACCCCAACTTTGGATCCGTGTAATATCATGATGATGAGAGAGAGAGAGAGAGAGAGAGAGAGAGAGAGAGAGGTTGTGGTAGAATTTCCCATTGTGGTATATTTGGTTTGTTATGCATGATTATAATACATTTTGTAACCATTGCTCACTAAAGTACAATTTCTTTCTCCCACTACAAGGGATGAGGGATATTTCAATGTTAAGTTTCAATGCTATTACAAAAAAGTATCACCATCGATATAATTATTAGTGTAGATGTCCATATAATTGCAAATATATGCATTGGTAAATCTAGGATAGATATATCATTGAAAATATTGGTGACTATAATAATGACATCCATACTAGCATTTTTATTGGTTATAGTAGTGCAGTTTTTTATGTATATATCAACACCATAAAAAATAGTGTGGTTGAAATTTTCACTTTCTCGGTATTGTGTGTACAGACAAAAGTATACAAGAGTGAGAAGGAACGCGTATGCAACAAAACCATTGAGGTAAGTGCATTTTACCTCCCTCCATTTTGCATTGGCTAGTTGCTTGTCTCCAACACACTCTCTTTCCTCCAAACTCTCTTACAAAGAAGACATGGCCTCAAAGTAGGGTTTCTTCCTTTTGCATATGAGTCTTCATGGTTATGAGAGCTATAGTCCAAGTGAGAAAGTGTGTGTTTGTATGTAAGCTTGAGAGAAGAAGGAAAAATGTCAATGTAGGTTTTTTTATACCATTGTTGGTTTGATGTTGATATAAAGTGTATGCATGAGAGAAAGAAGATGAGAGATTTAATGCTTGCTTTTTTAAAAAAAATGTTTGCTTTCTTTATCATTTCTAACCTCAACATTATAGTGTAGAATGTATGGACACAGAGAGAGAGAGAGAGAGAGAGAGAGAGAGAGAGAGAGAGAGAGAGAGAGAGAGAGAGAGAAAGACACACAGAGAGAGAGAGAGAGAGAGAGAGGAAAATTTGAGTGTGAGAGAGAATGAGTGAATGAGGGTGAGATAGAGTGAACTTGAGAGAAAAATGGAAAGAGATAAGAAATCAAGAGAGAGGGGTATGCAATTTTCAGTAAGTTATAAACTTGCTCATAGGTCGCATACTAGGAGAAAAAAACTTGGGGTGCGAAGAGGCCGAAGGGACACATGTTCGATGATAGCATCTTCATCAAGCCTATGATGTGAGGTATGCTAAATGACATTTTTAGAATATGTATATGATTCAATATTAAGGACTACATACACAAAATATTTGAATGTTAATTATAATGCAAAATCTAGATTTAATCTTACTTAATAGTCTTTAATATATATAATTATAGTTTGAATTATAATATGTTTAAAATATCTTAATTAAAATTAAGATAAAGATTAGGAATAGTATAAGAATTATGATTCAACTATATTTAAAAGATTCTTAAATAGGATCTTGATTAAGAATAGAATTCAAAATTCTTTTAAAATTTCTTTATTGGAATTAGAAAATCAATTTAAAATTTTGTTAATCAAGTTTATGATTAGGATGAAAATAAAGACAAGGATTACGATAGTGAGGCCCATGTTAGGGAGAATAGGTAGCTTACATGTGAAACATTGTTGCTACACCCCAATGAATTAATGTTTTAGAAAACTAAATCATTTGTGAAGTAATTTTTTCTTGTATTTATGAGACCCTAGGATATGTATATACAAGCTACAATGCAAGTTAGGTTAGAGTAGGTAAGTGTAAGCAAAATCCTTATTTATGCTAAGTGTAAGCAAAATCCTTGTTTATGCTTAGAGTAGATTTGCACTAGAGACATGTGAAATAAATGGAAGGAACTCTTTAAGCTATACATGTGCATATTAGGACACTTATATTTCACATAAACTTAGCATCTATAGTAAACTTAGGCATAACGATATCATAAACTTAAATACTTACGCTAATCAATTTAAACTACACATATTGTACTCTAACTTTGATATGCCTACATCTTCATCAAGTTCGAATGAGGCTTGACATAATTTTACAAATGAGAGATCGATGAATCAGTGAACACATTACTTGTGTATAGTGCAAGATAGCAACTAGATAACAATATTGCATCGTCTTCCAACATGTAGAACATTATGGAATATTTGATACCTCTAAGTTACATAAACATATGTGAGAAGTTAACTCATCTTTGGCATGACTCCTAACTCTATTCATTGTACATATAAGCATTGATAAATACTTAATCAATGAACTAAAATGTGCATAACCATAAGATGAGAAGCTCTCTAAAAGAGCAAATGTTATCAACCAGTGGGGACATGTTTGAAGATAGTATGCAAAAGCTCAAGGAGAATAGTTACTGGAGGAGGCATCTAATGGAGGGGTTGAGAATGAGACTCTATGCAAAGATGGCTCCAATTGAGGCAGAGATGAATAAAATGATATAATCTCAATGAAAAGGAGGCTTTTGTTGAGGGGTTGGGACTCTTCTCTCTTAAATACTTGAGTGAACCTTCCTCTTTGACGGATACTCAAGAAGGAGGATTCAAGTTGCAATCAAGCTCTCTTGTTTGCTTCATTCATTCATTGCAAAAAAAGGCCTCTTAGACGCACTTTTAGACGCGGTTTTTGAATATAGAGAAAATCTTACGAGCACGTCTACCCACCCGTCTATTTGCACGTCTACAAATTCGCGTCTATAGTCGGATGTATTAAGGAATTTACACGCAGAAATAGATGCGCAACAGATGCACATATACACGCGTGAATACAAGCGCATAAAAAAACCAAAATTTTTATTTATATAATTTATTTTGTGCATCTACCAGCGCGTCTAACTAGCAAATTAGACGGGCATATAGACATACCCGTAGACGCGCTTTTACAAGCGCCCATAGACGCGAACAGAAAACAAAAAGTCTCATTTTCTTAAAAAAGATATTTAATTTCTTTTTTAAATTTGAATTATGTAGCACGTGTATAAGCGCGTGTACTCTGCATTTTAGACGCGCTTATAAACACGCGTTTTCTGCAATTTAGACGTACGGATAGACACGCAAAACAAAACTTGAATGCTCTCTAGTTTTTTTTTTCCCCTTCCATACATCAGATTGTGCATTTGGGAAAAAGACAATGGATCTAAAAGCACGAGAATTAAAAATAAAAGTCCATGTATTCATTATAGATCAAAAGCATTTACATGGGGAGTTTAAGTGCTTGCGACCTAAAGTGTGGCCGCAAGTAGTAGACTCAAAGATAGATAATAAATATACAAGAAAATAAGGCCATAGAGGAGGTATGGTGCTCCTCTAGGAATCGGAAGAATAAATATCTTCGCTAGCACCACCATGGCTACTAGCATCGCTATCCCCCTCCTCGCTATGCTCCACATCCGTGTTCGCCTACACACACAAAAGATCAAGGTTGTTTACGTAGACATGGTGGAGAAAAAGTTATAATTAGCTATACTTTTAATAGGAGAGTAAGAAAAGCATATCTCCTCTCGCTATTGAATCCTCATAGCCTGGTTGTATTGGTCCTCAGTGATGAGATCCTCCTCATAGAAGTGAAGCCATGTGGTTGCGCGGTTATGGCCTTGATGGTAACCTACCTCTCTAGGAGTAGGTATCCTACCAACAATAGTAGTCTGTAAAACAATTATGATATATACAAATAATTATGAGACACAATGTATTAGAACAAGTTATATAAAGAATTAAAAGAAATATAAATTTTAAAAAACTAGAAATCAAAATATACTTACAAACTCTACCTCCCACAACTCTCTGCCGCCCGATCCGTAATGCGACTATCCCATGGTTTCCATTTGGATGCGTCACATCTCTATGTGCTGGTGACTCTTTAGTTTCTCTGCTGCTTTCTTCTTGGCTTTCTTCCACTCTATGCGGTGGCACATAGGTGGTTGGCTATAGGCTCCACACCCCTCCTCTTGTCTCCGCAATGAGTCTTTGGCGCGTGTCATGAGGTGGGATCTTTTGTTGTGAAGCAAATCCCTCACTTTTTTGCGTCCCCAATCATCCGAGAATCGCAGACCCTCAGGATTTGGGTACCTCCTATGGACTACTCTCAACACCTCCTGCCACAAGCCTCTTTTCTGATCCTTGAAGTAGACAAAACAATATGTATACGTCGCATGCACGACACTCCTCATATACGCCATTACATCCCTTCCTTCATCATCATGGAAGATGCCACTAGAATCTGTAACTCTATAGTACTGGCGTATTGGCTCCTCTACGTGATCTACTAGTGAGAGTGATCGCTCGCCACCACCTAGGCAACCCCCACACAAGCCTCATCCTCCCCCTCGACTCTCCCTCCTCCCTCTCTGTCGACTACCCTCCGTCTCACTAGATGCATGTGCTTCTGCAGATGCACGTGCATCGGCTGACGCTTGTGCTTCAGCCAATGCATGTACATGTGCTGCACATGGAGTACCTGTAATTGGAGTTTGGGAAGTAGTGCCAGGTAAAGACGTCAGAGGTGTTTTAGATATGACGTTGAACACCTCGTGTGATGTGGGAGAGCGGCCAAGGTGTCTGGTCATCTCTCCCATGAAGTCTTCCCTACTAAGAAAACCTTCAAAAATTGCATTGACCCCCCTGTTGAACAAGGCCAATGTATCATTCATGTGATCCAAGTCCGGGTCATTGCTAAATGAACCAGGATGTGACATCTACAAAAAAAACACAAATTTATTTGTATACAAAAAGTCATATATTACCTTCATCCACACCTAAACATTTTCAAAGAGCCATAATCCTTGATCCAATCCAACATTAATTATGAAAAATCATTTAGTGAGCCTAGAATCATTATGTAAGAGAAGGCTTTTGATACTCATAGAATTTCATTTTCTTCAAGTGTATTTTGCAAGCACTTACTAAGGTCCATTTAAGTGAAACAAAGGTGTAAAAATCCCATAGAAAAAATACATGGATGCTCATGCCACTTGAAAGTGCTAATAATCTAGCTTTCTTTAGACATTGAGCATAAAACTTAAGTGCTAATGCTTCTCATAAATAAGAAATCTTTGGGAGTCCCACTCTCAAATATGGGGTTAATATTTAGCCACTTGATCAAATCTTTACTCATTTGAAAGTGCAGCTTGGAAGATTCCCAAAATCTCTAATATGGTATTAAAAGTATAATGCTACCTAATTCCCTACGTTGGAAGGCTAAAGCTTCTAAAAATTTGATCATGAATCAAGAAAACTTATCAACACAAATATGGGATTGGTCACATTCATCATTGCAAAAATATATTATTTAGGCAATGGAAATTATTTTTTATCAAAGCTGACTGGCGCATATAACCGTGTTTAAAATGTAGGATAGACGCGCTCTCAGATGTGTCCCTAAAGTCAACCCTCTATTCAGAGCGCATCTATATCCGCATCTGAGATGCAGGATAGATGCGCTATCATATGCAATCTCTAGGTCAATGCTTCTAGCGCGCGTGTATCCTCGCGTGTCTACTGCAGAATACACATGCCTAGAGACGCGACTCTGAAGTCAAAGCCTCTGTGCAAAGCGCGTGTATTCTCGCATCTCCGACGTAGAATACACATGCTCTGAGACGCAGTCTCAGATGCAATGAGAGAAAACATTTCTTCGCATCTATCCCTGCGTCAGCACTAAAATGTAGACGCGCTGGCAGACACGCTCAGTCGGCTGATTTTTGTCCGCCATTCATGATTTTAAAAATGCAATCATAAATCCTAATACACACAGAGAGAGAGAGAGAGAGAGAGAGAGAGAGAGAAAGAGGACTCACCTTGGTTGTTTGGTGTGGCGGGTGGTGGCGCTTCTTCCTTCTCCTTCTTCCTCTCCTTGGTGAGTTACTCTTCCTTGATGCTTACTTGCTGCTTTTTGTCTCTTCCCTTTGCTTCTTCTTTCTCTTGTTCTCCTCTCTCTTGTTTTCTCTTTCATCCACTACAAGATATAGATCTTATAGCGACGTTTAAAGCGACGAAAATACAAACAACAAAATTTTCCCCCGTTGTCGCAAAAAGCGTCGTTATTGACGACGCCATGGAATCGTCGCTATTTTCATCGCTATATGCGTCGCTATTTGCGTCGCAAAATGCGACGCATATAGCGATGCAAATAGCGACGCATGCGACGCATATAGCGACGCAAATAGCGACGCATATAGCGACGGTTACAGAGAGTTTGCGACGCTGATAGCGACGACAATAGCGACGCCTGCAGTAAATTTGCGACGCAAATAGCGACGGTAACAGAGAAAAAAAAAATTTGTGGCAGGGCAGCTTGTATAGCACTGTGTGCTGTATGAGAGCCATACAAAATAGTTTCTGCACTGCTGCATACAAAGCGTTTGCAAACAAAAAGAATCTATACTGAAATCATAAAACTGATAGATGAAATAAATACATGATATCGCATAAAATGCGATTGGTACAATCATAAAACAATATCACTAATACATAGAAAATGTCTACATAGATCGGGCAACTAAAAACTAAAGGTATGTGAGCGCTAAGGATCCGAGGGCGAGCTACAAATCGTCGTCCCCCGAAAGCTCGTCCCTCTGCAAAGGAGCATCAAACGGATTCTGCAGAAAAAGAAACAACATATCAATTCACCATACAATAATGCATTCAAATATCTCATGGTAACTACCGACATGAAAGATGAGAGACTTACTGGGCCACCGCGTCTGTACAATCGGTCGATCAATGATCTGAGACCGTGCCTCTCTGCATATTGAGTCTCAAGGCCTTGCGGATCACGATTTGTAATGGAGTGCTGCAAAGAAAACAAAATGCTAACTGTTAGAAACATGATTGTCAGTACAAATAATATCTCAAAAAAACAAATAAGCAAAACAAAAGAGAAACTTACAAAGTCCTCCAAATATGTCCTGTGGCCGCCACTCCCAAGATGATGTACCGATCCGGCCTCGATTCGTGCCCTCGCCGCCTCCCGCTACTGACTCCAACGTCCTGGCGAATTTGTAGCCTCCTCCCTCAGTCGGCGCCAGTCCTCTGCATCTAACCACTCGGGCTTTGGAGCCCCACTCTTGATTGCCTTGCGTGCGTCGGATCGTCTATGTGACATGTATGCACGCATGCAATCCATCATCTAGCCCGTAGAGAATCTATCCACTGCGGCTGGCACCGAGAACTCCTCGTGCAAGGATGCTACTATGTACTCCTTGCTCCCCTCCGGTATGTTCCTCCAATGATCCAGGACGTTGTGCCGAAAAACTTGTTGGCACAACTCCCTCATGCGAGCTATCACCCTCCTCCCCTCATCATTCATGATGATAGCTCCTGACCTGCCATCCACTAGGTATCCATAATCCCTAGGAGTGTGCCTCGTATGGGCCCTCTCCCATCTCCGTCCACGCTTCTGGGCATATCCAGGAGACCCCTGAACATCCGGTGTACCGACGGGGGTACCCTCTCCCGGAGTGCCACTAAAAGGGGTGCCACCAGAGGGGGTGCCACCAAAAGGAGTGCCA
Source organism: Lygodium microphyllum (assembly GCF_053477565.2). Taxonomy (NCBI): domain Eukaryota; kingdom Viridiplantae; phylum Streptophyta; class Polypodiopsida; order Schizaeales; family Lygodiaceae; genus Lygodium; species Lygodium microphyllum. The sequence continues at coordinate 115,685,829 of NC_141163.1, forward strand.
CCAGAGGGGGTGCCACCAAAAGGAGTGCCACCAAAAGGCGTGACATCTGCCGACGGCTGTGCAAAAGCCGGAGTAACTGGAGTGGATGTCCCCACAGGTGTGACAAATCCTGGAGGTGACTGAGCTCTAGCTGAACGACGAGACGGAGACACCGCGTCCGTGTCTCCACAGCAGCACCCCCTGATCCTCCTGCAGTCGCAGTCCCTCCCTCTGGCCCAAGTCGCGAGCGTCGAGATCGTCTGCTCGAAGCTGAAGCATCTGATCACACTGAAGCTGATCTAGCAGAGCGCCCTGACGAAGAACGAGACAACTCCTGATCTGCTATCTCTCTGAATCTCGCGAGCTGATCTGGAGACATACGTGCCATCATCTCCTGAAACTCCTCATCGCTCATCCCTCGACTCATCCTGAAAATATCGATACCTGCAGAGATAATAAATAATGTTAGAATAATCAATTGAAACTATACAAAGCGCATTAATATAAATCATTTTTGAAAAAATCCATCTTAAAATGCATATCTTATCTACCTTTATGGAAGATCTAAACAACGAATTGAGTAATACAATTCTCCAAGAATGAAGTATTCTATGGTCCCATGTTAATCTCCTGACATAACTCTGCATACACTGGAAGGTCGATAGACATGTCACCACAAAAGAACGAGTCTGCCTCGTTCTCAAAAAATTCTACGACTACTGTATTTCCATCATTGTTAGCCGATGCGGGCTCCAAGCTTGCGGTGGCCTCCACCCCTTGTAATTTGGATCCCTCTATTTGCATATATTCTTCATCTATGCCTGGAACATCGCTTTGATCGTATACTCTCGCACCTCTAGGAGTTGAAGGTATAACATACCACCATTGAGGTTGTCGGGGATTTGGATAGAAGATTACCTGTTCACAAACACTTACAAACCGTCTTCAAACCATTGTGACATAAAGCATGTCGTATTACAATTAGCAAGCAAATGACTAGAAGATTACCTGTTCACAATGTGCCGGCAACACAAAGGTGTCGCGCAAATCCATCCATTTTTTTCGGAATCTATTTCGAGAAATCCAGATGGACCTCATCGAACCGTTGCGCCAGCTCCTCCAAGTACCACTTTGAACCACTGCACATCGAATATTATCATGGAGAAGCTACGGTAATCCACCGTAATAATACTTTGCAAATTCCCAAAATACTCCATCTCATCCACAACCGTGTTCGGATCCGTTGCTCGTCGCCGGCTCTCTTGCTCAAACCTTGCCATGACACCACAGTCCATTGTGGAGCGCATTTTGTCAATACGCTCCACCCGAAAATGCCGTCCGCGCGACCACGCTGCACTATATATTTTGTACTGCACATTGAAACACTCAAATTAGATGTAGCAAACAAATTCAGATACAACACATTCTAAACCCCTCATTACCTTTGGACTACATCCCCTCGAGAACTCCCACTCCTCCATTGAGACCTCTGCCCCTTCGCTGGATGCTGCGATCAAGGCTCCATGCAACCATCGTGTTGACATAAACCGCGGCATCTCCTCCATGCCTTCGGGATATCGAATCGGTCGGTGACGCGTACTGTGTCGGAATTCAGCTCGCGCTTCCTCTCGATCTTGCCTTGCAATCTGGTAGTTGGCGAGCCACGTCTCCATAGAGACATGGTGCAACATACAAAAGCGATTCACTTTCTCTTCCATTGAGGCATCCATTCTTTTTTCTACCCCATTTCCAACCACCACATCTCCAGTCAGCCTGTCATCGTCCTTGAGCGTCCATAGCATTTCATTGTCTGGTTCCACCGTTGGTAGCCATTGTGAGATATGCACTAATGCCTCTGACACCAACCAACCCTCCGCCATGCTACCTTCCGGACGAGCTCGTTGTCGCACAAAGCCTTTCAGGGTTTTCATGAAGCGCTCCAGGAAGAACATCCATCGCGTATGGACAGGTCCGGCAATCTCCACTTCGTCCACAAGATGCACAAGAAGGTGAACTTGTATCGTGAGCATGCTAGTGGGCAGGTATTTCTCAAAGAGACAGACCGTCTCAACTGCTCCCTGCCTTGCGGATTCAATAGAGGACGTCTTAATCTCTTTCTGTGAGATCCATTGCACCAAAGTCGACAGCTTGTAAATGGCCCCGCGAATTTCTGGAGTTAGGCATCCCGCGATCGCGATCGGTAGGACAAACTGCCACAAATGAGAAAGCATTAAGAATAATGGTCACTTTTCAAATTTCAAAATGTCCACGCTAATTAAAATCCATTCTGTTCACAAACCTGACATATCTTATGCCAATCATGGGATTTTAGCCCAGACATTTGGTCATCTTTAGAAAATGCGGACCTAAGAGAACGCATCATACCCGTCGGAGTGCGGATAGACTTGATTACTTGCTTCACAATGCGCTCTTCTTTGGTAGACAAAACCCAGGGAGCGCGAGGAAGCTGCACTCCCCCTTCAGCACTCGACTGCGGCCAAAGCGCCTCCATCTTACCTACCTCCTTTAAATCCATTCGTGACCCTATAGTGTCTCTCTTTCCTGTGATGTGGTCCCATAGCAAGCTGCCCACATTTTTGAAAATATGCATGGGATCCAACAAGTGGTTGACCTGTAAGTGGGTCCAATATGGCAACTCGTAGAAAACTGAGAACCGTCGCATTCCATTTGGATGTGATTCTGGGTTTACCATTTTCAGCTCGTACCAGCTTGCAGCGTTCATACGTGCTGGAGGTCGTCCAAGAAAACCTTCCCTGAGTTCATGATCCTCCGGCAAGAAAGTGGCGTGTCCTTGATATACCATCTTCTTCATGGTTCGTGACCTTCGAGAGTCTAACTGTGGCCCACACAATGGACATGCATGATAACCTGAGGTAACGAGACCTGCAAGGCGATCCACGACCTAGTGAATACTTGATTGAATGAAATAAAATATAGATATTACCGGCGTGAACAAAGGTCTGCTCACCTGAGCACTCTCCCAATCCCGGAAAGTCATGCATCGTCCACATGAGAATGGCTCGAATGTTGGCTGACCGCCAACCATCGCGCCTGCTCATATCTTGCACCGTGATCCCCTCCTCCCACAAAATCTTAAGCTCATCGACTAATGGATGAAGATACACGTCCATATTTTTTACTTTGTAGCGGCCCGGGACGAGCAAGCTAAGGATGAGATGTCCTTTCTTCGTAGAAAGCCATGGAGGAATGTTGTAGTTGACAAGCACTATAGGCCACACACTGTAAGAAGTCGAGCGCAGACCGAATGGGTTCACACCATCCATGGCGAGACCGAGCCGAAGATTCCTTGGCTCTCGCGCAAAGCCTGGGAAGGTAGAGTCAATGTGGCTCCATGCGCGCGAATCTGCTGATATTCGTTGCACTCCATCCGTAGACCTATTCTGCACATGCCACGTTGTCAAGCTTGCCATGGCAGACGTGCGAAACATGTGGTTTATGCGAGGGATGAGCGGAAAGTGTCTGAGGACTTTTTGAGGGATGGTCTGCCCTTGCAAGTCCTGTCGATACCTGTGAGCACCACACTTTGGACATGTCTCCATAGTCTCGTATTCATCTCGAAACAATATGCAGTCGTTGATACATGCATGGATGTTATTGTAGTCCATGCCAAGCTTCCGTAAAACATGTCGTGCATCATCACGAGACTCAGGCATGGTGTTTGCAGGTGGCAATATATGATATTTCAATAATCTGAAAAAATCATAAAACACCTTGAAAAATCCATCCATATTTACAATAATACTGTTTTTAAAAAAAACAATGAAGTCTGTATGCAAGGTACCTGAATAACTCAGTCACACTCGTATCGCTCCAACCGTATTTTGCTTGCACACTTAAGAGTGCAAGCAATGTCTTCAACCGAGATACTCGGCACCCATCATATAATGGTATGGATGCTTCCTCTCTAAGCGGGTCAGATGTCTCAACATCCATGGGAATCAATGCATCGATCATTGCCTCCATCTCAGGCTCCAAGATTGTAGGCAAGTCGGGAAGGTTGTCTATCTCCTCTGGCATTGACGATATAGATGGGCCTTGCGAGTGGTCTATTGGCTCCTGCCATCCATCCATCTCACGTCCACGAACTCTTCTAATTGGCTGCAAAGGGTGCACTCCCCCTTGGGTCGAGACATCACCCCCCTGGACACAAAATTTGCCAACAAGACCCAATCTTATTGTGTATGGTTTTCAATTAGCTTGAGAGTACAATGCATGAAAAATGCTAACTTGAAAATACCGTTTGCTGAAAATCTGCAATCGCCTGATCAATAATCTCAGGTTGAAACTTGCCAAATCGTCGTACGTGTTCTATAGACAATCGGCGTTTTTGTCTAATTGCCAACTTGCATTGAGAGCAAGGACATGGGACACGCTGATTAAGATACGACTCGCGGTCTTGAACAATAGGACCTTCTTCGTTTGCCATCTTATCTACATTACAGCAAACGAGGCTTAAATGGATAGCTTTTTGGAGATGTACGTCAACTTACAAGTTGACCATAAACCTTGCATTGTATATAGTAGTCGAGAGATTTTCCGATGTTATATCTCGGCCTTGTATCATGCTCAACGATTTGTTTGTCCCGGTAGATAATTTTTTGTTATATCTCGGCTTTGAGTATAAGTAATCCATTTTAAAATTAATGCGCGCCATCTATGAAATTTTACAACTATAGTAATAAAATTTATTTCAATCAATTCTACTCATAGTCATAAGACCTGAGAGAAATTATCCTATACTCAATTTAAGGGATCTCCACTTCTATAACAATAATTTTGGGTTAATTTTGATGAAGTATGTGGCCGTATGCAAAGCACATTGCATACCATTATCGATACGTATATTATCTTAAATTTCATTCCCTTCCCTCTCTCTCTCCCTCTCCCTCTCCCTCTCTTCCTCTCACCCTCTCCCTCACCCTCTCGTTCTCTTTCTCTCCCTCTCTCATTTCCTCCCTCCTCCTCCCTCTCCCTCTCCCTCCCTCTTTCTCCCTCTCCCTCTCCCTCGCTCCCTCGCTCCCTCTCCCTCCCCCTCCCTCTTTCTCTCCCTCTCTCATTTCCTTCCCCTCCCCCTCCCTCTCCCTCTCCCTCTCCCTCTCCATCTCCCTCTCTTTCTCTTTTTCTCCCTCTCCCTCTCTATCTCTCTTTCTCTCTCATTTCCTAAACAAGCAAAAAATAAAGTGATTTAAACATCCTCCAAGCAAAAGGGAGAGGGAGAGATACAATGCACTCTCCCTCTCTTTCTCTTTCTATCCCTCTCTCATTTCCTTCCCCTTCCTCTCCCTCTCACTCTCTTTCTCTCTCATTTCCTCTCCTAAACAAGCAAAAAATAAAGTGATTCAAACATTAAACAAGCAAAAGGGAGAGGGAGGGAGAGAGAGAATGCACTCTCCCTCCTTCTCCCTCTCTTTCTCTTTCTCTCCCTCTCCTATTTCCTCCCCCTCCCTCTCCCTCTCCCTCTATTTCTCTTTCTCTTTCTTTCCCTTTCCCTCTCCCTCTCCCTCTCTTTCTCTCTTACTCTCTCGTTTCCTCTCCTAAACAAGCAAAGAAGAAAGTAATTTAAACATTAAACAAGCAAAAGGGAGAGAGAGAGAGAGAATGCACTCTCACTCTCTTTCTCTCCCTCTCCCTCTCTTTCTCTCCCTCTCTCTCCCTCTCCCTCTCCTTCTCTTTCTTTTCCTCTCCTAAATAAACAAAAGAGAACGATTTAAACCTTCAACAAGTAAAAGAAAGAGAGAGGGAGACTCACCAATGAGATATGGCGAGCGTGGGCGGCTTCTCTTTGCAACGAGGGCTCCTCCTCTCCTTCGCGAACAACGACGGTGGCGGTGGCGGTGGCGGCGGCGGCGGCAGCAAGTCTCTTCCTCCTCTTCTTTCACAAAGCCTTGGCTCTCTCCCTCGCTCTCGCTCTCAAAAGGCGAAGAAAACAAAATGAAAACGGCGCTCTGGTCTCGGCCGCGCTTTTTTTCCCTGCGGCGTCGCTATTTGCGTCGCAAAATAGCGACGCAAATAGCGACGCATATAGCGACGCCAATAGCGACGCCGATAAACACCGTCGCTAATCGGCGTCGCTATTGCCCCAGTCCCTTGTAGTGATCCTCTCCTTGGCTTTCCTTTTTCCCCTCTTGTGTGTTTGAAATGAAAGAAGAGGTGAGTCATGAGGAGGTGAGGCATGAAGAGACTGCATGTCGGCTAAACTCGAGCTTCAGAACCACAAAAAACGCAAGAAAGGAAATGCATACTTTGAAAAGAAATGATTTAAGTATCTTTTGAATTTTGACACGTGCGTCTATTTTGGCGTGTATATGTGTGTCTAAGTTTACATAAACACGCGTATAGACGCGAACTTAGACGCGCAAATAGATGCAAATTTCGACGCGTACGTAAACGCAGATATAGACACGCATTTAGGTTTTATCATAATTTTTTGTTTTTAAGATAAGTTTTGATAGTGAATTCTTATCATAAGTTTTAATGTATTTATGATGAGTTTTGTATATTTATAATTAAGATCTTTGAATAATTAATACGCCAGCTTGAAGTTTTTATGTAAACATATGAATGACAAATTTTTTTATGTTGTCATGAATTAGGTTTAATCATGTCGTCGCCATCACCTAGTGCGGTGCATGTTGATGAGTCAACGAGCACATCCTCAAGTGAGGATGAAATATTACATCTTCATAATCGAGATGCATGGCTACGATGAAAAATTAAATGCATGTGTGATTGTTGTCGAGGGTGTATTTTTCGAGCACGTTGAGTTGCAATGTCACACCTCAGCATGTATGGAGAATGGGACCGAGAAAAATCACCGATATTCATTGTTTTTTTTTTACACTAAGGTTGCTAGTCTATGTTACTCAATATATATCAACATACATGAAACTCTCTTTTGTGGTTGAGCACGATGCGGTGCCACATCCTCAGATGCTCCCTCCCAGGTATCGAGAGGCTGCAAAATGTCGATGCAAGGAGGCAGAGTCTTCAAGAAGAGTGGAGACTGACAACCATGATAGTAGCCCTCATGAAATGCCCCATCAAGTCGTAGAGGATGAGATTTTGGACAACATGGTACACCATCTATTTTCACAACCGAATCAGGGAGGAGATCACTCTACGAAGCCAGATGATCCACTATACGTAGCACCATCTACTCTGTTGTATGAAGATTGTACGTACTCCGTTCTTCATGCATTCCTCGAGATACTTGCAAACAATTTATGGATGGAGAAATGTCAGTTTGGATGTGTTATTGAAGTACGTATCAATTCAGTTTGGCTTATGAATCATAATATTAATTGTTCTATTTTGAAATCAGACATAAATATATGTTGGCGGTTTTTTAACTCACTTTTAAAAACATATGTAGGTTATTATCATAAATGCTTCCAAAAGAAAATAAATTGCCAACTAAGAGAGAGCAAGAAAGACATTACTTGACATCTCTGGGAGGCCTCGATTATATCAAGATCCATGCATGTGTCAATGATTGTGTCTTATTTCGTGGGATTCATGAGTTCGCACGACAGTGTCCTATTTGTGGTGAATCAAGATACGAAGTGGAGATGAAGTCAATGGATGTGCCTCGTAAGGTTTTGCGACATTTTCTGATTGTTCCACGTATAAATCTTATGTTCAAGTGTAAGTCTATTGGAAGCTCATGTCATGGCATGCTAGTCATCGTTCAAGTGATGGAAAATGGAGGATTCCTACAGACACACCGACATGGCAACATATAGATAATTTGTAGCCCGTTTTTAAAGAAGAGCCAAGAAATTTGAGATTTGGTTTACGTATGGATGGAATCAATCCATTTGGCATCAAAAGCACATCATATAGTGTATGGCTAGTGATATTGGTGAACTATAATATTCCTCCATCCATGTCAATTAAAAAGGGACATGTATGTTGTCCCTTCTGAATCCTGGCAAGCACAAGGTAAAAAACATGGACATTTACTTAGAGCCTTTGATTGAAGAGTTAGAAATATTATGAGAAGGTATTGAGGTGCAAGATACAAGCGCATCTACATCCTCTAGAGATTTCACATTGAAGGCCATGTTGTTGTGGACCATGCATGACTTTCCAGGATACGGAGAGTGTTCACGTACATGTATATAACTCTATATTTGAAATTCAAGACTCGAATCAATTGCATTTTATTAATTCACTTGTTTGCTCAAGTTTAACCACATCAGGATATCATGCATGTCCTATTTGTGGTCCCTCTCTAGTTTCCTCTAGGCCAGCACGTTTAAAGAAGGTTATCTACGACAATCATCATCGATTTCTTCCTATTGACCATCCCAAATATGTTCTCCCTACTAATGGAATGACTCCACAATCTCTAACCATTCGAGATTGGAAGGAGAGATGGATTAATGCCGACAGCCACCCTCCACTCGACATGAGTCGTTAAGAAGTGCATTTCTCTCGATTAACTTTAAAGTATTTAGCATGATGAATTGTTTACATAATATATTGTTTTTTTGTTAGGTTCTCTATATTTTTTCGTCTTTCGTACTAGACTAAACTCAAGATCAATCACCTGTTGGACCCCATGCACATATTCAAAAATGTTGTATCTACATTATCGGATCACTTGATAGGGGCTCGTGATTCAGTCAATGTAAGGGAGGATTTATGTAACATTGGTCGCATGAGACGAGCCTGGCCATGCATTGGACCCAGAGAAAATATTGAGCTACCCCATGCACCTTGGATGTTGTCAAAGAACGAGGAAAAAATAGTGAAGGAACAAATATGTAGCTTTCAAACACCCACAGGATGTATGAGATGTCTCAAGGGAGCCTTCATAAAGAAAAAGAAAAGAGATGTGGAGCAACTCTCTGGTTTGAAGTCCCACGATTAACACAAAATTATTCAAGTAAGGGTATCTCTAACCATGAATATAGTAATTAGTGGAGTAACTATGTGTAAACTTTGGGGTATGATGACTTTCTTCTCAACTAATCATTTGATCTATGAATATTGTTTACATTTAGTTCGTACTGTTGAGAGAGAGAGAGAGTACGAGAGAGATACACAAGACATGCTCCCAAAGAATGATTCATATTGATGTAGAGTTAGTATATATAGGTGAGACCCAAGTCAAGTGAGAGATGATATATATAGTTGTAACATCCCCACTCAAACAAAGGTCTCTCGCTGCGAGTGAAAAAACCCTTGGGGAGAACAAGGGAAAAACCCGAGCCCCTACACATACCTACGATACAAAAATGATTTACTATAAAGTTTTCTTGAATACAATGATACATGCCTCAATCAGTGAGACAAGAACTTGGAACAATACCAAGTGCATGTCTTAATGAGCTAAAGCGAGCTTCACTAAGAGCTTTTGTGAAGATGTCTCCAACCATTTGATCACTGGGACAATGCTCCAGTATAATGGAACCTTTCTTGACTTCATGTCGAACATAATGATAATGAATAGCAATATGCTTTGATTTACTATGTTGTATATAGTCTTTGGTAAGACTAATAGCACTTTGGTTATCGCATCGAAGAGGTGTACTAGATGATGAAGGATGTCCCAAATCTGCAAGTAGTTGTCGAAGCCAAACTAGCTTGCGAGCTGCCAATGATACAAGCGCATCTACATCCTCTAGAGATTTCACATTGAAGGCCATGTTGTTGTGGACCATGCATGACTTTCCAGGATACGAAGAGTGTTCACGTACATGTATATAACTCTATATTTGAAATTCAAGACTCGAATCAATTGCATTTTATTAATTCACTTATTTGCTCAAGTTTAACCACATCAGGATATCATGCATGTCCTATTTGTGGTCCCTCTCTAGTTTCCTCTAGGCTAGCACGTTTAAAGAAGGTTATCTACGACAATCATCATCGATTTCTTCCTATTGACCATCCCAAATATGTTCTCCCTACTAATGGAATGACTCCACAATCTCTAACCATTCGAGATTGGAAGGAGAGATGGATTAATGCCGACAGCCACCCTCCACTCGACATGAGTCGTTAAGAAGTGCATTTCTCTCGATTAACTTTAAAGTATTTAGCATGATGAATTGTTTACATAATATATTGTTTTTTTGTTAGGTTCTCTATATTTTTTCGTCTTTCGTACTAGACTAAACTCAAGATCAATCACCTGTTGGACCCCATGCACATATTCAAAAATGTTGTATCTACATTATCGGATCACTTGATAGGGGCTCGTGATTCAGTCAATGTAAGGGAGGATTTATGTAACATTGGTCGCATGAGATGAGCCTGGCCATGCATTGGACCCAGAGAAAATATTGAGCTACCCCATGCACCTTGGATGTTGTCAAAGAACGAGGAAAAAATAGTGAAGGAACAAATATGTAGCTTTCAAACACCCACAGGATGTATGAGATGTCTCAAGGGAGCCTTCATAAAGAAAAAGAAAAGAGGTGTGGAGCAACTCTCTGGTTTGAAGTCCCACGATTAGCACAAAATTATTCAAGTAAGGGTATCTCTAACCATGAATATAGTAATTAGTGGAGTAACTATGTGTAAACTTTGGGGTATGATGACTTTCTTCTCAACTAATCATTTGATCTATGAATATTGTTTAAATTTAGTTCGTACTGTTGAGAGAGAGAGAGAGTACGAGAGAGATACACAAGACATGCTCCCAAAGAATGATTCATATTGATGTAGAGTTAGTATATATAGGTGAGACCCAAGTCAAGTGAGAGATGATATATATAGTTGTAACATCCCCACTCAAACAAAGGTCTCTCGCTGCGAGTGAAAAAACCCTTGGGGAGAACAAGGGAAAAACCCGAGCCCCTACACATACCTACGATACAAAAATGATTTACTATAAAGTTTTCTTGAATACAATGATACATGCCTCAATCAGTGAGACAAGAACTTGGAACAATACCAAGTGCATGTCTTAATGAGCTAAAGCGAGCTTCACTAAGAGCTTTTGTGAAGATGTCTCCAACCATTTGATCACTGGGACAATGCTCCAGTATAATGGAACCTTTCTTGACTTCATGTCGAACATAATGATAATGAATAGCAATATGCTTTGATTTACTATGTTGTATATAGTCTTTGGTAAGACTAATAGCACTTTGGTTATCGCATCGAAGAGGTGTACTAGATGATGAAGGATGTCCCAAATCTGCAAGTAGTTGTCGAAGCCAAACTAGCTTGCGAGCTGCCAATGATGTAGCAACATATTCAGCTTCAGTTGTAGAAACCGCAACACATCGTTGTTTTTTACTGGACCAAGAAACCAAACATCAATTTACAAAGAAACAATTCCCACTTGTAGATCACATGGATAAGTGTGAACTTGCCCAATCAGCGTCTCTATATCCAATAAGGTCAAGAGAAGTTGAAGAAGATAAAGAAGAATCCTCTCGATGACGATAAATAAGACCAAATTCATTAGTACCCTTGAGATACTTAAGAATACGTTTTGCAGCACTCCAATGAATAGTGGAAGGGAAAGAAAGATACTGTCCCAAAAAATTAGCTGCAAATAAAATATCTGGTCTTGTGTTTAAACCAATAAATTGAAGACAACCAACAAGATTAGCAAAAGGTTGATGAATGGCTGATTCTTCATTGCATGTTGTAGATGTACCCTTGGTAGAGCTTGAAAGAATGGGAGTGTTGGCAGAGTGCGCATTTGTCAACCCAAACTTCTTAACAATATCATTAATAAACTTTGTCTGGCGAAGAAGAAGAATGCCTTGTTGTCGGTGTCGTTGAACTTTAATACCCAAACAAGAATGTATCTCACCAAGATCCACCATTTCAAATGCAGTCGATAAAAGCTTCTTCATAGCATCCAAAAAAGCAATATTATTTGACACAAGAATAGTATCATCAACATAAAGAGCAAGAATAATAAAATATTTGTCCTTCCTTTGGATGTAAAGATTTGGGTCAGCAAAACATGCAACAAAACCTTTAGATGTGAGGAGCTGATCAATCTTAATATACCAAGCATGAGAGGCTTGCTTCAATCCATATAATGCACGATGAAGCTGGCATACAAGATGCTCCTTTCCTGCAATCATAAAACCTTCAGATTGCTCCATATAGATTTCTTCTTCAAGATCTCCATTGCGAAAAGCCGTTTTAACATCCATTTGGTGAATTTCTAGATCAAATAGTTTGCAAAAGCCAAAATCATACGAACAGTTGGGGAGCGCACAACGGGAGAAAATGTTTCTTGATAATCTACTCCTACAATGTGTAAGTAACCTTTTGCAACAAGTCGTGCTTTGAACTTATCAAACGAGCCATCAACTTTGGTCTTGGTTTTATAAACCCATTTATATTTGATAGGAACACGATTTGGGGGGAGTTCTGTAAGAATCCATGTACCTTTGGAGATTAAAGAATCGTACTTAGCTTGCATAGCTTCTTGCCATTGATCCCTTTGAGACGAATTGATAGCTTCCATATACGATATTGGATCCTCTTGGACAGACATAGCATCATCAAAGACATCATATTTAATAGAATAGAATCCATGCTCTATCTCAATAGGAAGATCGACATAGATCTCTAAATTTTCATCAATCTTCTTTGGAGGTGAAGGAGGTTTATGATCATCAGAATTAGTAGAATCACAAAGCAAGTAAGGAAATGCACTAAGCAAAGACTGTGTATCATCTGAAACATCTGACGACCATGTGCCACCCATAGTCTTCTCATCAAATATAGCATCAGGACTAATGAGAACCTTTTGAGAAGAAGGATCATAAAATTTGTAACCTTTGGAATGATCTGAATAACCAAGAAAAATAACCTTCAAACCTGGAGGATCCAACTTATGTCGAGTGTCCTTGGGCACATGAATATAAGCAATGCAGCCAAATGTGCGAAAGTGAGAGACTGAAGGTGTCTTCCCTATCCAAGTTGTATAGGAATTTTACCAGCAAGTGCAGTAGTTGGAAGATGATTTTGAATAAAAACAGCTGTTAGAAGTGCTTCAGTCCAAATCTTTCGAGACAAACCAGAGTGTATAAGCATGCAACGTATAGCATTAAGAATCGTGCGATTTTTGCGCTCAGCAACACCATTTTGCTGAGGAGAATAAGGAATTGTAAACTCATGATGAATACCTTGATCCTTACAGAAGTCATCAAATAGATTGGATACATATTCACCGCCATTGTCACCGCGAAGCGTCTTTATAGAGAATCCAGTTTGAAGCTCCACACTTATCTTGTATTGTTTAAATATAGGTAAAGCCTCAGACTTATATCGAAGAAGATAGACATGTGTGTACCGTGAGAAATCATCAATGAAAGTTATAAAATATCGATATTGAGACTTTCAAGCAGGAAAAGGACCGCAAATATCGGTATGAACCAAATCCAAGAGAGCACAGGAATGTGATGAAGTAGAAGTGTGGAAAGACTAACGATGGTGTTTTCCAAGTGCACAATACTCACATATTCCCATACGTGGATGAGATTTAAGATCCATACCTTGCACAAGACCATGACAATGAAGATCGAGAATTTTGGCAAAATTGGAGTGTGCAAATCGTTGATGCCATAATTTGCAATCTGCATCTCCAGGGGCAGTAACAACATTTTCAACTGTATCATTCAATGATAGCTCAAATAGATTACCATGTCGAGGAGCCACTGCTATAGTATTCCCGTCTTTCTCTATACGACATTGATTATGATCAAAGCCAACAAACAAACAAAGATCAGCTAGACGAGCAATAGAAAGAAGATTTCTTTGCAAATTTGGAACATGAAGAACTCCTCTTAATATTCTAGTGGATGAAACAGCCCCCAGATATAAATCACCCACTCCTTTGACTTGACAAGTCGTATCATCCGCAAGGTAAACAAACTTCTTGACAGGAAGATAATGATAATTGTGAAGCCACTGCGATTGGTATGTCATGTTTCCAATAGCACCTGAATCAACGATGAATAGAGAACCATCATGAACATGAAGTACCTTTTCTAGAGAGATATCATAATGGACGAAATTGAGCTCCTGATGAGTATGATCATCATCAGTTATAGTTTGTTGAACAATATAAGCTCGAGAACGTTCTTCATCATATCTGTGTTTATAACAATGGCGAGATGGATGATCTGTATGTGCACAATAATCACAAGGAGGAAAACTTTTGGACGAGCGAGGTTGCTTTGTAGTAACTCCATGCTCCTCATCATATTGACGTGCCCAGCAATCAGAAGTCACATGACCTTTCTTATTACAATAAGAATAATGTTTGTTAGGATAAGCAAGACGAGAAGATCTACTACCTGGATTAGGGCGTCCACCCTGCTGAAAATGTGAAGCAGGACACTTGTGAGCAACAAAAGTAGCATCAAAATCCCTTTGTTCGCGAGTGACCAAAACAGCATCAGATTTTTCCAAATGATGCTCATGACGTTGAGAATATTCAATAAGAGATATACATGCTTTGTCAAAGTGGATATCATCCTTGTTAGACAAAATAGTGATGATATTGTCATATAAAGGATCTTTGATGATATGAAGAAGTTGAGTTACAATCTGATTTTTAGGAACAGCAGTGCCGTCAGCACTAAGCCGATTAATAATGTCTTTAAAAGCCTCGATATGAGAGTGCATAGAAGTACCAACCTTATATTGAAGATTCTTCAAACAAGTTTGGAGATATAAAATTTCGGTGACCAATTTCTTCTCAAACATTGAGATAAGATACTCCCAAATAGCATGAGAGGTTTCCAGATGAAAGACATCCAACATAAGTGAGTCAGGAAGTGCAGACAATATATAACGACGAGCCACTTTGTCACGACGAATCCAATCAGTATGATCAATTTTTCATTGTTCAAATAATGGACCATCAGTAATCACATAATTGTTATTTATCACATCAATAGGTTGAACTAGGCAAGACAGGTCGCCCAAAACAATATCAAATAATTTGTCACCTTCAAGAATTAGCATCATCTTTGCTTTCCACCCAGGAAAGCCTTGTCCTTGGAAGAAGGGAACTGAACGTTGGCCAGACGGATATCCATTAACAATTACGCAATTGGCCATACATGTATGTCGAGAGAAAACAAATAAGATGAGATCACAAAATCTGCAAACCATGATCAAGACGAGCGTAGTTGAGACATATGACAATCAAAATAGGGATATGCACGTAAGAACGACGAAAAGTATTGAGTGACTAAAAAGAAAGCCCGAAATAGAGAGGCATAACGTGCAAGACGAGATGACGCATATAAGAAAAGTGCTATTTTGGTCGAGCAAAGAACGTGAACGATAATAAAACATCGCTAAAAATAGCAAGATTTTTGCTTGTCGTAATCAACATCATTAACGAAGACGAGCGATTAATAAACTATAATTGGGGATTAATAAACGGTAATTAGAAATACAGTTTTCAATAAAGAATCGCAGATTCGAGCAGAATTGCTATCTTGAATCCTAAATTATCATAACTTTTGATCCAGAACTCCGATTGACAAGCAGTTTTGACAGGATTCGAGAGCAAGACGAGAACTCCGATTGACAAGTGGTTTTTAAAGACAAAATTAAATAATACTTCTAATTTGAACAAGTTCATGTATCAAATCATCACTTGTACAAAGAATTCAATCAAGTATAAACAATGAAACAACTTATCTTCCTTGTTGTTGCTACGCATCCATAGCTCTGATACCATGTTGAGAGAGAGAGAGAGTACGAGAGAGATACACAAGACATGCTCCCAAAGAATGATTCATATTGATGTAGAGTTAGTATATATAGGTGAGACCCAAGTCAAGTGAGAGATGATATATATAGTTGTAACACTTCCTACTAGCATATCCCATTGTGTATCCAAAGATGTACATGATATCATTTACAAGATGGGAGAGCTTGTGAGGTGTGTATACATTGTATTTTTTCATTATATTTCTTTGAATTTCTACACAAAAATAAAAAATTCTCAAACACATCCTGACAGATACGTGAGCTCAAAGAAGATTGATCCAAACACATTGCAAGATGTTCGAGTATTATTTGTTGAGGTGTTTTGTTTGGTGGAGGAAATTTTTCCTCGATCCATTTGGACTATTCAATTACATTTACTCGTACATTTGATTGATGAGATCGAACTTTGTGGGGCAGTTCATGCAAGGTGGATGTTTTTTCTTGAGCGCTTCATGAAAACCTTGAAAGATTTTGTGAGGAAAAAAGCATGGCCTGAGGGAAGCATGGCTGAGAGTTGGTTAGTGCAATCATCCCTTGTTTATATCTCTAAATATCTTGCTGAAGTGGACCCCTCTCAACCATGACTATGGAAAGATAATGAAGACTTGAGGATGACCTCTATAATACCTCAAGGAAAAGGAATGAGTAAAGTGCTAACAAAAGAAAAACTTCGTAAGTTAAATAGTTTTTGTGTGCTCAATAGTGATCTAATGAGCAAATGGGTGACACTATATAATGAAGCAAGGGCAAGAAGAAAAAGTGAAAGACAAGCATTTCACACCAGATATGGACTTAATGTCTCATTTCCAGATCATCTAAATGCGCTCCCACGTCACATTGATATAGATTGGTTACATGAGAAAATGGAGAGAATGGAAAAAGAGGAGGAAATTAATATATCTCAAGAAGAGTGGGAATACGCACGAGGTTGCTTATCAAATGTGAGACATACTATCAATTAATTTGTTTCTATAAGTTATATTTTATATAAATAATTGATATGTTTGATCTTAATCTTTTACTACTAGTGCACATTATTCAATGCTATTTGGTGTGAGGGTAAACATCTTCGAACTCAACGTATAGATGAAAAGAGATATACCCTAGATTGTGGTGTCCTTGCTCACTTCGAGGATACCAATGGTACCATGGAAGGTTATTGTGGCTTGATCCAAGATATTCTGACGCTTTACTTCAGACGATTCTTTATATATGTACTGGATGTGAAGTGGTTTAAAGAAGTGGTAACAAATGGTGAGCATTACACAATCAGACGTCATCCAAGTGGTTTTGTAATCATTGACTCTACAAAATTTCACCAAAACAAGAATGACACATTAGTAATACCTCAATAATGCGAGTAGGTATATATACAAAAGCTATTTTTTTAATATGTATACATGTGATACATATACACAATATAATAAGTATTTAAGTTTCTTGCTTTTGTTTTTCAAATACAGGTTGTGTATCATCCAAGGGTAAAAAATAATCGATGGTGGTATGTCATCCCAATATCTAATTGTTCAAAATCAATATATGGTAATATTACCGACATAGAGATAGCAGATGACAATCCAATATATGGTAATATTACTGGCATAGAGATAGCATATGACAATCCAACAATTAATGATGATGTACATGATGACACCAGAATGGATGATATGCGTAATATAGTACAAGATGAACCTCACGAGGATGTTCAAGGAAACGCAGAAGAAGACAATAATGTGATTGTCGATGATATTGATGAAGTTATTGAGCAATATAGCAACACATCTAATAGTGGGATAGACTTATTTGTTTCGTTACCTCTTGGTAATATAGACTTATTTGTTTCGTTACCTCTTGGTAACATAGACCTAAAAGTAGATAGTTTAGCAAGGGCTGATCTCATTGAAGATGAGATGGATCATTCATTGTAACATACTTAATTTACTTAATGATTAAATTTGTATTCTTAATTCTATGGTTTTTATCATCCGCACACGTGCATACTCAATAATCAATAGTCAAGTTTAAAGCTAAACTAAATTTTCCATAATAAAAATGAAGTATTTTTTATCATCTTCAAGTAGAGAAATAACGAGATACATATTGCAATGCTTGCTACTAATTGTATAATAAGGTTTCAGTTGCTTGTCGCTAATTACTTATATCAGGCTTGTCAATTGGAGGAACTGCCATTCATTAGAGAGCAATACAAAAATAATTATTAACTCTAGTTTTTTTATTCAATGATTCAATGTGTATTCTTAATTCTATGGTATTTATCATGCGCACACGTGCATACTCAAGTATCAATTTCAGGTGGTTAAATAATTATTAAATCTGGTTTTTTATTATATTAAGTCCAATTTCAGGTGGTTAAATAATTACGCGTCTGAAGGTGCGTCTATATTAGCATCTATTTACGCGAATATATAGATGCAAAATTCGCGTCTATTTACACGCTCTTTTACATGCACACATAGATGCAATGATAGACGCGCCCGACTTTGTGCATCTAACATGCGTGTCTATGCCTCGTTTCTGTTGTAGTGATTGATTATCCTTGGTGTTTATAAGTTATGTCTATAGGGGACCCTTTGAAAATGTGAACCCTTTTCCTTGGTGGGTAGCTCCAAGATGAGGGTCCGAGTTGTGATCAAGATCTACCATTTTCTTTGCTCCTCGATATTTATCCTTGGTGTTCATAGATAATGTCTATAGGGGAACCCCTCCCTCTCACCAATGTGTAGGTGTTTGATTTTGTGAGTCCAACTTTAAAAAGGCAAAAAAATTTATCCTAATGATCCCAATATCTAAATCAATGAATCAAAACAAGAATAATCCAAGGGCAAGAGATACTATAAACATGTCAATACTTTTATTCCTTTGAAAGGCATGTGCTCAAGGCTATGATGCCATAAAGATACATACGAAAGATCAATCACAACCAAAAAATGGTCAATAGATCCAGATACAAGCAAGAGATAGAGTCTATCAATCTTGGCACCTCTAGCAAAACAAGATTATCATATGTGATCTTTCATGAAGAATCACCAAAAGATACATGGTACTTATCATCATCAAACTTTCTAGCTAAAATAGGGCTTTTAGTTAAATCTAGGACATGACTACATCACTTACACCAATGGTATCCAATACATTGTCATCTCCCAGTCTAATAGAATCCATAATAGTATGATAGCTATGAAATCAATGACGATGCAGGGTAAAATGGAATGAAGACCTTGAATCAAGAAGTCAACATTAAGAGTAATAAGGTACATCATTAGTCAATTGAGTAGCATCAAGTAATGAAGCAACAAGAATGTAGTCATCAAAAATATACTCCAAGGTATTTATGTGATCTATCTTCATGCTAGAGTTAGGCACAATATCTATGGACCTTACATTTTCCTACACTTTTTTCTTGCCTTTCTTATTGTGCATTTATGGCACTGTGGCCTAATGTGTCTTATTGCCCATAATAATGATATGTGATCAAAGAGGACTTACAACCAGGAGACTTACTATGGGATTTCCCATAAGACTATGACTTTCCCATGAGACTGAGACTTTCCCATGCTAGGTTGTGAGTCTCTATCATGGTTATTATTACCATTTCCGCCATTTCTACCTCTAATTGTAAGTGCATAAGAAGTAGAGCTACAACAATATTCTTCTCATTTACTTATTCTATAAGTAAACCACCCTCTACGTCAATGCATTTAAAACCATCTTTAGGAGGATTAGCACTCATAGTAGTGTAAAATGTATCTCATGACCTTAGTAGTGTGACAAGGAAGAACAATGACTTTATGTTATCTTCAAACTTGATATCTTGTAAGGTAAGTTAGTTGAAAATAGAGTGGAACTCATTCAAATGAGTAGACATAGGAATGCCCTCCTTCATGAGAAGGTTCAGAAGCTTCTTCATTTAATACAACTGAGATGAAGGACTCTGCTTATCATAAAGATCACATATCTTTTTCCATAAATTATATACACCACCAATAATTGAAATAACATCAAAATAAACTTTCTTAGAAAAAGAGAGTATGATAATTGATTTGCATAACTCATCAAGTTCATCTCAATTCTCTTTTTAAATATTTGTCTTTATGCCCTTGGCCTCCAATGTCCTAATGCACTTTTTCTATACCAATACCTACCATATTTGCATCTTCTAATATTGGAGATTGTTACCATCCAGCTTTTCAATGTTGAAAGTAGCACTATCATTTGATGCCCTAGAAGGACCTACCATAAAATTTTCAAAAATGACTACGAAATATAAGAGCATGGGATGTTGTAATTATAGCAAAACATCCCCAAATTTGAGCCAACAAGGAGGCCAATAGGTGGAGAATAAAAGAATACACAATTCTCCACAAACGTTAGGCACTAGAGTGCTCAAACAAGGCCACCTGTGCTCAAAGAAAGTGACTCATAAATCATATTCAATATTGTTGTCTATAAAAATTCATTAACTGATCATATATGTGTAGGGAAAATGACCAAAGGGTCAAGTTATCACTGCTAGGAATATCCGAATATAGCAACTAGGATATATAGAATGCAACTATTAGTGTAGCAACCAAGTATTAAAAAATATATAGGGTGTCAAATACATAGATGCATAGTCAAGCATTCACCACTAACAACCCACAGACTATGATAGGTAGAAGGAATCCAAGTTCTCAAAAGAAAATTACCCCACAATAGCATCTTTGAAAAGAAAGTACAAGTGTTTTCCATTGGAAGCAAATCTAGAATGTAAATTGAGAAAACTAAGCTCAAGTCATAAGTTTCATAACATCCGGGAAGCCCAAGTACATCATAAATACATTCATGAATATACACATCCAATATATCTTCAACCCATAAGTAAAGAGTCACTGTAGCAATTTCTAAATACCCAAATACATCCAACAAAGCTCAAATATAAAGCTCAAGGCACACCATAAGCATAACTATGCACATACATTAATGGAAAGCACCCATGTAAGCATGTAGGATCCCTAGATCACATATAAGCATTCAAAGCATAGAGATTCACTATTGTATGTTTTTTGTCCAAACTATATTAGAGTAATAAACCATGCTAAAACTAAGCTAAATGAGGTCTATCCAATCAAAATAGCATCTCAAAGCATCCCCATAACATCCAAGAATCAAGATAATATCTTAGAACCATTACTTAAGCATCGTGGAGTTTGATGGGTATTGTCCACCAAGTATATAAAAAATGGTCTCAAATACTAGGCCAATGGATAATCAATGCCACTCCAAATGATGCTCTAATCAATTCTCTTCTACCACAAAGTAATGCCAAGAGGTTTTCTAAGTGTTGAAGAGCCAAAGTGGGAGCTATAAGTGATTGTCAAGGTGGCTAAGAGAGAGGGTAATAGATTAAGCACAATTCACAACATATTGCTACTCTGTAACTAATGTGGATGAGGCCAAAGATCACCTAGAGAGGCTTAGAAGGTCATGGGGAAGCTCCTTGTTGTGACAAGCCAACGGAGCAAGCAAATCAATGGAGAAGGTCAATGTATACCTTTGAAGTATGAATCAATGGCTACATGAAAATAGGGGATGAAGCTTCATAGTAGGCTAAAGTAAATGATCAATGGCACTCCTTAAATGCCCACTCTAATACCCTCATTCAGATTATCGTGTATAAAATGTGCATCATATGAGTTCAAAAAAAGGGATTTTTAAAAAAACATAAGCTAGCATATGTATATTTATGGAATAAAATACTTTAAAATGTATACATTTATTCACAAAAGTGTTCTTTATATTATTCATGTATTTTTTCAAAATAGAAGGTTATTGTTAAATCATAAAATTGGCCTAGATTGAGTTACCACCATGTCTGTTTTCTCAATGTAAGTGCATGAGAAGTACATGTTGCATTAATATTCTTCCAATTAACTTCTTCTATAAGCAATGCACTCTCTATATCACTACATTTAAAGCCATATTCAAGAGTATTAGCACTCATAGAATTATGAAATGTATTCCAAGACTCAAGTAGTTGGACGACAAGCAAGAGTAAAGACTCTAGGTTCTCATAAAATTGCATGCCCCACCAGATAAGTTGGCTGAAAATAGAGTGAAATTCATTCAAATGAGTGGACATAGGAGTGCCCTCCTTCATATGAAGGTCCAAAAGCTTCTTCAACCAATACAATTGTGAGGGAGGACTTTGCTTGTCATAGAGATCACATATATCTTTTCCTATAAAGCATAAGCACCATCTTCAATCAAAATAACATTGAAATACACATGCTTAGACAAAGATAATATAATGGTGGACTTGCATACCTTATTAATCTCATCACAATGATCTCCATTTCAAATTTTTGGATTTATTCCCTTGGTTTTTGATACCTTGTTTCTTTTACACCAATACACCTGCCAAATCTCTGTCTTCCAATACAAGAAATTATTGCCATCCAACTTCTCAATGATAAAGATGGCACTATCATTGGAAGAATTTGAAACACTTACAATTATATCAAGAAACTAAATATAATATTGAATATTTTAATAATTGTAACTCATCACAAAAACTCAACAAAAAAGCATACAACAAGAGGAAGATTGAGCCAATACTCTTCTATCCATAAACAAAAAGCACTAGAGTATTGAATACAAGTGTTTGCTCTCAAAGAAACTACTTAAATTTGTTTTTCAACATAGTTGTCCATAAAAATAAAACATGAAAAAGAAGATCCCATTTCTAGGAAAATTCAAGTAGCAACCGGGATGTATAGTGTAAGTAATAATGTAGTAGAAACCACTAAGTACCAAAGGTTGTAAAAACATCCAAGGTGTGAGGTACATAAATGCATACCACAATGCATAACAAGCATGTATCCACCATTGACTACCCACTAACAATAAGTGCTACAAGATTTCCAAATCAAAGGAAAATCAGCCCACAATCATAAACTCTACAATGACAATATATGCATAAGCAAGAGAGTATAAGAGACTCTCCCACAAACAAAATACCAAGCACTCCCATTGGAAGAGAATCTGAAGTTTCCGGAGTAAAACAAAGTTCAATGCATAAAGCTCATAACACTCAAGTGTCCAAAGTACATTATGTATTATACATTTGGGAGCATATACATGTAATTGGTCTTGAAATATGCAAGTGAAGAATCACTAAAGAAAATAGTCATTTTTCAAATGCAATAAACTAATCTCAAATCCAAGATATAGATCTTAACATAAGCATATGCAGGTATAAATATAAATGCCAAGTATCAATACATACATGTAGAATTCCCAAAGTGCTTGTAGGCATGTAATACATAGACCTTCATAGTGAATGGTTATTGTCCAAACTTTCTTGCAACAAAGAAGCCTTCAAATGCTGAGCTATTTGAGCTCTACGGGATCCAAGAAGGTTTCCCAAGCATCAAACAAACATTTGGGGGCTAGAGACTACTCCAATAGTCACAATGTGACTTGCCTTCCCTTATTCTATTGCCACTAAAAGAATAAAGAATAAAGTAATGTGATTGGCACCCACTACTTGCAGTGTACAAGTATGCATGTATAGTATACAAGTAAATGTAGGCAGTTAGGAATAGGTGGCCTTTAACCCTAAAGACAAATGAAGTGGTTCTTTCCAGCTTGAAAAATCATGGGTTATTTCATATGTACCCAAGTCATGTTAGATCCCTCGATGGAGTATGTGCAGGTGGTGAAGGTGGTCACAAAGTCTTCTAAGACCTGAAGGAGGGGATCCAATGGTAAGAGCACACATTCAAGGCTAAAGTTCTTTAAGAAGATCTCAAAGATATTGTCCCCTTGACTAGCAAAGAGAGTCTCATGGATCCATGCATCAAAGTGTACGTAAGCATCCGTCACAACAAGGAGGAGGGATATGGTGGATGTAAAGAGATGAAAAAAGAATGTGTGAAATGAAACAATGAAACAAAAAATAAAGTAGTTCCACCTTGAAAACTCTAAACCATTAAAGGATTGTTCATATACAATGTTTAGTTATGGCTTTACTTAACGTATTTGTAAAGTTGACATGTATATGTAAAAATATCAATGTGACAATTGCACATTGTATCAACTACAATCTAGAAAGAGCCCCCTTCCCCTCCTTACGTAGGTGTATACATGTATATCGAATGTCAACAAAAGTATGTTATCTACATTCAAATATGTTATTGTAAATTGCAAGAATACACACGTACTCTATCAACTAACATAGAAAGAAAGACACCTTCGGATTCTTGGGTGGATGCTTGTATTATATGTGTCTTATCTCGATTTTAAAAATGTATATGTATGCTCAAAAGGATCAAGGTTAGGGTGGGCGTTTCTCTCCCCTAGTGTGTAGTTGGAAACATGCATCTTATCTTTAAAAATAGTTTTAAATATAACTACATAAACACATGATAAGTTAAAAAACTAAAATTTTAAAATGTTACAAGTGTATGATTTTGCAAAGTGATATTATTCCATTAGTAAAACAAAATCAAAAGTTTATGTGTGTTGGAGATTACGACTTGTGGAGTTGGAATTTTAATGATACTCTACAATTTTTTTAAAATGTGGAGCCACACACTTTCCACTAGAAATAGTATCCTTAGCTCTGCTTCAAATCTTCCTACATCCCAACAAAAGAAAACGGTTAACTAAGAGAGTTGAATTTTACGTGAAAGACATGTCCCTTATTGTGACTTGATACTCTACCATGTTAGGATTGCGAGTGATTTTCAATGTCTGAGTTTTGCCCAGAATCCTTGTTACATAATCCTTCGATGTACTTTTCACATGATGTACATGCTTTTGGTATGTCTAAAATTCTCACATTCCTTGAATATATGCGTAAAAATTGCAATTGGTATGAACTAACTTAAGTGTATATTCTTTGAGCCAGTACTTGGCTTCATAGAGTTGAATATATATGTCAAAAATTTTGTGCTACACATGTGCAAAATGTTGCTACTGTACTTGGCTTCATAGAGTTGAATATATATGTCAAAAATTTTGTGCTACACATGTGCAAAATGTTGCTACTGTACAATGGCCGTTCTATATTATTGACATTCAATGTCTATATGGATCCCAAGATTCCATATTATTGACCCCCTTGGGCAATATGTACTCGGAGTCATAAAAAAGTACAAGATTCTGTGTGAGCTAGTTGGTTATATGTCCCTCAAAGAGCAGTCTACCAATTTTGAGGTGGTAACGCTTAAAAGAACTTGTGAAACTCTTAACATTTTTCCATTCACAACAATCCAATGGGTATACTTTTGTGAATACAAGACAATTAGTTACATAGATATCATGAAATTGCTCATTCTCAATGTGCTGCAAGACTTAGTATTTGCAATATTTTGTGGAATGATCACAATGGATGCAATATGTATTTGCTTTTGAATGAATATATGTTGTACAAACACCTCTGTTGTTACAAGGTGAGAATCAACCTTTCTTTGTCTAAGAGCTAAAATTTTACCCTTTCAGTGCTTTGATATATGTGCAGATGCTTTCACCGTGATATATGTGCAATTGCACAGATGCTTTCACCTTGAAAGATCCCTTCATACTTGGACACATATGTACCCAACCAAGCTAAGCAATTATATTTATCTATGATCCAATGGATCCCTTGTTTATCTTTCTTGTTACATACTTCTATCAAGAGAATGCTTGTTCTTTTCTCTAGCATTATAATCTAGGCAATAGATGTAAAGAGGTATGTATTGAGCCCTAAACAATAAGAATCTTAGGTCTAATCAATAATCACCAATATGTTGTAAAATTTAATATAGCATTAAGAGATGTTTACCCTTTTGTAAAGAGACACAAACATTGATATCTACATGCATATATGTATGTACATCAACATAATGTAATGAATTAATTTCAAGGCATCACTTTATTCATACCATTTATATGAAATAGAATGGAAAGACTAATACAAGAATACACAAAGAATTTTGAAAAAAGAAATTACATTTTAATGAATATGAGTCTAATTTGACTTAATACATTATATTAAAATGTAAGTATTAAAGAGTAGTCGATATAATGATGGTAGCATATGGCATGTAAATCTAAAAATGTGTATTAGATTGACACATGAGATATTCTTATGACTCAACACATTATGAGTTATATGGATGATATTATACAAGAGTTTTATGGTTCATAGCCAATTGACATGGAGATTCAAATGGACATGTAGGACAAAAAAATCAAAGGATTTTTTAAACCTTGTATTCTAGCAAATTCATATAATCCAACACAAAGGAATCACTTACCACAACAAAATAGTTTATTGCAAGTTTTGTGCTTCACCTAAACTGTGCACAATACCTGCATGTCATAGAAACATAGCACCTCAATAATAATTAAAATAATTAATTCTTCATGAGTTCTTGCAATATAAAAGAGAGAAGCTACCTATACATTAGAATATATGTGCTACTCTATTGATTGTAGTAGCAACTAAATATTTGAAACTCATGATCATCAAAACCTATTGAAATTGTAGATATGAAAAATTTATAACTAAGTTGTTCAATTGATGAATTCCTTTTAACAAAAAATATATCTAGATAGTTGCATGAATAAAAGAAACACAAAACTAGGCAAATTTCTCTATAAAAATCGATTTTACTAAACATAAGATTGAATCATTATCGATCAAAACCTAGAGCTATAGAATCCTTGCTCTACCTTGTGTTAAGTGCTGCAACAACAATTGATCAAAAAGTTAGAACTAGCATCGAACCCTGCTGTAAAGATAGCAAAAAAGAAAAAACACAAAGAGGAAGAAAGAGAGAGTGTGTGAGTGAGTGGGAGAGAGAAAGCAATGAGCACCTATCCAATCTTGTCCAAATTGATCTTAGCAAAAACACAATAGCGATAGTTAGTATTTGCATGAAGATATACTAAAAAATAATAGAAAAGAGAAAAACATAGAGAGAGAAAAAAAGTGAGAGATGAGGTCTTATAACAGTTTTTCCAAAATGATCTCTTTAATAAACAATTACACAGATTAGAACGAACATTATGTTGTATTGAAAAGTGTTCTAGACATTTAGAACCATAACAAAAAATACAAGAACATACAGATTTGCTGAAACATAGGAATTTATCATCAACAACTTCAATAATCAAGGAAACAAAATATATCAGTAAAGATCAACCATTAGTGACCAACAAAATCATGGCACTGTCATCCTGCATTTTTAGTTTCATTCATCTAATATCAAAATATATAACTTCCTGAATTCAAGAGATGCCTGTATTTCAGGTAAAGACATCATATGACATGTAAGGTCATTCTTACATAGGGTGATCTCACATGACTACATACACACAAAGACTAATGTATGAACTAGCATTAAATATACAACGGAATTCAAGCCCTAACACTTGGTGGCACAACCTAGTGGATGATTAGGATAGTTAGGACTAAATCTACAAGCAACTAAGTAACATGCAGCGTGACCCATAGAGCATAGTTATGCCTTGTTGGAAGCCTTTCACCCCTTAACAAGCCACACTAAGCAACAACGTGAGGAGAGCCCCTCTAGGATACTCAAAGCTCTCTAGTGCAATTGCATAACTAATTGTAAGTGCCAATCAAAAAAATTATAGAGTAATTGTCAAGAACCAAAAAAGAACTGACAAGTGCAACAAAGTTAAATGAGAAAGGAACATAAACAATGATGTCTCTACATGAAGACATCCAAACTCTTGAATGCTACCCACCATGATTTGCATTTAAATCATTTTCGACAACGTGAAATTCTTCATAACTTCATTAACCACTTCTTGAACTACATCACTATCATTAGCTACATTAAAATTCTTCTACTACAGTAAAGTGGCTACATATTCTTCACTATGCCTCTTTGCTTCCAAAGCATTTTGCAACTTCAATTCCAATTGTTGACACTTAACCTCCAACATAGACACCTTCTAACCCATTGCTTCTTTCTCATGACAATCAACATCGTGTTGCTTTGACAAAAAGTCATCTTTAAACATAGTTTAAGGTCTAGAAACCAAGATATCCAAATTCCATGCCACCTTTTTTCATGCTTGTTTCACCTCTAAGAGCAAAGCATCATTAATATCCTAATATTCAGATTTAAGTACTATTGATGCATCAACATCCACCTCCAAATTTTGTATTACATGTTGTTCAACCACTTTCAAAGGATTAAACCTTTCCAAAAATAATTGATGATGAACTTGCAACTTCGCATGCATACCCATAAATTGTTGGAATTCATCCAAACACTTTGACCTAAGCTCTTTAGTCCATTTTTCAAACAAACGCACATAAATGTTATTATGATCTGTAATTGCTGCAGCTTTGCAATCTTAGCATAACGATGTGATAATAATGCATCATAATCAGCCTATTTTCATTGCAACTGTTGAGGCAACACCTTTAAATGATCCAAAGACCGCAAAGCATCAATTTTATCCTTCTTTTCCACATCCACCACATGATCAAAACCCACATGCTTCCCATGCATGCTCTTTAACAAATTCCAAAGTAATCTTCCTAGCATAGGCCTCTTGATACCCTACCTGAATCAAATCCTTATAGATTGCATACTTCTCTTTATCACCCCCAAGAAGAGCATTATTATCCTCACTATCTTTACCATGGCTTTTATCATCAATCATAGTATCTACATCGCTCTCATCTACTAACATAGAATCTAAGGATCCATTTAAGCAAGCTATCCATAGGCAAATCAGGAAACTGTAACCTGGTATACTCATATAGAGTAGCTAAAAAACATCCCATACGAGACTTGTGAAACACCTTCTTTGTTTTCAACACTTTAATCTTAGTCATGAGCCTATCATGCATTACACTAGCCCAATTAGGTATACCCATATTTTCAACATAGTATATGAGACCATATGTCTCCCAAGCAATGCAATCAGTTTTAATAAACACCATGAAGCATTCCATGAACCATCTGAGTTGCATCTTCCGGGATGTATCAATCCTTGTAAAAGTCCGCGTGGAAAAAAAATAGATCGGGCTTTTGAAATTTTTTAAAAAATATTTCCCCCCCCCCCTTATCCCTCTAGCCGACTGACGAGCTGGAGGGGGAGGGGAATAGAAGGAGTTATGAAGCTCCTTGGTGGAGCTTGTGGAGGGAGGGAGGGCATGCGTGTCGACACGCAGGAGGAGAAGATCCCCCTCCCTCCACTATTTAAACGAGGGGAGGGGAGGGGCCGCTAGACAGAGAAAGGTTGGGGGGGCCGTGAGAAGAACCGAACGCCGCCATAGCTTCGAGCTGAAGGAAGGAGACGAATCGGCACTGCCACGCCGACCATCCGCCCTCCATCATAACACCATCGACTGCTACAATCCAGTCCCGCCGTCTTGGGCGAATTAGTTGTTCTTCACCCCCCCCCCCCCCCCCCACGTGGCCCTTCCAGAAGCCCCTTGGAAGGTTCCAAGGTGGGCTTCTTAAGCCCCTTATTCTCCCCCCCCCCCCCCCCCTCCCGGGATTCTAAATCCCCCCCTAAGCCCTTACTCTCCCCCCCCCCCCCTCCCGGGATTCTAAATTCCCCCCTAAGCCCCTTATTCTCCCCCCCCCCCCTCCCGGTGTTTTAAATCCCCCCCCTAAGGCCCTTATTTTTCCCCCCCTCCCGGGGTTTTAAACCCCCGTAAGGCCTTATTTCCCCCCCTCCTAGTATAATCCCCTCCTAAGCCTTGTTCTTTTCCCCTTCGGATTTTAATCCCCTAATAGTCCTTATTACCCCCCCCCCCCCCCCCCCCCCCGGGTTTAAATTTTCCCCCTAAGCCCCCTTGTTTCCCCTTTCGGTTTTAATTTCCCCCCTAAGCCCTTGCTCTTTCCCCTCCTCATAGCTCTTTAGATTTTTCAGGTCACAACCATAGGCCTACTTTGTCCTTAGGCTACCTTGCAGACTTCCATTCTCTTGCGTTAATCCCTTCACTCACTTTCAAATCTTTTTGTGCAAGTGCTCTCGTAGTTAAGCTTTGTGTTCTTAATCTTATCAAACAAGCCGGTGTCCACACATTCCCATGTCCTAAAAAAATCAAATTCATCATCATGGATTCCTATGGTATCCCGTAAGGAAGAAATAGCCGTGAGATAAAAGATAGGGAGGGAAGTAGAGGGAGTGAAAAGAGGGGTGAAGGAGGAAGAGTGGGAAAAAGGTAAAAGATAAGGAAGGAGAAGACGGTGGAATTCCAAGAAGAAAAAGGAAAAGGCTATCTCACGTTCGAACTACGATGCCGCCGAAGAAAGTCCAAGGTGTAGCTGCGGGAGGGTCATCTCCCGGTATCCATGTGGATATCTCACCTCAAAGACAGGTTTTTCTTCTTGATGTTAATTCGGTTTTAAGTCAATCATGCAAAGAAAAATTTGTTAAGAAAATATATATTTGTTTGAGTTATTTTTAATGAAGGAGTTAGCTTATGAATGACAATGTATACAAATTAGCTTTCTTCAAATTGCATCAAGCATTATAAAATTATAGGCAAGATTAACCATTTACTATAGTAATCTATTCCTAAAGTGTAGAAATTATATCTTGCACCATTAGTCTTATTCCTTTCGCAACGAATCATGGTAAAATGGCTAAATTCATGAAAGGCTTCTTTCGATGCTCAAATTACTAGGGAGTTATCTTTGCTAGTTGCACATCTTAGCAACTGTTGTTATTTGGCATGAGTTCCTCTTTAAAGAAAACGGAAGTTAGATATTAGGAATTAACAAGTATAAAAATTAGATACACGAACTCATTTGGAAAGAAAATGTAATGGGGAATTGCTGGATGACACTCTATTAACACTTTTCCCTTGCTATTTGAGGACTTGGAACTAATAAAGTGTGTATACACCAATTTCTCAGCTAGGCCTTTTGTCCCAAGGAGTATTGTCGTCTTTGTATCATCTTGGCATTATGCTATATGCCAAATTAAACTGTATTGATTAGGAAGGTTAATTGTCACAAGGATAGTAAAACCATGACAAGACGAGTGAGATTACCTTCCAAAAGATAACCGAACCAATCTAAACATAGAAACATTCATACCCTAAACACTTGACTACTTTCCTTACCATAGGGACAATAAATTCATAAAGATAAGAAACTAGGGTTTGTCCATAAGGTTCTTAAATGAAGAAACCCTAGACCTGACATACGTCAGCTTAAGGAATCTAAGATTATTCCATCGCCGGACTTGCGCAACATGTATGAAATCATTTTGTGATTGATTCACAAGGAGAAAAGGGAAAAGCCCTCTTCAAGGACAGCAGATCCTTACGCAAGTTATCTTGCAAAAAGATGTAGTTTTGGATATCCTTCTAAATAAGGAAAGTTGTAAAATAGGAACTAGCATATCTAAGGTACCTTAGGGTTAGCCAAGTTGGGTATACCCTACACCCGAATATAAGGGATCTTCCCAAGTTTACAAGACATCTTGAAAACGACTGTTGATACACTCAAAAAGGAAAGAACACTTCCTTAGCAGTTTGCCATACAACTGGGTTGATTAATGGAAATGTTTGTGCTTGCTAGAGATTTTAGGGCTCTGTTTGAATTATGAATTATAAATTAAACAAGTACCTATACTTCACGTTAAAGGCCTGAAGGGAGAGGCAGCTTCAGTTACCCCCGACTGCCTACCTGACCCTAACCAAGGGGGTTGTTGACCGCGTCGGGAACGTGGACCGAACCCGCCGCGAGAGGTCTCTCCGTTGAGTTCTACTTGGAGCAGGAGGACGCTTGGGTACCAGGGGGGGCTCTAGCCGTAAATCCCTCGCCTTCCGGGTCCTGGACAAGAGGCTAACGCGACTCGGGATTGGATCTCGAGGCCCGCATACTAGTTGACGGGCAAAAGCTTGGAATAGTGATCCCTAGAGATTACTTGTTAGCCTTCGGGCAGATTATGGAAAAGCCTAAGGGCGGAACTCCTTGTATTTCAAAGATAAAATGATGAAATGTTAAAAGAGCTTGCTTGATGTTGTTTTTCTATGTCACGTGATAAGATTACATAAAGGAACCAGTGCTTAACAAGGTTAATTAAAGAAGCTGATTGTTATATGTCAAATTAATGTGTTAGATAATTACTTAACTAAAACAAACTGAGGAAAGTGCAGAGGATGGGCCATGGGTTCGTCCTACGGTTGGGTAGTCCCGGTTAGCCGGGAACTTTTCTCATAAATCTCGAAAGACAGCGGAATGATTATCATCATCAAAAAAGAATAATGAGAACGATGACCTAGAGTTACATCTTACCTGATTTACGTTGTTTTAGGGGAACGAAATGGGACTATGCCTTATGGCAGAGAGGTTGAGCTTTGCATCCCTCTGGTTTCCCATTCTCCTTGAACCAAGTGCAGCGTGAATCCACTTCGGACCTGGCGTTTCTGCGTAAAGTAGTTCGCTCGGGTTTGACGCTAGTTGCTATTAGCTAGTGACCCATTAGGAAAACCCTAATTCCGGTCGATC
Source organism: Lygodium microphyllum (assembly GCF_053477565.2). NCBI lineage: Eukaryota > Viridiplantae > Streptophyta > Polypodiopsida > Schizaeales > Lygodiaceae > Lygodium > Lygodium microphyllum. The sequence goes on from NC_141163.1 coordinate 115,718,075, forward strand.
CTAAGTGGGAACGGCCAGGATACTTCCGCTACGTGGCAGACGGGGGAAGAACTAGATCGCAAAACCCGTAACATTTCATGGGAGTGCCGGGTGGAGCTTTCTAGACATCCTTTTCGATGGACTGCTAAGACGTGTCCTGGATGATACTAGGGGACACGTTACAGTTGGTATCAGAGCCGACCAACAACGGAATTGTTTTTATGAAATCTCAATAAAAGGAAATAAAGAAATTATTGATGTCCAAACAATTCCTCATCTTCAAATGCTGTCTTGCAAAACTATGAAGCGTGGAACAAGTTTTTGGTGTTTCGGGTCATGTTCATGACTGCAATGCATTCTCCGCTTTTATAGACAAAGAATTGGGATGATGAACATCTTGGAGCCGATTTATAATCCATCACCGTTATACATAGAACGAAGATGGATAGGGTCTTCAGGAATCTACTACATAGCTGCCAACCGGTTCGCTTATCTACAGACCAACCTAAAGAGGATCAAGTGGTTGGAAGACCTGAAAGTCGTGAAGCTGTTCATTTTTGTGGAAGCTCACGTAAATTAGACTTTACATATTCAAGGTCGGAGGGTTGAAATGAACTCATATGTATATGAGGAAGTAACCCGTGTAATCCCAGCCGATAGGATTAAAGTGTTGGGCCGCCATGAGAAGTATGGATTCCAACGAAAAGGGTATCCTGAACTTCCAATGAATTATCGATTCCTAAAGATCCATGACCCAAAACCCTACTATTACACAGTTCCTGTAGACAAATGCAATACAACGTTGTTCTCCCCTAACTGAATGTAATGATTGAATTATCATCACATGAGACGTTGTATAAGGCTACGCCCATGTAAATATAAATAAGGACTTCTTTTATCAATATCTGGTTGTGCATCAGAGTTATTAAAAAGTTAAGTAGCTTCATGATTTACGAGATAGCTGAACTAAAGATAAGCTAACGTCAATTATCATATAATAACGTCAAGAAAACTTTTATCAAGGCACAACCCCAGGTACAGGTTCCAAATTCGCCCCCTACATCAAGTATTGCTGTGACCTAGGAGAAGAAGCTCCTCCTCAAGCAGATAAAGCCACCTGAGTTTGACGGGAGAGGCAGATTCGTCCAGTCTGATGCTGAAATTTGGATTGAATCTATGGAGGATTACTTTGAAGCAGCTGGTACTACACCTACCAATCAGGCCATGCTCGCCAAGTTAAAACTCACCGGCGAAGCTAGACTATGGTGGAGACAATGGTGCAGGGATCAGGGGACTTCAGAGGGGTCCGTTACCTGGGAAAAGTTAAAGAAAGCCGTGCAAGGGAGATATTTGCCACCTGCATATCGTACACAGAAAATGAATGAGTTCTACGAGCTAAAACAGCTAGGACTCACCCTTGACACATACTACTCTAAATTTGTCTCACTCTTAAAGTATGCGCCACAGATGGACATGACGCAGCAGGTGTCCAAATTTTGCGCAGGCTTAAATCCACCCGTAAATACCCGTCTCGAATCTATGCGTCCATCAGATCTTCAAGGTGCACTCATTCGAGCAGCGCCTATAATTCAAGAGGTGCAAGCTAGACCAAGGGGTAACAAAACTTGGTTCTATAGTGACCCGAACAGAGGAGCATTCAGACCTCAAGTGAAGAGAGTTCAAGGTCACAATCAGGGACAAAGGAAGAAAGCAAGGACAAATAACGTCAACAACTTTGTTCCTACTCAAAGTATTGGCCGAAACCTCTGATATTTCCACTGCAACGAACCCGGTCACTTCAAGAGGCAATGTCCCAAGCTCAGCGGGGGACATCGTCAAACGCCTTTCCAAGGTGCAGGCCGCAGTCAAGGAGCTGCCACCCGTGGAAGAGGAAGAACTGTGTGCATTGCCAATAGGCAAAGATGCGAAGAAGAAGAAGAGGAAGATCCGACTATGGAAGCAAAATTCGAAAGAGCAACAGTCCATGCCGCTTTACACAAGAAAGGGCCGAATCGCCAGTTCTCGATGATTCAAACACCGTTGGACTATCAAGATAAAGGTTTCAAAACCTTGATTGATTGTGGCAGTACACATTTCTTTATCTCACCAGCATGTGCAAAAAGATTAGGAATAGCCACAGTAGAAGCACCTACCCTGCTTGTGGAATTGGCAAATGGTCGTGAGGTAACTTGTACCAGGCAAACTCCTAAGGAAGAATTCTTTCTGGGAGGAAAGAAAACCTCAGTCAAATTCAGAGTCATGAATTTAGGTATCCATGAGTGTCTACTTGGGATGGATTGGCTTAAGCCTAATGACGCCCACATCCACTGTGGAAAGGGTCAAGTTTCCTTTCGAAACTCTGAAAGGGAGTTTGTTACAACTCAAGGTGAGGTAGGAGTGCCAAGAATCCAATTAGCCAAAGTATCTCGGATCATAAAAGGAGTCAGAAAAGGATTACCCGTTTACATGATCAAACTCAACAAGTTAGATCAAAAGCAAGAGTCTCATGAAGGACCTTCTTGGCTAAAGGAATACGCTGACGTATTCCCTGAGGAATTGATTGAACTTCCGCCTCCAAGAGAATTTGATCATGAAATTAGGCTAGTGCCTAGAGCTCCACCAGTTGCAAAGAGACCTTATAGAATGTCCATACCTGAAGCAATTGAGTTGAAGGAACAGCTCAAGCAACTGTTGGATTAGGGCTACATCCGGCCTAGCAACTCACCGTGGGGAGCTCCAGTACTATTCCAGGAAAAGAAAGATGGGACACTTCGACTATGTATTGATTACCGAGGGTTGAATCAATCAACAGTCAAGAACAAGTATCCTATTCCTAGAATAGATGAGTTTCTTGATCGTCTTCAAGGTGCAAAGATCTTCTCCAAGATTGATCTCAGGTCAGGTTACTATCAAATAAGGATCAAGGAAGAAGATATTCCAAAAACGGCCTTCAATACAAGATATGGGCACTTTGAGTTCTTGGTTATGTCATTCGGGCTTACAAATGCACGTGCCACCTTCAATAGATTAATGCAGGATATTTTTAGACCATATCTTGATGATTTCGTGCTTGTCTTCTTCGATGACACTTTAATCTATTCTAAACAGGAAGAAGATCATGAACCTCAACTACGGATTGTCCTTGAGACAATGAGGTCTCATAAGCTGTATGCAAAAATGAAGAAGTGTGCATTCTTCAAGTGTCAGATTGAATATCTGGGATTCATAGTATCATCAAAGGGAATATCAGTAGACCCAGCCAAAGTCAGGGATGTGCTTGAATGGCCAACACCAGTATCCGTCAAAGAAATACGTAGCTTTCTTGGCTTGATAGGATGGTATAGGGTCTTTATCAAAAACTATGCTTTGATTGCAGCACCTCTTACAGACTTACTAAAGAAGCAGACTTCTATTATATGGTCAACTCCCGAACAAAATAGCTTTAACATATTGAAGCAAAGTTTGGTATCAGCACCTATTCTAAAACTTCCTGACCTCAATAAAGAGTTCGAGGTAGTAACTGATTCCAGCATTCTTGCCTTGGGGTGTGTACTTAAGCAGGAAAGTCATCCAATAGCATACTCTTCAAGGAAATTGAAGAGTCATGAAAAGAATTATGCCACGCATGATCTGGAATTATTAGCTGTCATCCATGCTCTAAAGCTTTGGAGACACTACCCGTTGGGTAACAAGTTTACTCTAGTAATCGATCATAAGAGTCTCAAATGGATTTTTTCCCAGAACGAGCTCAACATGAGGCAACGTCGGTGGATTGAAGTATTGGAGGAATATGATTTTGAAATCAAGTACCGACCAGGGAAAGAGAATGTAGTTGCCGATGCACTCAGTCGCAAGGCATTCCTAAATTCCCTAATCTTGGAGAATCCATCAACGGCCAGATCTCTGGCTACAAAGGTATCTATGCCAAACAACCCTATACTTGAACTAGCTAGAGAGGAAGCATGCCCTGATTTGTCCTACCAAACAATGATAAAAGAAATATCTACCAAGGAGCAGAATCAGAAGTTACAAGCTAAGTATCAGGAATTTTCCATTGATAATGGACTTGTCTACTACAGAACAAGGCTGTGTATACCAACAAGCCAATCACTTAAGCAGAAGATATTATGGGAAGCTCATGATTCCCCTTTCGCAGGACATCCTGGCTATGCAAAAACTCTTAATGCAGTCAGGAAGAGCTACCATTGGGAGAGGCTCAAAGGTGACATTCTCAAGTATGTCACTGAATGTTTGTCTTGCCAATGTATCAAGGCCAAACATGTCATGATGCCAAGGAAACTGCAACCGCTTGACATTTCCCAAATGAAATGGGAATTCATCAGTATGGATTTTGTTGTGGGCTTACCCCAAGTCCAAGGAGGATACAATTCCATTATGGTTGTGGTTGACATGCTTACCAAGGTTGCACACCTGATTCCAGTAAAAACAAACTATAAAGCCTCCGACATTGCAAGATTGTTTATCAAGGAGATATTCAAGCTACATGGGTTACCTAAAAGAATCATTAGTGATCGAGATTCTCTCTTCACATCCCACTTCTGGAGAGCTATCTTTGAAGCAATTGGGACTCAACTCTGTTTTAGCACCGCCTACCATCCCCAAACAGATGGACAAACAGAGCGAGAGAATCAAATCATTGAGGATATGCTTAGGGCATACTGTTGTTGAGAGCCGAAGAGGTGGATTCAATACTTGCCATTAGTTGAATTTGCCTACAATCCTTCTTACCAGCAGAGCATTCAAATGACCCCTTTCCAGGCATTGTATGGTCATGATTGTCGAAGTTCCCTAAACTTTTCTAACCCAACCCTAAGAGTTGAAGCTTCAAGACAAATGTTGGAGGACATGGATGATCAAATAAGGTCAATAAGACAAGACATACAAGCAGCCAAGGATAGACAAAAGGCATATCCAGATTTGAAACGTCAAGAAAGAGTCTTCGAAGAAGGAGACATGGTCTTCATTCGGGTACGTCCTAAAAAGAGTTCTCTATCCCTATGAGAATGCAAGAAGCTAAGTCCAAGGTATTGTGGGCCGTATAAAATCCTCAAATGCCTAGGACCCAATGCTTATAGATTGCAACTCCCTGAGAACCTAAAGGTTCACAATGTATTCCATATCAGCCTATTAAAAAAAAATATATCCAATCCTAATCATGTACTTAATGACCAAAAAATTGTAATGCCTAGTCAAGGAGTCCTTGAACTAAGGCCAAAAAGGATCTTAGATGTTAGGGAAAGACAGTTAAGATCTAGAACCTTGAAAGAATGCCTTGTCCAATGGAAAGATTATCCCAAAGAGGATGCCACTTGGGTAGATGAAGGCACTCTCAACCATCAATATCCCCAGTTTATCTCGAGATGAGGACATCTCGGGAGAGAATGTAAAAGTCCGCATGGAAAAAAAATAGATCGGGCTTTTGAAAAAAAAAATTAATTTCCCCCCCCCCCTTATCCCTCCAGCCGACTGATGAGCTGGAGGGGGAGGGGAATAGAAGGAGTTATGAAGCTCCTTGGTGGAGCTTGTGGAGGGAGGGAGGGCATGCGTGTCGACATGCAAGAGGAGAAGATCCCCCTCCCTCCACTATTTAAACGAGGGGAGGGGAGGGGCTGCTAGACAGAGAAAGGCTGGGGGGCCGTGAGAAGAACCGAACGCCGCCATAGCTTCAAGCTGAAGGAAGGAGACGAATCGCCACTGCCACACCGACCGTCCGCCCTCCATCACGCCACCATCGACTACTGTAGTCGAGTCCCGCCGTTTTGGGCGAATTAGCTGTTCTTTTCCCCCCCCTCATGTAGCCCTTCTAGAAGCCCCTTGGAAGGTTCCAAAGTGGGCTTCTTAAGCCCCTTATTCTCCCCCCCCCCCCCCCCCCCCTCCCTCCCCCCTCCCGAGATTCTAAATCCCCCCCTAAGCTCTTATTCTCCCCCCCCCCTCCCGGGATTCTAAATTCCCACCAAAGCCCCTTATTCTCCCCCCCCCCTCCCGATGTTTTAAATCCCCCCCCTAAGGCCCTTATTTTTTGCCCCCTCCCCGGGTTTTGAACCCCCGTAAGGCCTTGTTTCCCCCCTCCTGGTATAATCCCCTCCTAAGCCTTGTTCTTTTCCCCTCTGGATTTTAATCCCCTAAAAGTCCTTATAACCCCCCCCCCCCCCCCCCGGGTTTAAATTTTCCCCCCTAAGCCCCCTTGTTTCCCCTTCCGGTTTTAATTTCCCCCCTAAGCCCTTGCTCTTTCCCCTCCTCATAGCTCTTTAGATTTTTCAGGTCACAACCATAGGCCTACTTTGTCCTTAGGCTACCTTGCAGACTTCCATTCTCTTGCATTAATCCCTTCACTCACTTTCAAATCTTTTTGTGCAAGTGCTCTCATAGTTAAGCTTTGTGTTCTTAATCTTATCAAACAAGCCGGTGTCCACACACTCCCATGTCCTAAAAAAATCAAATTCATCATCATGGCTTCCTATGGTATCCCGTAAGGAAGAAATAGCCGTGAGATAAAAGATAGGGAGGGAAGTAGAGGGAGTGAAAAGAGGGGTGAAGGAGGAATAGTGGGAAAAAGGTAAAAGATAAGGAAGGAGAAGATGGTGGAATTCCAAGAAGAAAAAGGAAAAGGCTATCTCACGTTCAAACTACGATGCTGCCGAAGAAAGTCCAAGGTGTAGCTGCGGGAGGGTCATCTCCCAGTATCCATGTGGATATCTCACCTCAATGCCAGGTTTTTCTTCTTGATGTTAATTCCGTTTTAAGTCAATCATGCAAAGAAAAAATTGTTAAGAAAAGATATATTTGTTTGAGTTATTTTTAACGAAGGAGTTAGCTTATGAATGACAATGTATACAAATTAGCTTTCTTCAAATTGCATCAAGCATTATAAATTTATAGGCAAGATTAACCATTTACTATAGTAATCTATTCCTAAAGTGTAGAAATTATATCTTGCACCATTAGTCTTATTCCTTTCGCAACGAATCATGGTAAAATGGCTAAATTCATGAAAGGCTTCTTTCGATGCTCAAATTACTAGGGAGTTATCTTTGCTAGTTGCACATCTTAGCAACTGTTGTTATTTGGCATGAGTTCATCTTTAAAGAAAACAGAAGTTAGATGTTAGGAATTAACAAGTATAAAAATTAGATACACGAACTCATTTGGAAAGAAAATGTAATGGGGAATTGCTGGATGACACTCTATTAACACTTTTCCCCTGCTATTTGAGGACTTGGAACTAATAAAGTGTGTATACACCAATTTCTCAGCTAGGCCTTTTGTCCCAAGGAGTATTGTCATCTTTGTATCATCTTGGCATTATGCTATATGCCAAATTAAACTGTATTGATTAGGAAGGTTAATTGTCACAAGGATAGTAAAACCGTGACAAGATGAGTGAGATTACCTTCCAAAAGATAACCGAACCAATCTAAACATAGAAACATTCATACCCTAAACACTTGACTACTTTCCTTACCATAGGGACAATAAATTCATAAAGATAAGAAACTAGGGTTTGTCCATAAGGTTCTTAAATGAAGAAACCCTAGACCTGACATACGTCAGCTTAAGGAATCTAAACAGATTATTCCATCGCCGGACTTGCGCAACATGTATGAAATCATTTTATGATTGATTCACAAGGAGAAAAGGGAAAAACCCTCTTCAAGGACGGCAGATCCTTACACAAGTTATCTTGCAAAAAGACGTAGTTTTGGATATCCTTCTAAATAAGGAAAGTTGTAAAATAGGAACTAGCATATATAAGGTACCTTAGGGTTAACCAAGTTGGGTATACCCTACACCCGAATATAAGGGATCTTGCCAAGTTTACAAGACATCTTGAGAACGATTGCTGATACACTCAAAAAGGAAAGAACACTTCCTTAGCAGTTTGCCATACAACTGGGTTGATTAATGGAAATGTTTGTGCTTGCTAGAGATTTTAGGGCTCTGTTTGAATTATGAATTATAAATTAAACAAGTACCTATACTTCACGTTAAAGGCCTGAAGGGAGAGGCAGCTTCAGTTACCCCCGACTGCCTGCCTGACCCTAACCAAGGGGGTTGTTGACCGCACCGGGAACGTGGACCGAACCCGCTGCGAGAGGTCTCTCCGTTGAGTTCTACTTGGAGCAGGAGGACGCTTGGGTGCCAGGGGGGCTCTAGCCGTAAATCCCTCGCCTTCCGGGTCCTGGACAAGAGGCTAACGCGACTCGGGATTGGATCTCGAGGCCCGCATACTAGTTGACGGGCAAAAGCTTGGAATAGTGATCCCTAGAGATTACTTGTTAGCCTTCGGGCAGATTATGGAAAAGCCTAAGGGCGGAAGTCCTTGTATTTCAAAGATAAAATGATGAAATGTTAAAAGAGCTTGCTTGATGTTGTTTT